>NC_133324.1:336312152-336664152 GCF_042186555.1 Aquarana catesbeiana | reverse complement strand
AGGGGCAGGGGGGGAGGGAGTGGACTTACCTGTGGCCTTTGGAGGTTCCTTTGGATTCTTTGGTTTTTCTGGCAGCTTCCTCCCGGTGCTGGAGGGTGGCTTACCCTGGATCAGGGCTCCAGCATAGGTCCGGGTCCTCTGGGGGCAGTGTCTGAAGACATGCTCTGCCAATCCGCAAAGGTTGCAGGCTTTGGACCTCGGACAGTCCTTTGTCTCTTGGCCTGTAACCCTACAGAACCTGCAAGCAAGCTCTGTACAATCCTTACCTATGTGTCCCAGCTGCCCGCACTTGTTACAGTTGTAGGGTATGCCGGGGTAGAAAAGGATTCCTGCGGATGATCCCAGGGAGAAGAAAGGCTGCAGGTGCTGGATGTCCCCCGAAGGGTCTTTCCTCAGTTTGCACAGCACAGACCACTTACCTATCCAGAAGCCGTTGGCATCGAGGATTTGGATTGGGTCCTTTACCACGGTGCAGAACCTCTGGAGGTAGGTGGCTACGTCCTTTCCTCTGGTATGGGGGTTCCTCATGGCCACTGTCGCTCGCTTTTAGTCCCGTGTTATGGGGCAGTTCGCAATGAACTTCCGGAAAGGGGATTCAGGGCCACTGGTCTTCACCATCTCCCAGTATCTTCTGCAGACCTGAAATGATACAAAAGTTATAAAGAAAATACCTTTTGTGAAGGCCTGCACAGAAAGCATCTCCGCTTTGCTGAACCCCTGTTCCAGGATCATCTTCTTTCCGAAGATCTCCGGTGTCATGTCGGGGACTCTTCCGTCCACCTCCTTCAGCTGCAGCACGACCATCTGCTTCATCCAAGGCTCCAGTGCTGGGAGCCCGTCTGCAGGCTGGTCTGGCTTGGCTGGTCCTGGCTGGCTGGTGCCGGCCGGGGTAGAGGTGGGGGTTGAGGCAGCGGCATTCCCGGGCTTGGAGGAAGTGGCTGGAACGGGGTTCTTCTCCTTGCTGGTCTTCTTGTCGCTCTTCCCCATCGTCGAATAGTTGGATGTCGCTTCAGGTGTTCTTAGGCGGCTTCCTTCTGGTTCCTCGATGTCTTCACTCTTTTCATAGCCTTTACAAAGGCTCTAGCATCTACTGCCCGGAGGTAGTAATGCGGAGTGGGGGAGGAGGGAAGACAGCAATCTCGTTCCCTGTGGGGGCTAAGCCTCTAACCCAATAGTAGCAAGTAGGTGAAGCTGAATTTAATCAGCGATCCTACCAGGCCGAGCAGAGGGGGTACCCCACAAGGACCAATTGGCTTGGATAGATGCAAGTGGTTCTCAACGTCCTAGCTGTGAAGCAGAGACACCCCTAAGGGCTAAAGTTGATACTACACTTGATCTTAGCCAAAAGGCAGAGAAGCGATGAATACAAATGCATGCCACACTTTTCAGATATTCATTTGTAAAAAATTTTGAAAATAATTGATCATTTTCCTTAACCTGTCTGGCGGTATTCCCGAGTCTGGCTCGGGGTGGAATTTCAGAACCAAAAGTCCGCCCGTGTGTATGCGGCATAAGAATTACAGGCCTACAATATAAAACGCTAAATTTCCATGCAAAATAATTGTACCGCTTTCAGCACCAAAAATCTGAAATAATCATACCACCAAGGAGGTTAAAACCCCAATAAAATACATTTAAGTTTTTAGTTGTAACATGAAAAAAGTTGGAAAATTTCAAGAGGTATGAATACATTTTCAAGGCAGTGTATGCCTTTAATGAATATTCAGTTCAGTCGCCTGACATTTAAATAGTACTGTTGTATATAAAAAATACAATTATTTTAAATTATACACTAACAAATTTTTGTTTTCAAATATAGTTTTTTGCTGTGGCTGAACTCAGAACTAATGCTGGCCATACATGTATAGATTTTCGTTTGAGAATGTTCGTTTTAAGAACGTTTGCTCGATTTTGTAATCATTAGTGGGGTCAAATCGAGGTTTGTTTTTGACCAGTGTATGTGGTTTTCGTTCAGAAATGACATTCATTTTAAAATCGACTGTTAAAATCAAGTGAAATATTTGAACGACATTCGTCCAATCATCGAATGCACAAAGAATTTTCATACAAATATTCTTACTAATATTCTCATCTGAAAATCTATACTTGTATGGCCATCATTGGTGTACCATGGCTAAAGTCATAATAATACTCAATAACTTGACATACTGTAAAATGTTTGTGTAATAGAGGTTGTAAAAATGTGACATCGTAATAATGTTCTCAGGCAGCTAACTGAGCTTTAAGACAACTAGGCATAAGTGAAATTGAGAGTTTACATTTTCAGCATATGTTAGTGAGATTAAGCCAATTTGGACAGATGAATAGGAGTCAATAGGAGTCAATGGGAAAGGTGAAAATAAGGTGATTTTTGATAATGATTTTTATGGATGCAATATGATGGCTCAAGTGTAGTACACTAAGTTAAAGTATCATTAAACCCAGACTATGAGAAACTCTCATTATATGCTATATAACAAAGTGTTCATACAGTATCTCACAATTTTGTGAATATTTTATTATATCTTTTCGTGTGACAACACTGAAGAAATTACACTTTGCTACAATGTAAAGTAGTGAGTGTACAGCTTGTATAACAGTGTAAATTTGCTGTCCCCTCAAAATAACTCAACACACAGCCATTAATGTCTAAACCGCAGGCAACAAAAGTGAGTACACCCCTAAGTGAAAATGTCCAAATTGGGCCCAAAGTGTCAATATTTTGTGTGGCCACCATTATTTTCCAGCACTGCCTTAACCCTCTTGGGCATGGAGTTCACCAGAGCGTCACAGGTTGCCACTGGAGTCCTCTTCCACTCCTCCATGACAGAGCTGGTGGATATTAGAGACCTTGCTCTCCTCCACCTTCTGTTTGAGGATGCCCCACAGATGCTCAATGGGGTTTAGGTCTGGAGACATGCTTGGCCAGTCCATCACTTTTACCCTCAGCTTCTTTAGCAAGGCAATGGTAGTCTGGATGGAGGTGTGTTTGGGGTCATTATCATTTTGGAATACTGCCCTGCAGCCCAGTCTTCGAAGGGAGGTGATTATGCTATGCCTCAGTATGTCACAGTACATGTTGGCATTCATTGTTCCCTCAGTGAACTGTAGCTCCCCAGTGCTAGCAGCACTGATGCAGCCCCAGGCCATGACACTCCCACCACCATGCTTGACTGTAGGCAAGACACACTTGTCTTTGTACTCCTTACGTGGTTGCCGCCACACACGCTTGACACCATCTGAACCAAATAAGTTTATCTTGGTCTCATCAGACCACAGGACATGGTTCCAGTAAGCCATGTCCTTAGTCTGCTTGTCTTCAGCAAACTGTTTGTGGGCTTTCTTGTACATCATCTTTAGAAGAGGCTTCCTTCTGGTACGACAGCCATGCAGACCAATTTGATGCAGTGTGCGGAGTATGGTCTGAGCACTAACAGGCTGATCCCCCACCCCTTCAACCTCTGCAGCAATGCTGGCAGCACTCATACGTCTCTTTCCCAAAGACAACCTCTGGATATAACACTGAGCATGTGCACTCAACTTCTTTGGTAAACCATGGCGAGGCCTGTTCTGAGTAGAACCTGTCCTGTTAAACTGCTGTATGGTCTTGGCCACTGTGCTGCAGCTCAGTTTCTGGGTTTTGGCAATCTCCTTATACCCTAGGCCATCTTTATGTAGAGCAACCATTATTTTTTTCAGATCCTCAGAGAGTTCTTTGCCATGAGGTGTCATGTTGAACTTCCAGTGACCAGTATGAGAGAGTGAGAGCAATAATACCAAATTTAACACACCTGCTCCCCATTCACACCTGAAACCTTGTAACACTAATGAGTCACATGACACCGGGGAGGGAAAATGGCTAATTGGGCCCAATTTGAACAATTTCACTTAGGGGTGTACTCACTTTTGTTGCCAGCGGTTTAGACATTAATGGCTGTGTGTTGAGTTATTTTGAGGGGACAGCAAATATACACTGTTATACAAGATGTAAACTCACTACTTTACATTGTAGCAAAGTGTCAGCTCTTCAGTGTTGTCATATGAAAAGATATAATAAAATATTTACAAAAATGTGAGGGGTGTACTCACTTTTGTGAGATACTGTGCATATCCACTGAAACATTTGTTTTGTGTAGAGTGAAATATACCTGGTTGATCATGCCTTCAGTTGTACCTCCCATACTGTCTGTTTCCCCATGGCTGGTTGGAATTGTGTAGACCATCCAGTGTCCTCTACTGAGCATTTTCAAGTTTTAGTTCCCTTCTAAGCTCTTCATTTGCTCCTTTTTCTTATCTGTGCAGCCCACATGGCTATAGAGTCACACATATGGGTGTAAATACATCCTCCTCCACGTCCTCCTATTGCTAAATACTATGGGGGCGGGATATAGTATGTCAAAGAAACTCACATAAAAGCTTAGTTTTAATATAAATCAATATTAAAATATGTAAAATGTAATTGCTAATACCTGTAAAGTAAAAAAAAAAACCTTGGACGCAGAATGCGTTCTGAACAAAGTGAAAACCAGTCATCTCTGACTCATCTCTGACTAATAATGCACAAAAAATACACATCCAATGTTCAATATAGATTTTTTGGGAGCTGTGTTGTTTGATATTTTTATTCTAATTTGAATTCCTCTTTGGAAAGTTTTTGTTTAGCCATGTGACTGGCACAGCACCAATCAGGGCTGGCCAGACACAGACTCACACTGAATAGAACATTCACAGTAATAGAAGCCCCTCCCAAAGATCTTTCCCTGCAGATTCCAAAGAACAGGGAAAAATCATGTGACCACACAACAGTGCTGCAGGAAAAGGTACTTAGAGGTTTTTAAAAAAATAAAAAATACACTGGCATGATATATATTTGATGTATGCAAACAAATTATGGCAATTAAAATGTCTCTGTTTAGTATCACTTTAATTTAAGTTTTCTTTTTTTGTGCCATAAAGCAGTGTCTAATAATTTTTTCCTGTTTTTACAGAAGGAAAAATCAAAGATCAAAGTCAAGATGCACATAAATATAGATCAAATGCTCAAAAATCCAAAAAACATTAAATATAACTAATCCACTTAAAGACCAGTTAACAATACAGTTAATAAATGGATTAAAAACTCACACAGTTATACAATTTATTATAAAACTTGCAATAAAAAGTTTTAGCATAACTTTTACCTTTCTGTGTTTAAGTTATTGAAAAGTTATTTCTGATGTTAATAATAACCAGTGAAATTGGTTTGTGATGTTACTGCCTCATGGGAAACTAGAATAAGATAATAGGTTTCTGGTAATGCAGAGAATATAAATGCCGTACTGTGAGCTAGCAGGGTGTAAGATTCTCAAACAGAAGCACTGGTAGAATGTGCTAAATTCAACAAAGAATGCACTGTCTGCTTAGCCACCAAATACATTACAAATAGGACAAATAAGGAATAGATTCTTTTACATTTTTGATTGTACTTGGGTATAAAGGTAAGGCAATGGTACACTTGTATCTAGTTGATTAACATTCTTTTACTTTCAAAGATTTTTATTTGTTTAATACAAAAACATGAAATACACTATTTCCAGTGAAGCAATGAAAAACCGTTGTGATTTAATGTAAAACCAGATGGCAAGGAAGAGTAAGACAATCAACCATGGTTTGGCATCGTAATCCCTGACAAGCCCTCTCACATTTTGGTTAGTGTAACGGGATCTTTGGGGGAAGCACTCCTGGCATGGGAACTTACTTACTGTACCCAGAGGCCTACCCCAACAATCCATGAAGAAGCAATGAGCCTTGTGGGATTAACATTTTATTATAGTTACTCTACACACACTAATTCAGGATGTCATAAGTCCAATTTATTATTTTACATAAATAAGATTTACCAATGATCGATTCTGCTTTACCGTATATACTTGAGTATAAGTCGACCCGAATATAAGCCGAGGCACCTAATTTTACCACAAAAAACTGGGAAAACTTATTGACTCCAGTATAAGCCTAGGGTGAGAAATGTGCAGCTACTGTAAGTGGAAAAGAGGGTCAACAATGCCCATTTGCAGCCTCACTGTGCCCATTTGCATGCCTCACTGTGCCCACTTGCAGCCATAGGTCCCCCGAACTTCAAGCTTGGTAGTTAAGGGTTCCTAGATGCCCCCTAGCTGCAGCCAAAATTTGGGGTCTCTGGACCCAAAGGGTCCCAAAATGACATTGCTGCAGATGGACACAGTTGACTGACTTTGGGGCCCCATATCTCAGGGCCACTTAGTTCTAGGAACCCCAAATGTAGTGTACAAACCCAGTGGAACTAGCACCACAATCTATCCAAAGCTGGGGTTCCTAGCACCAAGTGGCTCTGAGATACGGGGCCCCAAATATCAGTTCAGAAAATGTCAAGTACTTTTCTGCAGCAGAGAATGACATTTTCCGAACTGACTTTGGGTCCCTGTATCTCTGGGCCACTTAGTGCTAGGAACCCCAGCTTTGGATAGTGCTAGTTCCACTGGGTTTGCACGCCAAACTTCGGGTTCCTAGCACCAAGTGGCCCCGAGATACGGGGCCCCAAAATCGGTTCAGAAAATGACATTTTTTGCTGAAGAAAAGTGCTTGACTTGAGTATAAGCCGAGGGGGGCACTTTCAGCACAAAAAAACGTGCTGAAAAACTCGACTTATATACTTATACTTATATACGGTATATAATATGGTAATGTTATATATATATGTTATATTACCCTCACATTCTTTGGGTACATATTTTGCTGTTAAATTAATCTGGTGGGCTTTTTTTTAGGTTAAAATATACTATTTAAAATGATCCCTTATTTTCCCAGTAATCTACATTCTTTTAGGTAAGCTCCGCTTAATGAACCAGTTTTGATTTACCAAGTAATAAAATGCTATTCTCTTGATTTGTCTGCATTCTCTGCAGAGATCAGTGAATTTATGTCATAGCTCAGATCTAATTGTTAATTCTAATGAGCATACAATAATCACCAATTCTGTACTATTGTAATATTACATAAACATTTCCATATTCTGTTTTGTGGGCAGCATACTGGCCAAAAAAAAAGAAAATATTCACATTATTTTTAGTAACAGATGATGATATTCCAGAATTAGATCTGTATGTACATAGACGAAGCTTTTGGTTTACACAGTCAATGGTAATAATAAAGGCCTGAAAATGTATTTGAATCAGTTTGCCCCTTTTTGTGAGAAATTTACACTAATATAATTTGCCGAGGTGATGCGCTTAAACAACTGCATATCTCTCCTATTAGGACTAAAATGTCATTTCTATTCTAATCCATTAAAACATTTTTTATTGAAACTACCCTTAACAGATATCCTGCTTAGTTTTCAGTGTTCTTAATCTTAGCTTCAAGCTGAAAATATTGCTCTTCTAAACCTTTTTCACACCTGTAATTTATTTCTGTTATGTTCCCCATTTCTCATCTTTCTGTTAGGCCTTTTTTTTTAGTATTTGCATAACATGCCTGCGCATTATCAATCATCATCTCTAAATACAATTTAGACTTGTCTCAGACCCTGCAGTTTGTGATTTTGGCACTAAGAAGTAAATAAGTGTAACCTGGCTTGAATAACTGCTGTGGGTGTTGAATTCAGTTTATCTGACATGGTATCATTTGAAAAAAATGTCTTCTTAAAGAGGTTGTAAACCTCAAATAAAAAAAATTAGATATGATGTCTGCATTAGTTTTATTTTTCTTGGTTTTTATTTTCTTTTTTAGGCGTTCTTTCTTCTATTTTCATCAGATGATCCAGTCATAAATGGTGGTCAAAAAAAAGAAGCTCTCTTTCAGATGTATCAGTTTACAGGGATGGGATTAACCATTCAACACTGGCAGGGGTGCTTATAATGATCAGCTTTTATTTATTTAAGGAATACCTTTATGTAAAATACTAGTGTGTTTAAATATGCTAGTACAGTTAACACTATACCCCCCCTTCCTACTGACAAAGCTGCTGTCTGCCTTACCACCTGTACTCATGTATCCAGAGTGTAGGCACTCTAATGCAGGAGGTGTGTTACTGGCCAGATCACCAGGTGAAAACAGAGGGAAAAAAGCCTAAAAAAAGAAGAATAATGCAGCCATCACATCTAATGATTGGTAAGCTGCAATTTATTACATTTTTGGATTTGGGTTTAATACTGCTTTAAGGCCTCAATTACACTAGCACTCCTTCATTTAGCTTTTCTAAGGAAAGTAATATGGAAAGTATAAACAACCTTTATGCCTCCCAGATCACTTTTTGCTATGTTAGATGTTCCTGCTTTAACCACATTTAGGCACATCAAGACGCCTTTCACACCAGCAGCCCGATCGGGTCCACCTGTCTTTTTTTCAGGCGGACCTGATCAGACTACCCATTGTTCTCTATGGAGTTGCAGATGTCAGCAAACATGTGTCCGCTGACACCTGCCGGAATCCAAGCTGGTCTGCTAAAAAAAGACGGATGGGGATCTGTTCCCTATCGGTCCGGCAGATCTGATTGGATGGCAGTCGGATGAAAACAAACAGTCTGTTTCTATCCAAGCACCCAATAGAGAACAGCGAGCTGTGTCCGTGTCCGCTCCACCTGCTCAGCAAGGATCAGCAAAGAGATCCCCCGGCTGAGCAGACAAATTCATTTAACGCATTACGCTCTGTCCAAAAGGGGCCTTAGACACATTTACATGTGTTTACACAGGTTTACATGCATTTAGCTGTGCTGTGAATGTCTAAATAGATCCTGGACCCAGGAACGCTGCATCCAGCATGCATTCCACCGAAACCGGAAATGATGAAAAGACGTAATTTATGGTTTCTGGTGGAGTCCAAACTACGTCACTTCTGGTTTTGGTGCAATGCACACTGGATACGGCGTTCCTGGATTGAATTCCTGCATTGTATACATGCTCATTTTACATCGGTGTCTCGTAAGTACAAACTTTTTTGTGCAATAAACACCAGCTATACAGAACTTTACTATTAGTTCCTTTTTTCATTTTTGGTGAATATCTCAACCTTTGACAACCACGCTGGGGGAGATCTCCATTGGACCTCTTTGAGTCATCATTCCCTGCCAGATTTCAGCTTGCATGACCCTTAGACTGAAAATCTAGGGGTCCATTATATCTGGTGAGTGGGGACACAGGAGGAATGTGTGTCACACCACGGAGTGAAAGTTTGGAGCACTATAGCACTTTTCAGAGGATTGGAGCACAAGAGCACTTTTTTGGGACATTTTTGTAATATATAATAATATAATTTTTCATGAATTGTTTTCACATTGAATGATTTATGTTTTATATCAATTTTTGCACTATTGTAAACTCTGTAATTATTTTATTGTATGATTTCAAGTGAAGAGCACTTTGTGTACAGCAGCTGCCTCTAAATGCATATGGCCTCTAAATGGCCTCTAAATGCATATAAATGCAGGTTTGACAGTGCCAGTGTGAATTAGGCCTAACTAAATATGTGTATGTTAGCAAAATTATCTCTTTGTTTCTAATCTGGGTCAACAAAAAATGTTAGTAATGAATGTTAGTGTATTTTTTGAGAGATATATTGCAACATTTTACTGTATTTTCTTAGACATTTCTACAATGATGGATGGAGTGAATGTTACATTAGTGACAGAATTTATTCTGCTGGGGATACCACTTACCTATGACTTTCAGGTCTTACTGTTTTTGATCCTTTCCATCTGCTATGCAATTACTTTAGTAGGTAATGCAACAATAATTGTAGTGAGCCTGAGCGATGCCCAACTGCACACTCCAATGTACTTCTTTCTCAGCAATCTAGCATTCCTTGACATTAGTTTTACTTCTGCTATTGTCCCTAAAGTGCTTTTTAACCTAATCAGTGGGAGCAAAACCATATCTTTTTATGGATGTCTTGCTCAGTCATATATTTATTTCCTTTTGGGCACCACTGAGTTTTTGCTTCTGGCTATAATGTCTTTTGATCGCTATGTTGCTATTTGTCATCCTTTGCGCTATGGCACTATCATGAAACCAAAACTTTGCCTAAAGATGATTTTATGTTCTTGGTTTGGAGGCTTTATGGACACCATTGCTCAGACTGTCCTTACATTTCGCTTGCCATTTTGTGGTTCCAATGTTATTAACCACTACTTCTGTGATGTTGCACCTTTGCTTAAATTGGCCTGTGGAGATACATATATTATCGAGCTGTTAGATTTTATACTAGCTTCCTCTTTGGTCTTGGGATCATTGTTCTTCTCCTTGGTCTCATATGGCTGTATTATCTCTGCTATAGTGAAAATTTCATCAGCTTTTGGACGAAGGAAGACATTCTCTACATGTGCATCCCACCTCACTGTAGTCTTCATTGTCTATGGCAGCTGTATCTTCATGTGTGTCCGACCCTCTAAAAATTCCAAGGTGGACTCCACAAAAATTGTTGCATTGTTGAACTGCATAGTAACACCACTCCTAAACCCCTTTATATATAGCTTTAGGAACAAGACCTTTAAGGATGCACTAAAACGCACATTAAAAAATACTGCCAACTTCCAGAGCCAAAAGTTTTAAACCATTCTAAAAATATAGGTGCAACTAAATAAAATGACATAATTTAAATTAGGGTGGTACATACAAGGCCAACATAAAGCTGAACACACACATTACAATCTGAGTGTAAAATCTCTTCAGAATCTTCTTTAGCTTCACGAAAAATTATGTAGTGTGAGGGCCTACCTAAATGATCTAGGAATTTTGGATACACATCAACTAATCCTAATTTTTATTGTTTCCGTTGAATCAAACAGTGACTATTTTTTCACTGAAAATGATCTTAGTTTAAAATATGAACATATAGCTTCTTTACATGTCACCCCTTGGTTTGAAGGATTACATTTATGCAGAGGCGTAGCTTGAAGCTTGTGGGCCCCGATGCAAAAGTTGACCTTGAGCCCCCCCCCCCACTACTTTCAAAGTGCGGACAGATACATCCACCGCACGCCAAGATACTCAAAGTGGCTTAAGAGTTTTGAGTTCCCAGAGTTCCTCTTTACATCAGAGGACAGGGATTACCGCTGGAATAGCAGAGGACAGGGATCAACGCTGGAGAATCAGAGGACAGGGACCCCAGGCAGGTCACTTGACAGAGCTCCTTTCCCATCCCAGCACTGTATACAGCTCCCCCCCACCACACTACACAGGGCTGAAATCACATTCCTTTACACACAGTCTGTCAGTCTACACAGGGTGTATCTGGCTTTTATGTTGCTCTTCTGACACGTGAAATTCTCTGGTCAGAACGGCAGTGTAGTTGCAGTAGACAGATACACCCTGTGCAGATCATGGCTAACTGGCTGTGTTGTAAAGGAATGCGATTATAGCCCTGTGGAGGATGATCTGGAGCCTGCAGCCCTTCAGCCCCCCCCCCCCAAGGAGGTGTTAAGGGATTTGTTTTAGCAATTTCTGAAGGTTTCTCTGTCAGTGTTTCTCCCATTATTCTTTGCAGGACCTCTCAAGATCTGGTTGGATGGGGAGCATTGGAACACATTTATTTTCAAATCTCTCCAGAGATGTTCAATTAGGTTCAAGTCTGGGCTCTGGCTGGGCCTCTCAAGGACATTCACAGAGTTGTAGACATGTGCATTCGTTTTCGTCCGAATGCATTTTCGTCCGAATTTCAGGTATTTTCGTTATCGTTTTTACAAACGATAACGAAAGTGCAGAATCCGAAAAACGAAAGATCCGACATAAACAAATGCTTTATTTTCGTTTTTGTTGCTACAACAATTCGATATAGATAGGAGATTCGACATGATGATGACAAAAACAATCTGTGTCCATCAAACCTGTGGTCCAATGTGCCTAACCTTAACTCTATTAGTCCAAGATTATTCTACATAGAGAGAAAAGATTCGACGTAGGGGAGAAAAGATTCGACGTAGGGGAGAAAAGATTCGACGTAGGGGAGAAAAGATGAATAAAAATAATGATGATGATGAATGTTATTGGCTGATTGTAACCAAAGAGGAGGAGCAGTAAAATAGCTAGAACTAAGTATACACGTACTTTGGCTTATGGTGTCTGTTGAAAGTTCTAAGAAGATTCGACGGAGCTGGTAAACTATACGGCGTCGTACAGTTTAGCTGCTCCGTCGAATCCTCTTTAAACATTCGACAGACACCATAAGCCTTCAATGACAGATTCGACCTTAATTTGGATTTTCGGATTAATGCAATTTTTAACGAAAAACAAAATAAATAAAAACGAATTTCGGGAGTAACTAAATACATTTATTTTTCGGACGAAAACGAAATTCTGAAATGAAATATTTCAGTGTGCACATGTCTACAGAGTTGTCCTGTAGCCACTCCTTTGTTATCTTGGCTGTGTGCTTAGGGTTTTGTCCTGTTGGAAGATGAACTTTCACCCCAGTCTGAGGTCCAGAGCGCTCTGGAGCAGGTTTTCATCAAGGATGACTCTGTACATTGCTGCATTCATCTGTTCCTCGATCCTGACTAGTCTTCCAGTTCCTGCCACTAAAAAACATCCCCACAGCATGATGCTGCCACCCCCAATGCTTCACTGTAGGGATGGTATTGGCCAGGTCATGAGCAGTGCCTGTTTACCTCCAGACATGACGCTTGCCATTCAGGTCAAAGAGTTCAATCTTTGTTTCATCAGACCAGAGAATGTTGTTTTTCATGTTCTGAGAGACCTTCAGGTGCCTTTTGGCAAACTCCAGGTGGGCTGTCATGTGCCTTTTACTGGGGAATGGCTACTGTCTGACCAGTCTACCATATAGGCCTGATTGGTGGAGTGCTGCAGAGATGGTTGTTCTTCTGGAAGGTTCCTCTCTCTCCACAGTGAAATGCTGGAACTCTGTCAAAGTGACAATCAGGTTCTTGGTCACCTCCCTGACTAAGGCCCCCGATTGCTCAGTTTGACTGGGCAGACTACTCTAGGAAGAGTCCTGGTATTTCCAAACTTCTTTCATTTACGGATGATGCAGGCCATTGTGCTCATTGGGATCTTCAATGCTGCAGACATGTTTCTGTACCCTTCCCCAGCTCTTTGCCACTATACAATCCTGTCTCGGAGGTCTACATACAATTCCTTGGACTTCATGGCTTGGTTTGGGCTCTGACATACACTGTTAACTGTGGGACCTTATATAGACAGGTGTGTGCCTTTCCAAATCATGTCCAATCAACTGAATTTACCACAGGTGGACTCCAATCAGAAACATCTCAAGGATGATCAGTGGAAACAGGATGCACCATGGCAAAGGCTGTGAAAAATAAATTTGCAAAGATCTCAAACAAAGTTCTTTCACATTGTCATTATGGGGTATTGTTTGTAGAATTTCGAGAAAAATTGTGAATTTAATCCATTTAGGAATAAGGCTGTAACATAACAAAATGTGGAAAAAAGTGAAGTGCTGTGAATACTTTCCAGGTGCACTGTATGTCCAGCAAAGCTTTTTTCATTAAAGTAAGCAACATTACAACCCCATCAGCACTTTATTGCTGTCAGTGTCCCTGTTGCAAATATTCTTTTACTTTCTACCTGTCAAATCTATTGTCACCAGAACTAACTGAGGGTCTAATTGAAGTCCTTTAACAAAGTAAAACCCTTCCCCATTCTACCCCAAACTAAAAAGGTTTTGACTGGTGTTTTGCTTTAAGATGGTATTTATATCAAGAATCTTGCATTGTCTAGGAAATCAAATCCAGTCATTTTGTTAAACAATTTATAATTTTGAAAAATGTTGAACAACTGTAAAACTTAGGCAAAGGGATGAAACAACTTAAAATAAACTTGTCGATTCCCTAGTATGGGAGCTATCATTATTGACTTGCTTTGAATATGCAAAATCAGCGAGAGCCACTTCCATATATCCATCTTGACAGGATCTCTTTATATGTAATATTGGCCTAAAACTGTCAGATAATTGCTGTGAAGTATGACATTTATCAAATGAGGTGTTGATGTGTATATAAATACTAACACATTAACTTTTATTATTTTAATAATGTTTAAAAAGAAAAAAATGTCCAAAGTGTTGTTATTCAATAAGTGCAAAAACTACTGGTTGATCCTGCCAGAAATTATGCGAGCTAATAACTTCATTTCCTCTCTGCCTCTGCTGACTACTATCAGTTGACATTGTTCCATATTCCCAAATTGTAAACTATAGATCACTCCCCCTATGGTCTGAGAAAGGGAGAGGAGTAGGTGATCTGAGGTTCTCAAACACTTCCTGTTCTAGGGTGAGAATGTTGCTTCTCTATAGATATAGTACAGTGAGCGAGCTTTGTCACCCTGGACAGAGAGTCTGAAAAAAGAGCCTGAGAAAAGAAACTCATACAACCACCACTTATAAGGGACGCTACAATATACTGTATTTAAATGATGGTTATTCATTTTAGATTTGTTTAAGGGCATGGTACATTTTCAAATGTTTTATTGTTTAACTGGCTACTCATGTAATCCTGAATGGGGCCGCGCACTGGCGATGTTAATCATAGTAGAGGACTCTACGACTGAGCCCTATCCAGACTAAATGCGTCAGAGGGTGCGTCTGATGGAAGGAGACTGATCTGATGCTGATTTGTGATTCATAGTACTATGGTTAACATCACCAGTGTGTGGCCCCAGTCTGCTATTTGGAAGATTGCATAAAGCAAGACATGTTCTATAGAGGTCCAGCACATGCCAGCAGTTACTGAAGTGGATGGAAGGTACACACGGGAGCTTTACAGTGGTGCTACAAGTATTAGTTATTAGTGTAGTTATATTACCATTTGACTTACCTTGTAATGATGGGCTTATATATTGTGGTTGCAGTTTTCAGTGTTATGGCTTATTGATTCCCCTATGTCCATGTCAGAGACGTAACTAGAACCTTCAGGGCCTCAGTAAAAAAAAAACACCCTGGGCGTGCATCCAGTGCACTCTGTGACTGCTGTGTCCTTCGGATATTCACAAATTACAGTAAAGGGCCAATTACAGCGGCCCTTTACCATGTGATCAGCTGATCACATGTAAACAGACTTGCCGGTTATCAGCAGCCCTTTCCTCCCACGCCATGTCTGTGTGAGGAAAGAAGAGCTGTTAACTAGCAAGACTGTCAGTACATTGTTTACACTGTTAATCAATGCAGCCTATAAGTGCCACCTATCAGTGCTCATTAATGCTGCTTATTAGTTCTGTCTATCAGTGCTCATCAATTCCGCCAATCAGTGCCACCTATCAGTGCTTATCCATGCTGGCTACCAGTGCCAATCAATGCCGCCTCTCAGCGTCCATCAGTGCCACCTATCAGTGCTGCCTACCAGTGCTTAAGGCCCATCAGTGCCGCCTATCAGTGCTCATCAATGCTGCTTATCAGTGCTCATCAATGCTGCTTATCATTACTCATCAATGCCCATCAGTGCCACCTATCAGTGCTCATCAATGCTGTCTATCAGTGCCCATCCGTGACACCAATCAGTGCTCATCGATGTCGCCTATCAGTGCCCATCGGTGCAGTCTATGAGTGCTGCCTATCAGTGCTGATCAATGCCCATCGGTGCTGCCTATCAGTGCCACCTACCATTGCTCATTAATGCCACTTATCAGTGCATCTTATCAATGCTGCCTATCATTGCCCATCAGTGCTGCCTATCAGTGCCACCTATCAGTAATCATCAATGGCACCTATCAGTGTTCATCAATGCTGCCTATCAATGCCGCCTATCAGTGCCACCTATCATTGATCATCAATGCACTGATAGCTGGCACTGATAGGCATTGATAGGCAATCAATGCCTATCAGTGCCGCCTATCAGTGCCCATCCATGCCACCTATCAGTGCTCATTAATGCCACCTATCACTGCTCATCCATGCTGCCTATCAGTGCTGTCTGTTAGTGCGGTATGAGAGAGACACTCTCAGCTCAGAGCCCTGGGACTAGGAACCCCGCTGGGGCCCCCTGACAGTGGTGGAACGCCAGGGCCCAGTTGCAAGTGCCCTGGTAGTTCAGCCACTGGTCCATGTATTCATTCACCTAACCTGTCCCTCTTCACTAGAGGGACAAGCAACTTCAAAATCCATGCCTCACATTGCAAAGGTGTGGGTGCTAATCTGATGAAAACAAACACATCTCTTCCAGCATGGTAAACTTTGGTAATTTGTTCTCAACTGGAAGAAAACTAGACTCAGAGACCCAGGGATTGTAGGATATTTCTTTTCTTCACAGCAAGTGTCAGCTCTTAGACTAGAGACAGAGGTCATGAATTAACCTGTGCAGTGCCATGCCACATGCCTAATTTTTTAAACAAACAGAAATTTCTGACACTGGAAGGTGATGATTTGCTGTATTATAGGCTGTGCGCACAGGGCAACAAATGAACCCAATGAACTACATTATTAATACACATCTTATGCAGATGGAAAATACAAGGTACAGGTAGAAAGGTTTATAATGTCTTTAAATTAGAAGTAATGTTAATTAGGGGTGAGTGGCGCTACCTTACCAGGGTACCTTAATTAATATATGAACCCCAAGGATAAATGTAGATAAAATAAAATTTATGTGCTTAGTGCAAGCCCTAGATCACTCAAATTCATTGGACAGTGAATGTGAGTGTCCAACACTATACGGAGTGGACTGTGCTATCATGTCAATTTCATAACCTGCATAAAAGTGTACACCATGTGGCTGACCATCACAAATTAATAAGTGACAATTTGTAGAAAATAATAAATGACAGTAAAAAATGACAGTAAAATTAAAATTAAAACACCACAGTCTGTGCCATGGAGAGGAATCAGTCCAAAGGAATCCCCCTTCTAAAAAGCAGTGTGCGATCCACTAAAAATGGCATTAATCTAAATCCTATGTTAATCCACAAGTGAGTCCAAAAAATTACATAAGGTGAAAAAACTAGTAAATATAAATATATGTATCATAGGTATCCCAACTTAGACATACAATGTAAAAACGATGTAAAAAAGATATAAAAAACCCCTAAAGATTAGTGAAAAAATGGTGAAGAAATTGTGTGTATCAGAGTCCAGCAAAAAAACAAAAGATAAGAACAAAACGTTTGTGGTAAGTGACTTTCGTGAAGACAGCTGCTCAGATCCAGTGACTTGCGGTGCTCCCCCTCAAAGATCCCCACTCACCAGCTCCCTGCACCCCTGCAGGGGTAGTAGGCATATAGTATCAGGCAGCAATATGATGTTTTTGGGTTCTCAGGGTCTCCCGCTCCAGCTGTGAAGTATCCTTCAGTGTATCCTCATATGGAAGAAACAGGGCTCCATAGTGTGATACGTTTTAAATAATTTATTCAGCTATCATAATTGCTCTCAGTGTCAGTCATGCCTCCAGTGATGTCTCTTTCATTATGGGGTCTCTGCGCACAGCAGAAAGCTCCCCCCTTCAGGCTGGTCAGCTATCTTTCTCCCCGTTTCTGTTTCCTGTACCTCCGTTTGCTCCGGTGTCTCCCAAGAAAAACATCAGCACCTCCAACAGTTCCTTTGGATGCTTTAATGGCAGCCTCAGCACACTCAGCTAAGCATGAGCTCTCCAGGGGAAGTGCTTAGCTGAGTGTGCTGAGGCTGCTGAGGCTGCCGTCAGCCACATGGTGTACACTTTTATGCAGGTTATGAGATTGACACGATAGCACAGTCCACTCCGTATAGTGTTGGACACTCACATTACTGTCCAATGAATTTGAGTGATCTAGGGCTTGCACTAAGCACATAAATTTTATTTTATCTACATTTATCCTTGGGGTTCATATATTAATTAAGGTACCCTGGTAAGGTAGCGCCACTCACCCCTAATTAACATTACTTCTACCTTTCAACTCACCCCTTTGGGGGTAAGTTTAAGGGGAGGCTGCAAGCCTTCAGGTCCGTGAGCACGGAAACTCCGTCCCTCAGTTTATATAATGTCTTTAAATTGTTTATATATTTTTTTCATATTCAAAGTTTTATTGAGGTTTTTGCAAGAAATAGTGACAAAGGTAACAGTCGGTACATAGTGTAGCACCCTCTACTTTTAGGTAGGTGCTAGATTAGTGTTTTTCTAGTTGCAGGACTAGTGGCAGGTAAATTTAGCCAGGCCTGTGTTTCTATTCCAGGCCTGGTTGTACTAGGAATGGAAGTGTTAGTTTAGGGGGGGTGTGGCCACCTACACTCTGAGATCCTCTCCTGCTTTCAGTGGAATTGTTCTGGAAGGGAGGTAGGACTTGAGACCTGAGTGGCAGGCAGCTTATGTGTGGGGCTCTGACCAATCATTAATTTGCATTGGCAGGGGGCAGGCCTCCTATATAAGCTGGGGTCACATGCTTCCAGGGAGGAGTTGTGGAGCACAGGAAAGATAGCATGGCATGCTGAGGTGCTATACCGGACATCCCTATGCAGGGATGTGCCGTGTCCGGAGGAAGGATGGAGGAGCCGCGGGGGAAGGAGCTAAAGTTTAGGATCTTCATCTTCGCAGAGTGCATCAGGTTTCTAGCTACTCCTCAGGTTTCAGGAGTAGCATAGCATACTGTGTGCATACTGTGCGGCCGGGGAATACAGTATGGACAGAAGTGGATGGGCTGGAGTAATAGTCTGTCATTCATCGTGTGCCAAGTTCACATTTGCAACAACTTCCAGAGACTGTGGGGCTGTTAGTTTATGGAGCCATGGAAGATAGGCGGTATAGTCCTTTGGCTCAGGAATACCACATCAGTCTAATACAGGTGAATTATTCAGAGTGATTCATTTTGTTTAACTGGAAGCCGTGAGTAGTAAATCTTCAGTCAGATAGATAACAAGAAGCAATAGTCTGCAGTGAGGACCATTAACAAGGCCAAGGCCATGTATGATAACCTATCCTTTTAAAATCTTCATGGGCATCTCATACATCCCTCATATCTCTCCAAGTTAATCCCACAAATAAAAAGCAAGAGAAAATGGAGCAACTGACTGTGTATTGTCTTTTGGATGATTGATGAGGGGTTGGCAGCAGGGTGATTGGCAGATTGCTATAACCACATTTGCAGCCCCTAGGGGGGTACCGCTACAATATCATAGTACATAGCATGAATAAAACAAGCAATCCAGACAGTGGGATTTTAAAAAAGACAATGTAAGAGCTTTCCTCAGATGTCTGTCTAAAGGTATCACATACCTGATGTTGTGGAGGTTTTTCTTGCACCTCCTTCCCAACAGTCCTGAAGATGAGACAGAGAATATGCAGGCGCTGAATGGCTCAGATGTTGTGGTAGCCAACTGACAGTGTCCATACTGCAGATAACACAGGAACAGCTTAGCACCAGAGCAGAGGAAACCTAAGAGCGGGCCAAAGTCAGTAACAGTTGAGCAGCATGTGACCGAATCAGCAGACAGAGCGAGTCCAGAAAGCAGGCTGAGGGTCGGTAACAGCCAGGCAAGCAGGCAGAGATAAGTCCAGGAACCATGCCAAGGTCAGAGGTAACCAGATGAGCAGAGCTGAGGCAGGAAGCAGAGGTGAAGTCCAGGGGGAAGCTGGGTCATACACGGGGTCATGTCTAAGGATGCACAGGAACAAGCTGTAGACCATTAAGCCACAGGGGTCAATTTATGTCAGTGGTCTCCAAATTGCGGCCTGTGGGCCTGATTCGGCTGTTTGCTCACCTTTATCCAGCCCTTGGGACATCATTCCTCCCACTGATACAGGCATTATTCCTTCCACTGTCAACAATTAATAGGCACCATTTCTTCCACTAATATCAATGATAGGGCACTATTCCTTCCACTGGCCTCAATGATCAGGCACCATTCCTTCCATTGACACTAACAATGAGGCACTATTCTTCCCATTGACACCAGTGATGGGGCACTACCCCCCCCCACTGACACCAACAATGGGGCTCTATTTCCACCACTAACACCAATGATGGGGCACTATTCCCCCCACTGACACCAACAATGGGATTGTATTCCCACCACTGACACAAATGATGGGGCATTATTCCTCCCACCAATACCAATAATGAGGCACTATTCCTCCTCCTAGTGATCACAGGCACTATGTAATTTTCTTACTCCCACTGACAACCGAGCTTGAGGCATTATTTATTTCCAGTGACGTGGGACATTTTCTACTTCCACATGCCACAGTCCAGCCCCCCTAAAGTCTTAACTTAAAAAAGTTTGGAGACCCCTGATTTAGGGTCTTTACTTACAAGTAGGGATGAGCCAAACACTCCTCGGTTCGGTTCGCACCAGAACCTGCGAACGAACCGAAAGTTTGCGTGAACTTTAGAACCCCATTAAAGTCTATGGGACTTGAACGTTCGAAATCAAAAGTACTAAATTTAAAGGCTAATATGCAAGTTATTGTCCTAAAAAGGGACCCGGGTCCTACCCCAGGGGACATGTATCAATGCAAAAAAAGTTTTTAAAAATGGGAGCAGTGATTTTAATGATGCTTGAAAAAACAAGAGTGAAATATTGCTTTAAATATCGTACCTGGGGGTGTCTATAGTATGCCTGTAAAGTGGCGCATGTTTCCCTTGCTTAGAACAGTCCCTGCACAAAATGACCTTTTTAAAGGAATAAAAGTCATTTAAAACTGCTTGTGGCTTTAATGTAATGTTAGGTCCCAGCAATATGGATGAAAATCAGTGAGACAAACGGCATGGGTACCCCCCACCCCCAAGTCCATTACCAGGCCCTTTGGGTCTTGTATGGATATTAAGGGGAACCCCACACCCAAATTAAAAAAAGGAAAGACGTGGGGCCCCCAGGCCCTATATACTCTGAACAGCAGTATACAGGCGGTGCAAGCAAGACAGGGAGGTTTGTTGTTAAATAGAATCTGTTTGTAATTTTGAACTGGTACATTTTTAAAGTGTAGCTCCAGCCAATATTTTTAAGCTTTTTGGAAAACATAGGGAAGGGTTATCACCCCTGTAACATTTGTTTTGCTGTCTGTGCACCTCTTCAGAAGATTTCACCTCACTTTCTGTCCCAATGACAATTTTTTTTTTTTAAATTTGGGGTTTTAAGTGAAACGAGTGTAGCGCTGACAACTGTTGTTTTTAACCTATGTGTGTTATGCAGTACATAGGTTATTATAGTGCCATCTTGTGGATAATTGAAAAGGTACAATACTTTTACGTTTCATGATTAAGTGAAGTGACATGGAAGTGATTGATTGTTTACTTCGGAACTTTAGCTGTGACCCACCCACAATGCTCCTGGACAAGAGGAGAACTGAACTGCATTGTGGGAGGATATAAAAGGGTAAGGAGCAGCCATCTTAGGTCTCTTGTTCCTGGGACGCGTGGCCTGCCAGCAGGACTCTGTGGGTGTGTGTGTCCCACAGGGTTGCGGCCTACTTTGAGAAGGAGCGGAGCAGCTGCAAGGATCCTGCCGTCGTATCACAGTGTGCTGGAGCAGCAGAAGTGATTGCAGAAGTAACCGAGGACTCGTTAGTCCTCGTTAGTGAACGGAACAGTGTGACGGCATGGTGGTGCCTCCATACGGACTGAGAACTGCTGAAATGGAGACATCCATCTGCCTGGATCCCGTGTGGTGGGAGGGTTAGCACCCGGAAGTTTGTTTAATACTACACACACACACTTAGAACTGTTACAGAGTGTTGCTGGGACTGATAGTCCCACAGAACAAGTTAAGTTGGAAAACAGTACATCTGCATAGACTTCAGTATTCAAGAGCGGATGCTAGATGTTTGTCTTCTTCATATGGGAACACTTAGTTAGTCTGCCGGATTATAACTGCCTTAGTGTATTACCTTACATTGAGCAACACCCAAGAGGAGCCCCTTGTGGATTACAATTACAAGTTCTTAGCTAGCGAAGACTGAAGACGTCAAGACTATCTTTTTTTTTGCAGGGCTCTGCATTTATTTACTAAGTATAGTGACGTTACAGTTTAAAGCAGGGGGGGCTCCCTGGTATAGATATATACAATTAGGTATATTTGTGTATGTTACCAATTGTCATAACTATTTACTATACTATTGCACTACATTGGTTATTATTTCTCCTGCATTTCTCCTGCAGGTGGAGCTACAGACACCCAGGTAGAGGTAAATATAAATATAAGTGTATATTGTGGGTTAAAGTCAATACTCATATCATTACAACACTGCACTACAGCTGTGCCAAGGGGATTAAACAATTTAAGAGGGGTAAAGAGATAAGAGGACAGGCCCGCTTTAAACCAGCAGCTCCACCGAGAGTTATTGCTACACAAGGATTGGTAATAAAGCATCAGTGAAGAGGAGACACGTTTTTCCCATATTAACTCTTACAGGAGAGAATTTCACTTCATAGGGGTAGATTTCATCTCACTTCCTGTTGTCTCCTTCCGTTTGCAAGTAGGAGTCGTTTGTAAGTTGGATCTTTGAAAGTAGGGACCTGCCCTATATACTCTGCAGAAATTGGGGCCTTAGGTGTTGGTGTTGCCACAACACTGTAAGCCCTCACAGTTACTTTTGGTGGGCGCAGGAACGGGCCCTGCTGTGAAATATTAGATCAAGAATTGTAATTACATGCCATTGTTGAACAGTGGTAAAAAATTGGGCCTTTGGTGGTGGTGGTGCCACAACTCTGTAAGTCCTCACAGTTACTCTTGGTGGACGCTGGAACGGGCCCTGCTGTGAAATATTATATCAAGAATTGTAATTACATGCACCTGTTGAACAGGGCCAGAAAAATTGGGCCTTAGGCACTGGTGCCACAACACTGCAACCCCTCACAGATACTCTAGTTGGAGCGCAGGAATGAGAACTGCTGCAAAGTATTGCATCAAAAATTGTAATTACACGCCCCTGTTAAACAGGGGCAGAAAAATTGGGCCTTGGGCACTGGTGCTGGTGCCACAACACTGCAACCCCTCACAGATACTCTAGCTGGAGCGCAGGAATGAGCCCTGCTGCAAAGTATTGCATCAAAAATGGTAATTACATGCCCCTGTTAAACAGGGGCAGAAAAATTGGGCCTTAGCCACTGCTGCCACAACATTGCAACCCCTCACAGATGCTATAGTTGGAGCGCAGGAATGAGCCCTGCTGCAAATCATTGCAGCAAAAATTGTAATTACATGCCCCTGTTAAACAGGGGCAGAAAAATTGGGCCTTGGCCACTGGTGGCGGTGCCCAGAACCAAAAATGTTCTTACAAGCTATCAGCATGAAAATTGAGGAGGAAGAGGATTGTCACTTAGCATAACAGGATAGTCACTCAGCATCAACATAGGAAGTCTGGAAGGGATTTCACATAAAAAAATAAATCGGTTACATCAGCATCAGGTGCTTGGAAGCTGGTGATCCAAGACTGATTCATTTTTATGAAGGTCAGCCGATCAACCGATTCAGTGGACAGGCACACCCTGTGATCGGTTACAAAGCCTCCAGCAGCACTGAATGTGCGTTCCGAAAGAACGCTGGATGCAGGACAGGCCAGTAGCTCAATTGCATACTGTGCAAGCTCTGGCCAGTGATCCATCCCCAAGACCCAGTAACCCAGAGGATTTTCGGTCGGAAAGGTGTCCAAGTCTGATCTTGCCCCTAGGTATTCCTGCACCATGTAAATCAGACGCTGGCGATGGTTGCTGGAACTGATCATACCTTGGGGCTGCGGACTAAAAAATTGTCTGAAAGCATCGGTCAGACGGCCACCTTCTCCACCGCTCCTTCTGTGACTGACCTAAGCCTCAGCAACACGTTGATCAGGAACAGGAGTTTGTAACCACCCAGTCTCTGGTAACGTGTTGCACAAACCTTTCTGCAAGGCCTCCCAAAGATGTTTCATCCTCTGCTCCCTCTGGTCCGCAACCTTACCCTTGTAACGTGGATCAAGGAGGGTTGCCAGCCAGTAATGATCCCTCCCCTTGATACCCCCTTGATACCACGAATACAAGGATCCTTCCCCAGGCTTTGCAGGATCAGGGAGGCCATGCAGCGTAGGTTTGCTGAGGCATTCGGTCCAGAGTCCTCTGGGTCACTAAGGATGACATGATCCGCAGCCACCTCCTCCCAGCCACGAACAAGTCCATGGGTTTCTTCAGACTGTAAATGATCCCTTGGAGATTGCTGCTGATGCTGAGTGCAAGGCTCCACCTCCATGCTGACACAATCCTCCTCCTCCTTCTTGTCCTCTTCCTGTGTGATCGGCGGGCACACAGGAACACTGTCTGGATAAAGGGGGCCTTGAGAGGTAAGGAAGTCCTCCTCTTCCTCTCTCTGTTCTGCCTCAAGTGCCCTGTCCATTATTCCACGCAGCGTGTGCTCCAACAGGTGGACAAGATGGACAGTGTCACTGATGCATGCACTGTCACTGCTCACCATCCTCGTGGCCTCCTCAAATGGTGACAGGACAGTGCATGCATCCCTAATCATAGCCCACTGGCATGGGGAAAAAAAGCCAAGCTCCCCTGACCCTGTCCTGGTGGCATAGTCGCATAGGTACTCATTGATGGCCCTCTGCTGCGTGTGCAGCCGCTGCAGCATGGCCAACGTTGAGTTCCACCAGGTGGGAATGTCACAGATTAGGCGATTCTTGGGCAGGTTAAATTTCTTTTGGAGGTCAGCCAGCCGAGCACTAGCATTATATGACCTGCGGAAATGCACACAGACTTTCCTGGCCTGCCTCAGGACATCCTGAAAGCCCAGGTACCTGCCCAAGAACCGCTGCACCACCAAGTTAAGGACGTGAGCCAAACAGGGCACATGGGTCAGTTCTCCCTGTCGGAGGACGGAGAGGAGGTTGGTGCTATTGTCGCAAACCACCATACCTGGCTTAAGCTGGCGTGGCGTCAACCACCTCTGAACCTGCCCCTGCAGAGCTGACAGAATCTCTTCCCCAGTGTGGCTCCTGTCCCCCACGCACACCAGCTCAAGGCATTTTTTTGCGTGAGTGCTTGCGTAGCCCCTTGAACGCCTACGGAGCACCGCTGGTTCCGAGGACAAATCAGCATAGGAAGGGGCCATGGAGTAAGAAGAAGAGGAGGGGGTGGAGGAGAGAGGTGTGTCAGAATCACCACTAGTAGAATTTTGGAGGCGTGGTGGCGGAACAACTTCCAACACTACTGCACCCTGTCCTGCATCTTTTCTAGCTGGCAGTGCACGGTGAAAGATAGGTAACATCCCTGTCCATGCCTGCTGGACCATGAATCAGTGGTAATATGCACCTTACCGCTGAGTGCCCTATCCAGTGAGGCCAAAACATTGCCTTCCACATGCCGGTAGAGAGCTGGAATCGCCTCCCGTGAGAAAAAGTGGCGTTTGGGAACCTGTCACTGAGGAACAGCACATTCCACAAACTCACGGAAGGGGGCAGAGTCTACCAATTGAAAAGGCAGCAGTTGAAGTGCTAGCAATTTAGCCAAGCTAGCATTCAACCGCTGGGCATGTGGATGGCGGGGAGCGAACTTCTTTAGGCGCTGCAGCAGCTGGGGCAGGGAAATTTGCCTGGTACAATCTGACGTCGGTGTACCGATAACAGATTGCCCACAAGTACTTGGCTGTGACACACCTAATTCTACACCTTCATTCCTCTCAGTGCAGGTTTCAGAGAGGACTGAAGGTATAGTGGGGTTGGAGATCCCAGCTGATGAGGAGCAAGGAGAGGTCCGCTTTGTTCTTAGGTGTGGGTCTTTTAGGTATGCTTGCCAACTAACTGCATGGCAGGTCGACATATGTCTGGTCAAGCATGTGGTGCCCAAGCGGGTGATGTTTTGGCCATGCGAGATACGCTTGAGACATATGTTGCAAATAGTAGGGGTGGGATCTGATGCACTCCTCACAAAAAAGGCCCACACCAAAGAAATTTTGGAATAACACGCAGAGACAGCAGCGCCCTGCACATGCAGAGCTCTGCGGTGTGATGCAGTCAGTGTGCTGCCCCTAAGCTGGCCCCTGGAGGGCATCCTGCCTCATTGGAGATGTGGCTCCGCCTGCTGCAGCTGGGGGAACATGACTGCCAGATTGCTGTCCTTCTTGGGCACCCCCTCTCTCTGGGCTCACATTACTGCCTTCCTCTAGCTGGGTACCTTCATCGGAGCCTTCAAAATGCTGGGCATCCTCCTGGACCATGTACCCAACACTGTAGTCAAACAGTTCGGGGGACTCCTCAGGAGGACATGGTGGGGCTAGGGAAGGAGTGACTGATGCCAAGGGTAGAGGCTGTGTTGGCAGCTGCTTTGCCAGACAAAGTACCCTGAGCCTGGGTGAGAGAGGATGATGTAGATAAGGACGGCTTGGCCATCCACTCTACCAAGTCTTCGGCATGTTGCAGCTCAAAACGGCCAGCTGCTGAAAAAAAGGACAAGCATGTCCCATGGCCGCGTGCTGATGAGGATGCACCGTCTCCACGACCAGCACTGTTGCCGCTAGACACAGAGCCTGCTTGCCCTCTTTTATTGGCTTGTGACTGTCTGCCTCTCCTTGTTGGCCTTCCAGACATACTAATGGCCTGCAGTGAGATGTAGCTGCACAAAGCTTGGATGTATATATACTGATACTGCAGCTAGCAGAATCAACTGCCTGCCTGTGGTATTATTAGTATGAGAACACCAGAAATTGTCTTCAGGTAGTTTTAGGTGCACACTGAGCAGAGGACACAGTACACTAAATGTAAATACTGCAGCTGCCTGCCTGTGTCACCAATAGGATCAGAACACCAGCAATTGTCTTCAGGTAGCTTTAAGAGCACACTGTGCAGAGGACACAGTACACTAACTGTAAATAATGCAGCTGCCTGCCATGTTGTATTAATAGGATCAGAACACCAGCAATTGTCTTCAGGTAGCTTTAGGTGCACACTGTGCAGAGGACACAGTACACTAACCGTAAATAGTGCAGCTGCCTTTCTGTGGTGTTAATAGGATCAGAACACCAGCAATTGTCTTCAGGTAGCTTTAGGTGCACACCGTGCAGAGGACACAATACACTAACTGTAAATAAAGCAGCTGCCTGTCTGTGGTACTAATAGATTCAGAAGAACACCAGCAATTTTCTTCAGGTAGCTTTAGGTGCACACTGTGCAGAGGTCACTGAAAAACTAACTGTAAATACTGCAGCTGCCTGCCTGTGGTACTAATAGGATCAAAAAAACACCAGCAATTTTCTTCAGTTAGCTTTAGCTGCACACTGTGCAGAGGACACAGTACACTAACTGTAAATACTGCAGCTGCCTGCCTGTGGTATTAATAGGATCAGAACACCAGCAATTGTCTTCAGGTAGCTTTAGGTGCACTCTGTGCATAGGACACAGTACACTAACTGTAAATACTGCAGCTGCCTGCCTGTGGTACTAATAGGATCAGAAGAACACCAGCAATTTTCTTCAGGTAGCTTTAGGTGCACACCGTGCAGAGGACACAAGACACTAACTATAAATAATGCAGCTGCCTGCCTGTGGTATTAATAGGATCAGAACAACAGCAATTGTCTTCAGGTACTGTAGCTTTAGGTGCACACTGTGCAGAGGACACAGTACACTAACTGTAAAAACTGCAGCTGCCTGTCTGTGGTATTAATATGATCAGAAGAACACCAGTAATTTTGTTTAGGTAGCTTTAGGTGCAACACTGTGCAGAGGACACAGTACACTAACTGTAAATACTGCAGCTGCCTGCCTGTGGTACTAATAGGATCAGAAGAACACCAGCAATTTTCTTCAGGTAGCTTTAGGTGCACACTGTGCAGAGGACACAGTACATTAACTGTAAATACTGCAGCTGCCTGCCTGTCGTATTAATAGGATCAGAACACCAGCAATTGTCTTCAGGTAGCTTTAGGTGCACACTGTGCAGAGGACACAGTACACTAACTGCAAATACTGCAGCTGCCTGCCTGTGGTATTAAAAGGATCAGAACACCAGCAATTTTCTTCAGGTAGCTTTAGGTGCACACTGTGCAGAGGACACATTACACTAACTGTAAATACTGCAGCTGCCTGCCTATGGTACTAATAGGATCAGAAGAACACAGGCAATTTTCTTCAGTTAGCTTTAGGTGCACACTGTGCAGAGGACACAGTACACTAACTGTAAATACTGCAGCTGCCTGCCTGTGGTATTAATAGGATCAGAACAACAGCAATTGTCTTCAGGTATCTTTAGGTGCACACCATGCAGAGGACACAGTACACTAACTGTAAATACTGCAGCTGCCTGTCTGTGTTATTAATATGATCAGAACAACAGCAGCAATTGTCTTCAGGTAGCTCTAGGTGCACACTTTGCAGAGGACATAGTACACTAACTGTAAATACTGCAGCTGCCTGCCTGTGGTATTAATAGGATCAGAAGAACACCAGTAATTTTCTTCAGGTAGCTTTAGGTGCACACTGTGCAGAGGACACAGTACACTAACTGTAAATACTGCAGCTGCCTGCCTGTGGTACTAATAGGATCAGAAGAACACCAGCAATTTTCTTCAGTTAGCTTTAGGTGCACATTGTGCAGAGGACACAGTACACTAACTGTAAATACTGCAGCTGCCTGTCTGTGGTATTAATATGATCAGAACGACAGCAGCAATTGTCTTCAGGTAGCTTTGGGTGCACACTTTGCAGAGGACATAGTACGCTAACTGTAAATACTGCAGCTGCCTGCCTGTGGTACTAATAGGATCAGAAGAACACCAGTAATTTTCTTCATGTAGCTTTAGGTGCACACTGTGCAGAGGACACAGTACACTAACTGTAAATACTGCAGCTGCCTGCCTGTGGTACTAATAGGATCAGAAGAACACCAGCAATTTTCTTCAGTTAGCTTTAGGTGCACACTGTGCAGAGGACACAGTACACTAACTGTAAATACTGCAGCTGCCTGCCTGTGGTATTAATAGGATCAGAACAACAGCAATTGTCTTCAGGTAGCTTTAGGTGCACACCATGCAGAGGACACAGTACACTAACTGTAAATACTGCAGCTGCCTGTCTGTGGTATTAATATGATCAGAACAACAGCAGCAATTGTCTTCATATAGTTTTAGGTGCACACTTGCAGGGGACATAGTACACCAACTGTAAATACTGCAGCTGCCTGCCTGCGGTACTAATAGAATCAGAAGAACACCAGTAATTTTCTTCAGGCAGCTTTAGGTGCACACTGTGCAGAGGACACAGTACACTAACTGTAAATACTGCAGCTGCCTGCCTGTCGTATTAATAGGATCAGAACACCAGCAATTTTCTTCAGGTAGCTTTAGGTGCACACTGTGCAGAGGACACATTACACTAACTGTAAATACTGCAGCTGCCTGCCTATGGTACTAATAGGATCAGAAGAACACCAGCAATTTTCTTAAGTTAGCTTTAGGTGCACACTATGCAGAGGACACAGTACACTAACTGTAAATACTGCAGCTGCCTGCCTGTGGTATTAATAGGATCAGAACAACAGCAATTGTCTTCAGGTAGCTTTAGGTGCACACCATGCAGAGGACACAGTACACTAACTGTAAATACTGCAGCTGCCTGTCTGTGGTATTAATATGATCAGAACAACAGCAGCAATTGTCTTCAGGTAGCTTTAGGTGCACACTTTGCAGAGGACATAGTACACTAACTGTAAATACTGCAGCTGCCTGCCTGTGGTACTAATAGGATCAGAAGAACACCAATAATTTTCTTAAGGTAGCTTTAGGTGGACACTGTGCAGAGGACACAGTACACTAACTGTAAATACTGCAGCTGCCTGCCTGTGGTACTAATAGGATCAGAAGAACACCAGCAATTTTCTTCAGGTAGCTTTAGGTGCACACTGTGCAGAGGACACAGTACACTAACTGTAAATACTGCAGCTGCCTGCCTGTGGTACTAATAGGATCAGAAGAACACCAGCAATTTTCTTCAGTTAGCTTTAGGTGCACACTATGCAGAGGACACAGTACACTAACTGTAAATACTGCAGCTGCCTGCCTGTGGTATTAATAGGATCAGAACACCAGCAATTGTCTTCAGGTAGCTTAAGGTGCACTCTGTGCAGAGGACACAGTACACTAACTGTAAATTCTGCAGCTGCCTGCCTGTGGTACCAATAGGATCAGAAGAACACCAGCAATTTTCTTCAGGTAGTTTTAGGTGCACACTGTGCAGAGGACATAGTTCACTAACTGTAAATTCTGCAGCTGCCTGCCTGTGATATTAATAGGATCAGAACAACAGCAATTGTCTTCAGGTAGCTTTAGGTGCACACTACGCAGAGGACACAGTACACTAACTGTAAATACTGCAGCTGCCTGTCTGTGGTATTAATGTGATCAGAAGAACACCAGTAATTTTCTTCAGGTAGCTTTAGGTGCACACTGTGCAGAGGACACAGTACACTAACTGTAAATACTGCAGCTGCCTGCCAGTGGTACTAACAGGATCAAAAGAACACCAGCAATTTTCTTCAGTTAGCTTTAGGTGTACACTGTGCAGAGGACACAGTACACTAACTTTAAATACTGCAGCTGCCTGCCTGTGGTATTAATAGGATCAGAACACCAGCAATTGTCTTCAGGCAGCTTTAGGTGCACACTGTGCAGAGGACACAGTACACTAACTGTAAATACTGCAGCTGCCTGTCTGTGGTACCAATAGGATCAGAACACCAGCAATTGTCTTCAGGTAGCTTTAAGAGCACACTGTGCAGAGGATACAGTACACTAACTGTAAATAATGCAGCTGCCTGCCATTTTGTATTAATAGGATCAGAACACCAGCAATTGTCTTCAGGTAGCTTTAGGTGCACACTGTGCAGAGGACACAGTACACTAACTGTAAATAGTGCAGCTGCCTTTCTGTGGTGTTAATAGGATCAGAACACCAGCAATTGTCTTCAGGTAGCTTTAGGTGCACACCGTGCAGAGGACACAGTACACTAACTGTAAATAAAGCAGCTGCCTGTCTGTGGTACTAATAGATTCAGAAGAACACCAGCAATTTTCTTCAGGTAGCTTTAGGTGCACACTGTGCAGAGGTCACTGTACACTAACTGTAAATACTGCAGCTGCCTGCCTGTGGTACTAATAGGATCAAAAAAACACCAGCAATTTTCTTCAAATAGCTTTAGGTGCACACTGTGCAGAGGACACAGTACACTAACTGTAAATACTGCAGCTGCCTGCCTGTGGTATTAATAGGATCAGAACACCAGCAATATTCTTCAGGTAGCTTTAGGTGCACTCTGTGCATAGGACACAGTACACTAACTGTAAATACTGCAGCTGCCTACTTGTGGTACTAATAGGATCAGAAGAACACCAGCAATTTTCTTTAGGTAGCTTTAGGTGCACACCGTGCAGAGGACACAGTACACTAACTATAAATACTGCAGCTGCCTGCCTGTGGTATTAATAGGATCAGAACAACAGCAATTGTCTTCAGGTAGCTTTAGGTGCAATACTGCAGCTGCCTGCCTGCGGTACTAATAGGATCAGAAGAACACCAGTAATTTTCTTCAGGTAGCTTTAGGTGCACACTGTGCAGAGGACACGGTACACTAAGTGTAAATACTGCAGCTGCCTGCCTGTGGTACTAATAGGATCAGAAGAACACCAGCAATTTTCTTCAGGTAGGTGCACACTGTGCAGAGGACACAGTACACTAACTGTAAATACTGCAGCTGCCTGCCTGTCGTATTAATAGGATCAGAAAACCAGCAATTTTCTTCAGGTAGCTTTAGGTGCACACTGTGCAGAGGACACATTACACTAACTGTAAATACTGCAGCTGCCTGCCTATGGTACTAATAGGATCAGAAGAACACCAGCAATTGTCTTCAGGTAGCTTTAGGTGCACACCATGCAGAGGACACAGTACACTAACTGTAAATACTGCAGCTGCCTGTCTGTGGTATTAATATGATCAGAACAACAGCAGCAATTGTCTTCAGGTAGCTTTAGGTGCACACTTTGCAGAGGACATAGTACACTAACTGTAAATACTGCAGCTGCCTGCCTGTGGTACTAATAGGATCAGAAGAACACCAGTAATTTTCTTCAGGTAGCTTTAGGTGGACACTGTGCAGAGGACACAGTACACTAACTTTAAATACTGCAGCTGCCTGCCTGTGGTACTAATAGGATCAGAAGAACACCAGCAATTTTCTTCAGGTAGCTTTAGGTGCACACTGTGCAGAGGACACAGTACACTAACTGTAAATACTGCAGCTGCCTGCCTGTGGTACTAATAGGATCAGAAGAACACCAGCAATTTTCTTCAGTTAGCTTTAGGTGCACACTATGCAGAGGACACAGTACACTAACTGTAAATACTGCAGCTGCCTGCCTCTGGTATTAATAGGATCAGAACACCAGCAATTGTCTTCAGGTAGCTTAAGGTGCACTCTGTGCAGAGGACACAGTACACTAACTGTAAATTCTGCAGCTGCCTGCCTGTGGTACCAATAGGATCAGAAGAACACCAGCAATTTTCTTCAGGTAGTTTTAGGTGCACACTGTGCAGAGGACATAGTTCACTAACTGTAAATTCTGCAGCTGCCTGCCTGTGGTATTAATAGGATCAGAACAACAGCAATTGTCTTCAGGTAGCTTTAGGTGCACACTACGCAGAGGACACAGTACACTAACTGTAAATACTGCAGCTGCCTGTCTGTGGTATTAATATGATCAGAAGAACACCAGTAATTTTCTTCAGGTAGCTTTAGGTGCACACTGTGCAGAGGACACAGTACACTAACTGTAAATACTGCAGCTGCCTGCCAGTGGTACTAACAGGATCAAAAGAACACCAGCAATTTTCTTCAGTTAGCTTTAGGTGCACACTGTGCAGAGGACACAGTACACTAACTTTAAATACTGCAGCTGCCTGCCTGTGGTATTAATAGGATCAGAACACCAGCAATTGTCTTCAGGCAGCTTTAGGTGCACACTGTGCAGAGGACACAGTACACTAAATGTAAATACTGCAGCTGCCTGCCTGTGTCACCAATAGGATCAGAACACCAGCAATTGTCTTCAGGTAGCTTTAAGAGCACACTGTGCAGAGGACACAGTACACTAACTGTAAATAATGCAGCTGCCTGCCATGTTGTATTAATAGGATCAGAACACCAGCAATTGTCTTCAGGTAGCTTTAGGTGCACACTGTGCAGAGGACACAGTACACTAACTGTAAATAGTGCAGCTGCCTTTCTGTGGTGTTAATAGGATCAGAACACCAGCAATTGTCTTCAGGTAGCTTTAGGTGCACACTACGCAGAGGACACAGTACACTAACTGTAAATACTGCAGCTGCCTGTCTGTGGTATTAATATGATCAGAAGAACACCAGTAATTTTCTTCAGGTAGCTTTAGGTGCACACTGTGCAGAGGACACAGTACACTAACTGTAAATACTGCAGCTGCCTGCCAGTGGTACTAACAGGATCAAAAGAACACCAGCAATTTTCTTCAGTTAGCTTTAGGTGCACACTGTGCAGAGGACACAGTACACTAACTTTAAATACTGCAGCTGCCTGCCTGTGGTATTAATAGGATCAGAACACCAGCAATTGTCTTCAGGCAGCTTTAGGTGCACACTGTGCAGAGGACACAGTACACTAAATGTAAATACTGCAGCTGCCTGCCTGTGTCACCAATAGGATCAGAACACCAGCAATTGTCTTCAGGTAGCTTTAAGAGCACACTGTGCAGAGGACACAGTACACTAACTGTAAATAATGCAGCTGCCTGCCATGTTGTATTAATAGGATCAGAACACCAGCAATTGTCTTCAGGTAGCTTTAGGTGCACACTGTGCAGAGGACACAGTACACTAACTGTAAATAGTGCAGCTGCCTTTCTGTGGTGTTAATAGGATCAGAACACCAGCAATTGTCTTCAGGTAGCTTTAGGTGCACACCGTGCAGAGGACACAGTACACTAACTGTAAATGAAGCAGCTGCCTGTCTGTGGTACTAATAGATTCAGAAGAACACCAGCAATTTTCTTCAGGTAGCTTTAGGTGCACACTGTGCAGAGGACACAGTACACTAACTGTAAATACTGCAGCTGCCTGCCTGTGGTACTAATAGGATCAGAAGAACACCAGTAATTTTCTTCAGTTAGCTTTAGGTGCAAGAAGGTAGAATAAATCAGCGCATATATGCATAAAATTAAAAAGCAGCTGAACACCAGGGTCAACACACTCAAATCCCTTAGGTGAAATATACAAAATAAGGTGCAGCGCTCAAATAAAACAAAAAAAACTCAAAATAATCAAAAAATTCTTCACAAACACGTATAGAACAGTCCTGTTGTAATAATAATCGAATGTCCAAAGATAAAGTGAATCTCCTTCACACGTGACAGCATGCCAAAAAATAGTGAATAATGAATGGTGCCCAACACCGGTGAACGAAATGGCCTCTCACCTATTATACAGGTTAAAAAAGCGTTCCCAGAAGGGGTCAATCAGCAGGAGCTCCAAATTCAGATGCTAATCCATCAGGAATCATACTGAGGATATCATTCTCAAGGGCTCTCGGGTGAAGGCTGTAGGCGGGGATGGCTCACACATAGCATATATAATGCAAAGAAGAAGGAACAAGAATAGTGCTCTCTGTATACTCCAATTTATTAATAAAAGTAATTAAAAACAGACTTACAAAGGTGGCACTTCACAAGTGCAAGATGTACACAGCATAAAGTTCCGTATCGAGACGGAATGGAGCATGCGCGGTAGCAGCGGGTGACGTCACGTCGTTACGTTTCTGGACGCGTTGCGTCCCAGTGGGCGGGGACTTCTTCAGCAGATGACGTGACGACGAGACTACGTGGGCACCCGCGCTATAAGGAGGTGAGTTGCTATGGCGACAATAAACGCTTCACAACAGAGGGAATACCGGAAGTGTCCCCTGGTATTACAAACGGGGAAAACGGAAATCACTCCGTACAAGCTAACCGCTATGATTCACCTTTAAAAGTCATTAACAATGAAAATAAAATAAAACGAGGCAATCAAATGAATACCCGATATAGTATTTTAAATAAAAAATATATGAAAGCCACAATAAAAATATTCAAATTAACCATTTACAAAATGATAATACCTAATTGAAAAAATGTCAGAACGAAAAATTCCGTCAGACCGCTGTTACCGACTGCTCCAAAATAATTAACATACAGAATATAAAATATATAAAAATTATAAAATTTATCGATCAGAGATAAAACAATTTGTATCGAACTCTATATTTAACCCTTCGGGGCACATTACTCTTGTCTCATATATCCAATAGGATTCTCTTTTACTTAATTGTCTTATGAAATTGCCCCCTCGCCAATGTCTATTGACCCTCTCAATGCCCCAAAACTTCAGACCCCTCGGATTCTGTTCATGAAAGGCCTTGAAATGTCTAGACACGTTATGGGTCTTGAGGCCTTTTTTGATGTTGTTGACATGTTCAGCCCATACCCACATCTGACAGGCTTTTTTCCTTTTTAGGGGGTTTCTATGCCTGCGGTCGGTGTGTACCTTGCAAACATGCTAAAGGGAATATCAAAAAGAGAAAAAAATTCCTGGCCTCAGCTACCAACCGAGAGTATGAGATCAAACAATTGATCACATGCGATACGGTTGGAGTTGTCTACATGCTGGAGTGCAGTTGTGGACTCCAGTATGTGGGCAGAACCTCAAGACCTTTACACGTTAGACTGGCTGAACAGGGTTAAATATAGAGTTCGATACAAATTGTTTTATCTCTGATCGATAAATTTTATAATTTTTATATATTTTATATTCTGTATGTTAATTATTTTGGAGCAGTCGGTAACAGCGGTCTGACGGAATTTTTCGTTCTGACATTTTTTCAATTAGGTATTATCATTTTGTAAATGGTTAATTTGAATATTTTTATTGTGGCTTTCATATATTTTTTATTTAAAATACTATATCGGGTATTCATTTGATTGCCTCGTTTTATTTTATTTTCATTGTTAATGACTTTTAAAGGTGAATCATAGCGGTTAGCTTGTACGGAGTGATTTCCGTTTTCCCCGTTTGTAATACCAGGGGACACTTCCGGTATTCCCTCTGTTGTGAAGCGTTTATTGTCGCCATAGCAACTCACCTCCTTATAGCGCGGGTGCCCACGTAGTCTCGTCGTCACGTCATCTGCTGAAGAAGTCCCCGCCCACTGGGACGCAACGCGTCCAGAAACGTAACGACGTGACGTCACCCGCTGCTACCGCGCATGCTCCATTCCGTCTCGATACGGAACTTTATGCTGTGTACATCTTGCACTTGTGAAGTGCCACCTTTGTAAGTCTGTTTTTAATTACTTTTATTAATAAATTGGAGTATACAGAGAGCACTATTCTTGTTCCTTCTTCTTTGCATTATATATGCTATGTGTGAGCCATCCCCGCCTACAGCCTTCACCCGAGAGCTTTAGGTGCACACTGTGCAGAGGACACAGTACACTAACTGTAAATACTGCAGCTGCCTGCCATGTTGTATTAATAGGATCAGAACACCAGCAATTGTCTTCAGGTAGCTTTAGGTGCACACTGTGCAGAGGACACAGTACACTAACTGTAAATAGTGCAGCTGCCTTTCTGTGGTGTTAATAGGATCAGAACACCAGCAATTGTCTTCAGGTAGCTTTAGGTGCACACTACGCAGAGGACACAGTACACTAACTGTAAATACTGCAGCTGCCTGTCTGTGGTATTAATATGATCAGAACACCAGCAATTGTCTTCAGGTAGCTTTAGGTGCACACAGTGCAGAGGACACAGTACACTAACTGCAAATACTGCAGCTGCCTGCCTGTGGTATTAATAGGATCAGAACACCAGCAATTTTCTTCAGGTAGCTTTAGGTGCACACTGTGCAGAGGACACATTACACTAACTGTAAATACTGCAGCTGCCTGCCTATGGTACTAATAGGATCAAAAGAACACCAGCAATTTTCTTCAGTTAGCTTTAGGTGCACACTGTGCAGAGGACACAGTACATTAACTGTAAATACTGCAGCTGCCTGCCTGTGGTATTAATAGGATCAGAACAACAGCAATTGTCTTCAGGTAGCTTTAGGTGCACACCATGCAGAGGACACAGTACACTAACTGTAAATACTGCAGCTGCCTGTGGTATTAATATGATCAGAACAACAGCAGCAATTGCCTTCAGGTAGCTTTAGGTGCACACTTTGCAGAGGACACAGTACACTAACTGTAAATTCTGCAGCTGCCTGCCTGTGGTACTAATAGGATCAGAAGAACACTAGCAATTTTCTTCAGGTAGCTTTAGGTGCACACTGTGCAGAGGGCATAGTTCACTAACTGTAAATACTGCAGCTGCCTGCCTGTGGTATTAATAGGATCAGAACAACAGCAATTGTCTTCAGGTAGCTTTAGGTGCACACTGCACAGAGGACACAGTACACTAACTGTAAATACTGCAGCTGCCTGTCTGTGGTATTAATATGACCAGAAGAACACCAGCAATTGTCTTCAGGTAGCTTTAGGTGCACACTGTGCAGAGGACACAGTACACTAATTGTAAATCCTGTAGCTGCCTGCCTGTGGTGCTAATAGGATCAGAAGAACACCAGCAATTTTCTTCAGGTAGCTTTAGGTGCACACTGTGCAAAGGACCCAGTACACTAACTGTAAATACTGTAAAAACACCTGCCTGCCTGTCAGTAGGAAGAGAATAACAGGAATGAATCTAGCTAAACTGAATACATTGTATATATACAGTGGGGACAGAAAGTATTCAGACCCCCTTAAATTTTTTACTGTTTGTTATATTGCAGCCATTTGCTAGAATCATTTAAGTTCATTTTTTTTCCTCATTAATGTACACACAGCACCCCATATTGACAGAAAAACACAGAATTGTTGACATCTTTGATTTATTAAAATAGAAAAACTTAAATATCACATGCTCCTAAGTATTCAGACCCTTTGCTGTAACACTCATATATTTAACTCAGGTGCTGTCCATTTCTTCTGATTATCCTTGAGATGGTCCTACACCTTCATTTGAGTCCAGCTGTGTTTGATTATACTGATTGGACTTGATTAGGAAAGCCACACACCTGTCTGTATAAGACCTTACAGCTCACAGTGCATGTCAGAGCAAATGAAAATCATGAGGTCAATAGAACTGCCTGAAGAGCTCAGAGACAGAATTATGGCAAGGCACAGATCTGGCCAAGGTTACAAAAAAAATTCTGCTGCACTTAAGGTTCCTAAGAGCACAGTGGCCTCCATAATCCTTTAATGGAAGATGCTTGGGACGACCAGAACTCTTCCTAGAGCTGGCCATCTGGCCAAACTGAGCTATCAGGGGAGAAGAGCCTTGGTGAGAGAGGTAAAGAAGAACCCAAAGATCACTGTGGCTGAGCTCCAGAGATGCAGTCAGGAGATGGGAGAAAGTTGTAGAAAGTCAACCATGACTGCAGCCCTCCACCAGTTGGGGCTTTATGGCAGAGTGGCCCGACGTAAGCCTCTCCTCAGTGCAAGACGCATGAAAGCCTGCATGGAGTTTGCTTGAAAACACCTGAAGGACTCCAGGATGGTAAGAAATAAGATTCTCTGGTCTGATGAGACGAAGATAGAACTTTTTGGCCTTCATTCTAAGCGGTATGTGTGGAGAAAACCAGGCGCTGCTCATCACCTGTCCAATACAGTCCCAACAGTGAAGCATGGTGGTGGCAGCATCATGCTGTGGAGGTGTTTTACAGCTGCATGACAGGACAACTGGTTGCAATTGAGGGAAAGATGAATGCGGCCAAGTACAGGAATATCCTGGACGAAAACCTTCTCCAGAGTGCTCAGGACCTCAGACTGGGCCGAAGGCTTACTTTCCAACAAAACAATGACCCTAAGCACACAGCTAAAATAACGAAGGAGTGGCTTAGTTATATAGTATAGTTATATAGTTATATAGTTATATAGTAGTTATATAGTCACAACAACTCCATGACTGTTCTTGAATGGCCCAGCCAGAGCCCTGACTTAAACCCAATTGAGCATCTCTGAAGACCTAAAAATGTCTCTCCATCAACGTTTACCTTCCAAACTGACAGAACTGGAGAGGATCTGCAAGGAGGAATGGCAGAGGATCCCCAAATCCAGGTGTGTAAAACTTGCTGCATCTTTCCCAAAAAGACTCATGGCTGTATTAGATCAAAAGGGTGCTTCTACTATATACTGAGCAAAGGGTCTGAATACTTAGGACCATGTGATATTTCAGTTTTTCTTTTTTAATAAATATGCAAAAATTGCAACAATTCTGTGTTTTTCTGTCAATATGGGGTGCTGTGTGTACATTAATGAGGAAAAAAATGAACTTAAATGATTTTAGAAAATGGCTGCAAAATAACAAAGAGTGAAACATTTAAGGGGGTCTGAATACCCCACTGTATATATATATATATATATATATATATATATATATATATATACAACACCTGGGATGCTTATATATACACAATACACTGTAAGTGCAGCTAACTGACTCGCCTGCCTACTCTATCTAACTTAAATCAAATAACACTGTCTCTCTGTCTATCTCTCTCCGCTGCCGCAACATACTATACAAGGCCGCCACGCAGGCGGCCTTATATAGTGTGGGGCGTGTACTAAACCCCCTGAGCCATAATTGGCCAAAGCCACCCTGGTAGAAGCCCCTCAGGCTCTTAAACCCTCCCGTAGAAAGAGAACCAAGCTCTCCAGTGTCTCAGACGATTTACCACCCTCCCAGCGCCCCTACTGGACACTCCTTTAGCTGAAACGTGATAAATATTTAGGATGGTTATCTGAATCGCCCTCCCTAAGCTCTAGAAGCTTCTTCTAGAGGCAGGGGGAAACAATCAAACTCCCAGCCTGTAAAACCCTAAACAGGCCAGAAGGAAAAATGAACACTCCCTTGATTACAGAAGGAGCCAAAAACTACATTTACCTAGCATCCTACAGTAGGAGGGTGCTACATATAAATATATCCTATGTGAGTAAAGCTCACAATGTTAATTTTAATAATCATTCTGGAAAAGACAGGCTCATTTAACTTTTTTTCTTTATTGCTGATACTGTAATTGTATGTGAAGTAACATTATCATACTCTGTATACTGTATATTGTCATTCAAAACTCAGGACACAAACAGGGAAAATAATAAAAAAATGCTTGCTTTGTGCCCCATTCACACCATAATGCTAGTGTGATGTGTGGTATGGTGCAGTGCAGAAAAATGCAGCATGTCTGTATTTTATTGCTGCCCACTGGATGGCACTGTGTGCCACCACACAACAGGGCAATGCACCATACTACTAAATAGTGACATGAATGAAGCAGTGGATTGTGCTGAAATGCGCATCACACCGCTCTCTACTGCAGCTGATAGTTCGCTAACCTGCATGCTAATAATGCATAATGCTGCATTTTACTGTGTAGGCTAATGTGAACCTATACAGACAACAAACAAGATAGATTCTGTAGGTTTGTTCTTAAGTTGAATTTGTATGTAAGTTGGAACAGGTACCTTTTCAAGTGTAACTCCAGGCAAATTTTTTTTTTACGTTTTTTGGATAGCATAGGGAAGTGTTAACACCCCTGTAATGTTTGTTTTGCTGTCTGTGCCCCTTTTCAGAAGATTTCACCTCACTTTCTGTCCCTGTGACAATTGGATTTCTAAAAATCAAGGTTGTCATGGAAACAAAAATTGGTGATAAAGCTTCAGTGGAGACACTTTTTCCCCATGATAACTCTTATGCCCCGTACAAACGATCGGAAATTCCGCCAGTAAAAGAAAGTCCGATGTGAGATTTTGGTCAGAAATTCTGACCGTGTGTATGCTCCATCGGACTTATGCTGGCGGAATTCCCGCCAGCAAAAGATTGTGAGAGCAGGTTCTCAATTTTTCGGTCGGAAAAAGTTCCGATCGGAAATTCCGATCGTCTGTACCAATTCCGACTACGCATGCTCGGAAACAATTCGACGTATGCTCGGAAGCATTGAACTTCATTTTCTCGGCTCCTCGTAGTGTTTTACGTCACCGCGTTCTTGACGGTCGAAAGTTCAGAGACCTTTTGTGTGACCGTGTGTATGCAAGGCAAGCTTGAGCGGAATTCCGTCAGAAAAACCATCCAAGTTTTTTCCAACGGAAATTCCGCTCGTGTGTACGGGGCATTACAAGAGTAAATTTCTCTTCCTAGGGGTAGATATCTTCTCTCTTCCTTTTGTCTCCTTCCATTTGTAGGTATGAGTCATATGTAAGTCGGATGTTTGTAACCCGGGGACTGCCTGTAGGTACATGTTCAGATCATAGGCGTGCGCAGCCTATTGCATTAGGGTGTGCACCCCAAAGCTCAAACAGACAAAAGTATCGGGACACCTGCCTTTACACACATAGGAACTTTAATGGTATCCCAGTCTTAGTCCTTAGGGTTCAATATTGAGTTGGCCCACCCTTTGCAGCTATAACAGCTTCAACTCTTCTGGGAAGGCCGTCCACAACGTTTAGGAGTGTGTCTATGGGAATGTTTGACCATTCTTCCAGAAGAGCATTTGTGAGGTCAGGCACTGATGTTGGATGAGAAGGTCTGGCTCACCGTCTCCACTCTAATTCATCCCAAAAGGTGTTCTATCAGGTTGAGGTCAGGACTCTGGGCAGGACAGTCAAGTTCCTCCACCCCAAACTCACTCATCCATGTCTTTATGGACCTTGCTTTGTACAATGGTCCAAATCATTTGGTGGAGGGGGGATTATGGTGCGTGGTTGATTTTCAGAGGTTGGGCTTGGCCCCTTAGTTCCAGTGAAGGGAACTCTTAAGGTGTCAGTATACCAAGACATTTTGGACAATTTCATGCTCCCAACTCTGTGGGAACAGTTTGGGGATGGCACCTTCCTGTTCCTACATGACTGCGCACCAGTGCACAAGGCAAGGTCCATCAAGATATGGGTGGTGGAAAATTACCTTCAAGTGCAAAAATTACATTACACACATCACATTATAATAGTAACTAAAACATCTAAAATTAAGTGTAACAATCTAAAAAATAAAAATTCCAAAGTGCTATAATGGTGGGGACCTCCCAACTAAAAGGTTGTTTCACTTGAGATTAATCTGTATGGTAAATATCTATAGGAGGGGTTTCCACCATCCCTGCTAAGCTTATTTTTATACAGTACGTCTTATTTTCAGCTTGATGTTTATTATCTGAAGTTGCGTATCACAGAGATCCGTATTGCGATAATATTGAAGTTAATTGAGATTTCCATACATTAGAGGATTCCACCATTATTGTTAAGTTATTGATCAGTAAGTTAGCACTGCACTTCTTTTTTTTTTTTTTTTTTTGTGTTGTGTTGTGGGAACACATAACAGTGCTTAGTGGCAGGCCTTTCAATTACACTTTTTTATTTTACCTCCAGTAGTTTATTGTAAATAGTAGTGCGGTGATTACCTGTTATACTAAAATCAGCATGTGACATTAACCACTTCAGCCCCGGAAGGTTTTACCCCCTTCCTGACCAGAGCACTTTTTACAATTCGGCACTGTGTCGCTTTAACTGCTAATTGCGCGGTCATGCAATGCTGTACCCAAACGATATTTGCGTCCTTTTCTTCCCACAAATAGAGCTTTCTTTTAATGGTATTTGATCACCTCTGCCGTTTTTATTTTTTGCGCTATAAACGGAAAAAGACCGAAAATTTTGAAAAAAAATGATATTTTCTACTTTTTGTTATAAAAAAAATCCAATAAACTCAATTTTAGTCATACATTTAGGCCAAAATGTATTCGGCCACATGTCTTTGGTAAAAAAAAATGTCAATAAGCGTATATTTATTGGTTTGCGCAAAAGTTATAGCGTCTACAAACTAGGGTACATTTTCTGGAATTTACACAGCTTTTATTTTATGACTGCCTATGTCATTTCATGAGGTGCTAAAATGGCAGGGCAGTACAAAACCCCCCCAAATGACCCCATTTTGGAAAGTAGACACCCCAAGGAAATTGCTGAGAGGCATGTTGAACCCATTGAATATTTATTTTTTTTGTCCCAAGTGATTGAATAATGACAAAAAAAAAAAATTACAAAAAGTTGTCACTAAATGATATATTGCTCACACAGGCCATGCGCATATGTGGAATTGCACCCCAAAATACATTTAGCTGCTTCTCCTGAGTACGGGGATACCACATGTGTTGGACTTTTTGGCAGCCTAGCCGCGTACGGGGCCCCGAAAACCAAGCACCGCCTTCAGGATTTCAAAGGGCATAAATTTTTGATTTCACTCCTCACTACCTATCACAGTTTTGAAGGCCATAAAATGCCAAGATGGCACAAAACCCCCCCAAATGACCCCATTTTGGAAAGTAGACACCCCAAGCTATTTGCTGAGAGGCATGTTGAGTCCATGGAATATTTTATTTTTTGACACAAGTTGCGGGAATGTGACAATTTTTTTTTTATTTTGCACAAAGTTGTCACTAAATGATATATTGCTCACACAGGCCATGGGCATATGTGGAATTGCACCCCAAAATACATTCTGCTGATTCTCCTGAGTACGGGGATACCACATGTGTGGGACTTTTTGGGAGCCTAGCCACGTACGGGGCCCCGAAATCCCAGCACCGCCTTCAGGATTTCTAAGGGCGTAAAGTTGTGATTTCACTCCTCACTACCTATCACATTTTTGAAGGCCATAAAATGCCCAGGTGGCACAAAACCCCCCCAAATGACCCCATTTTGGAAAGTAGACACCCCAAGCTATTTGCTGAGAGGCATGTTGAGTCCATGGAATATTTTATATTTTGACACAAGTTGCGGGAAAGTGACAATTTTTTTTTTTTTTTTGCACAAAGTTGTCACAAAATGATATATTGCTCAAACATGCCATGGGCATATGTGGAATTACACCCCAAAATACATTCTGCTGCTTCTCCTGAGTACGGGGATACCACATGTGTGGGACTTTTTGGTAGCCTAGCCGCGTACGGGGCCCCGAAATCCAAGCACCGCCTTCAGGATTTCTAAGGGCATAAATTTTTGATTTCACTCCTCACTACCTATCACAGTTTTGAAGGCCATAAAATGCCAAGATGGCACAAAACCCCCCCAAATGACCCCATTTTGGAAAGTAGACACCCCAAGCTATTTGCTGAGAGGCATGTTGAGTCCATGGAATATTTTATTTTTTGACACAAGTTGCAGGAAAGTGACAATTTTTTTTTTTTTTGCACAAAGTTGTCACTAAATGATATATTGCTCACACAGGCCATGGGCATATGTGGAATTGCACCCCAAAATACATTCTGCTGATTCTCCTGAGTACGGGGATACCACATGTGTGGGACTTTTTGGTAGCCTAGCCGCGTATGGGGCCCCGAAAACCCAACACCGCCTTCAGGATTTCTAAGGGCGTAAAGTTGTGATTTCACTCCTCACTACCTATCACATTTTTGAAGGCCATAAAATGCCCAGATGGCACAAAACCCCCCCAAATGACCCCATTTTGGAAAGTAGGCACCCCAAGCTATTTTCTGAGAGACATGTTGAGTCCATGGAATATTGTATTTTTTGACACAAGTTGCGGGAAAGTGACAATTTTTTTTTTTTTTTTTTGCACAAAGTTGTCACTAAATGATATATTGCTCAAACATGCCATGTGCATATGTGGAATTACACCCCAAAATACATTCTGCTGCTTACCACATGAGTGGCACTTTTTGGGTGCCTAGCTTCATACGGGGCCCCAAAATCCAATCACCGCCTTCAGGATTTCTAAGAGCGTTAATTTTTGATTTCACTCCTCACTACCCATCACAGTTTTGAAGGCCATAAAATGCCAAGATAGCACAAAACCCCCCAAAATGACCCCATTTTGGAAAGTAGACACCCCAAGCTATTTGCTGAGAGGCATGGTGAGTATTTTGCAGCTCTCATTTGTTTTTGAAAATGAAGAAAGACAAGAAAAACATATTTTTTTTTTCTTTTTTCAAATTTCAAAAGTTTGTGACAAAAAGTGAGGTCTGGAAAATACTCACTATACCTCTCAGCAAATAGCTTTGGGTGTCTATTTTCCAAAATGGGGTCATTTGGGGGGGGGGGTTGTGCCATCTGGGCATTCCATGGCCTCCGAAACTGTGATAGGCAGTGAAGAGTGAAATCAAAAATTTACGCCCTTAGAAAGCCTGAAGGCGGTGCTTGGTTTTCGGGGTCCCGTACGCGGCTAGGCTCCCAAAAAGTCTCACACATGTGGTATCCCCGTACTCAGGAGAAGCAACAGAATGCATTTTGGGGTGTAATTTCACATATTCCCATGGCATGTTTGAGCAATATATCATTTAGTGACAACTTTGTGCAAAAAAAAAAAAAAAAAAATTGTCTTTTTCCCGCAACTTGTGTCACAATATAAAATATTCCATGGACTCGACATGCCTCTCAGCAAATAGCTTGGGGTGTCTACTTTCCAAAATGGGGTCATTTGGGGGGATTTTGAACTGTCCTGGCATTTTATGCACAACATTTAGAAGCTTATGTCACACATCACCCACTCTTCTAACCACTTGAAGACAAAGCCCTTTCTGACACTTTTTGTTTACATGAAAAAATTATTTTTTTTTGCAAGAAAATTACTTTGAACCCCCAAACATTATATATTTTTTTAAAGCAAATGCCCTACAGATTAAAATGGTGGGTGTTTCATTTTTTTTTTTCACACAGTATTTGCGCAGCGATTTTTCAAACGCATTTTTTGGGGAAAAAACACACTTTTTAAAATTTTAATGCACTAAAAAAAAATATATTGCCCAAATGTTTGATGAAATAAAAAAGATGATCGTAGGCCGAGTACATGGATACCAAACATGACATGCTTTAAAATTGCGCACAAACGTGCAGTGGCGACAAACTAAATACATTTTTAAAAGCCTTTAAAAGCCTTTACAGGTTACCACTTTAGATTTACAGAGGAGGACTACTGCTAAAATTACTGCCCTCGATCTGACCTTCGCGGTGATACCTCACATGCATGGGGCAATTGCTGTTTACATTTGACGCCAGACCGACGCTTGCGTTCGCCTTTGCGCGAGAGCAGGGGGGGACAGGAGTGCTTTTTTTTTTTTTTTTTTTTTTCTTTATTAATTTTTAAATTTTTTTTCTTATTTTTAAACTGTTCCTTTCATTTTTATTTTTTTTTTATCATTTTTATTGTTACCTCAGGGAATGTAAATATCCCCTATGATAGCAATAGGTAGTGACAGGTACTCTTTTTTGAAAAAATTGGGGTCTATTAGACCCTAGATCTCTCCTCTGCCCTCAAAGCATCTGACCACACCAAGATCGGTGTGATAAAATGCTTTCCCAATTTCCCAATGGCGCTGTTTACATCCGGCGAAATCTAAGTCATGAAATGCTTGTAGCTTCCGGTTTCTTAGGCCATAGAGATGATTGGAGCCATTCTGGTCTCTGATCAGCTCTATGGTCAGCTGGCCGAATCACCGACTGCATTCTCAGGTTCCCTGTTGGGCCAGGAGAGCCAGAGAAAAACATGGAAGACGGTGGGGGGGGGGAATCCCTCCCACTGTTTGTAAAAGCAGTCTAGAGGCTAATTAGCCGCTAGGATTGCTTTTACATGAAAGCCGACCGCTGGCTGAAAAGAATGATACCAAGATGATACCTAAACCTGCAGGCATCATTCTGGTATAACCACTCAAAGTCCAGCAACATACCAGTACGTTGCTGGTCCTTGTATTGTAAACTTTTTTTTCATGCAGCCTGTGGGCTGAACGAAAAAAAGATATTGATCGGTGGGTATGCCCACCATTAGAATACCTCCCTTCATCCGCCCACTTCTAATGATGGGCATACATGCACCATTTATATATGCCGAAGCATGGGGGCATCCTCCCGCAAAAGGCAGGAGCAAATTGCACCTCCACCCACTGCTGCCCCCACGCTTCGGCATATATGCTGAAGTATGTAACTGTGGTGGTGAAATCACCTCCGACAGCGCTGGAGTCACGGCTTTATATATCGTGGGAGCAAACGCTGTTGCTGTCAAGATAAATAAATCCGCGCTGCAACTGAATGGCGTACCTGCTAAGCAAATGATGGTTAACAAAAAAACAAAGTAACATTACAGTATAACAGTAATACTTACCATACCTGCAAAGCAAATACAAAAAAAAACATAGTAAAAAATAAAACATTTAACGCAACCTGTGCCTACCTAAAATATATATATGCCGAAGCATGGGGGCATCCTCCCGCAAAAGGCAGGAGCAAATTGCTCCTCCACCCACTGCTGCCCCCACGCTTCGGCATATATGCTGAAGTATGTAACTGTGGTGGTGAAATCACCTCCGACAGCGCTGGAGTCACGGCTTTATATATCGTGGGAGCAAACGCTGTTGCTGTCAAGATAAATAAATCCGCTCTGCAGCTGAATGGCGTACCTGAAAACAAAGTGGTTAACAATAAAAAAACAAAGTATAAAACAATTGCATACCTATAAAGCAAACATGATAAAAACATAACAATAAAACATTGCAGTATAGAATGCAGAACAATAGAGAGAGAATAGAGAGAGAGAACAATAAAACGACAACTATTTTTGGTTTTTTTATTTTATATTTTTTTTGTATTTTTATTTTTTTATTTTTTTATTTTTTTTAACACTTTTTTTAGTAACTTTAACTTTTAACTGTAACAGGTTTGGGTCTCTCAAAATGCGATGGCATCTTGGGAGACCCTGTGTTAGTGTGCCTAGTCTGTGCCGTGCTGAACCCTACGCTAATACTCCACTAGTGTATGGTAGCGTTCAAAACATTCACCAATGCATAGACCAGGATTGTCAGGACAGGAGGGACAACAATACCGGGTGTCACGCCTAAATCCGCGCTTGCTGCAGACATGACATCTTTTTTGGGGGGCTCGTTGGGTAGGGGTACTCTGGAGGACATAAGGAAAATGCCTCCCATGCAGCCGGCTTACTGCATTTGGATTGGGAAGGTGAGGTGGAGCACCATCTGGAAACAGAAGGGCTCTGACGATCTCTTCCTGGAATTTAAGGAAGGATCCAGTCCGTCCTGAAGCTCTGTATAGCACATGAGCATTCAGCAAAGCCAATTGAAATAAATAAACAGACACTTTTTTGTACCAGCGTCTGGCCTTACGGGCAACTAAGTACGGCGCCAACAACTGGTCGTTGAGGTCCACCCCTCCCATATTAAGGTTGTATTCGTGGACACAGAGGGGTTTCTCCACAACACCAGTCGCCGTAGTAATTTGGGTCGTCGTGTCTGCATGAAGGGAGGTAAGAACGAAAACATTCTTATTGTCCCTCCACTTCATAGCGAGCAAATTATTATACTGCAAGCAGGCTCTCTCCCCCAGCCTAAGAGGGGACTCTACAAGCCGCTGGGGAAAGCCCCGGCGATTAGGTCGCACGGTGCCACATGCTCCAATCTGATGATCAAACAAGTGACTAAAAAGTGGCACGCTCGTATAATAATTGTCCACGTACAAGTGGTACCCCTTTCCGAATAAGGGTGACACCAAGTCCCACACTATCTTGCCAGCGCTTCCTATGTAGTCAGGGCAGTTGATCGGCTCTACGTGACTATCTTTGCCCTCGTAAACCATAAATCTACATGTATAGCCTGTGGCCCTGTCACAGAGCTTATACATCTTGACCCCGTATCTGGCACGCTTGCTGGGAAGGTACTGTTTGAAGGACAAGCGGCCAGAAAACTTAATCAGGGACTCATCAACGCAGACAACTTGATGGGGGGTAAACAAGTCTGCAAAACGTTGGTTGAAGTGGTTTACGAGGGGCCGAATTTTGTAGAGCCGATCGTATGCAGGGTCTCCACGAGGACGACAGAGTTCATTGTCGTTGAAGTGCGTGAACCGCAAAATCTGCTCGTATCGTGCCCTGGTCATGGAGGCAGAGAACACGGGCATATGGTGAATTGGGTCAGTGGACCAATATGACCGCAACTCACTCTTTTTGGTTATGCCCATGAGGAGGGAAAGGCCCAGAAAGATCTTAAATTCGGAGACCGTAATTGGTCTCCAATCTCTGGCAAGGGTGGACTGGGGAATAGTGGTGATGTGTTGACCAGCGTACAAATTGCTTTGGTCCACAATAGATCTATAGAGATCTTCGGTGAAAAACAGCGAATAAAAATCCAGTGGCGTAAAGTCAACTGTTTCCACCTGAATTCCGGGTTGGCCAGTGAAAGGGGGAAGTACGGGTGCTGCAGAAGTGGTGGGTTCCCAATTCGGATTGACGAATGCAGCAGGAAGGGCACTATGGGCACGACGGGCCTGTGTTCGTCTTCTTCTTGGTGGCAGCGGGACACTACTTGTGCTTGCCACCTCGCCAGCTTGAACTGCACTTATGGGACTCGCCACGTCACCACGTGATACTGCAGTGCTGGATGTATGACCAGGGTGTACTAGGCCGCTGGTGCTTGCCAGTTCACCAGAAGGAGTAGCGGCGCTAGTACTTCTCTGCTCCATACGAGAGCCCTGCGGTTCTTGCACTTCAAGGACAGAAGAAGTTCGGGGTCTGGTACGCCTGACCCTAGCAGGGACCACAACTCCGTCGTCAGAGCTATCTGTCATGGAGCCGCTGTCCTCTACAGGTTCGTATTCTGAGCCTGAACTTGACAGATGAGTGACTTCCTCTTCACTATCTGTCATACTCAGAAACGTGTAGGCCTCTTCACTAGTGTACCTTCGATTTGCCATTTTGGCCTCTAAATTTAGGGGTACACTAGTGAGACTCACAGGCAAAAAAGCTCCTGACTGTTAGCGATTGATTCAAAACGCTACCAAAAAACTGTTAGCGATCGCAGGGATCAGGCCTGACTCTGCGAACGCTGCAGTTATGTGTGCTTAGTGTTTTGTAAGTGTCAGTTATCGATCGATACTGCACTTGGGTGGGCTGGGCTGGGCTGGGCCGAGGGGCAAAACGCAGGTGCTAGCAGGTATCTGGGCTGATCCCGCTAACACTGCGTTTCAGGGAACCCTAAACTGCTGGGGAGTATAGATCTGATCGGATCAGATATCGATCCGTTCAGATACTATAGCACTAAGGGAGGTGTATGCTGCGTGCGTGGGTTTTAGCGGTACTGGCGCTAACCTGACGCTGCCTGGGGCGACGCAGACCTTATCTGACCCTAAAAACGTAACTTATATCACCGCCGGGCAATTAGGGGGTTAAACCTTTATAAGGTAATAAACGGCGGGTGCCCTAAAACTATAATAAACTATAATAAACTGTAATAAACTACAAAAAACAAACTAGCTAACCAGCGTCACCCGTAACACTTATACGGTGATCGCTGGTGAAAGGGTTAACTAGGGGGCAATCAAGGGGTTAAAACCTTTAGCAGGTAGTATATGGGGATCCCTGTCGCTATAAAACACTGACAGCGAACCTATATACTTACCTCCCTAACTAGCGTCACCTGTGTCACTAATACAGCGATCAGAAAAACGATCGCTTAGCGACACTGGTGACGGGGGGTAATCAAGGGGTTAACTTTTATTAGGGGGGGGGGTTAGGAGGGTACCCTGGACCTAAGGGGGGGTACCCTAGACCTAAAGGGGGCTAACCTAACTGCCCTAACACTTGTAACTGACACAAACTGACACCAATGCAAAAAAAAAAAAACTGCTATTGGTGTCAGAGTGACAGGGGGTACAGGGGGGTGATCGGGGGGTGATCGGGGGGTGACAGGGGGGTGACAAGTGTGCCTGCGTGTTCTACTGTAAGTGTAGTGTTGGTGCACTTACTTGGATGTCTTCTCTCCTCTGCGCCGGGACGAAAAGACCGGCTCGAGGAGGGATGACATCACTTCCTTTCCCTCTGTTTACATTACAGAGGGAAAGGAAGCGTTTTCATTCGCCGGGAGCGATCGGGAGGGGGTGGCCATCAATGGATGGCCTCCCCCTGACCTTTCATCGCCCGCGAACGAGAGCCGACCGCCTATGGCACCGGGGGGGGGGGGGGTCCGATCGGACCCCCCACTCGCGGGAGGCAGATCACGTATGGGTACGTGATTTTGCCTGCCCGTGCCATTCTGCCGTATATATGCGTTAGGCGGTCGGCAAGTGGTTAATAAACAACAGATTTCAGTTGTGCCCCACCAGGCCGGCACCCCCTTGGACAATGTGCCTGGCGGCTGAGTTCATCACCCTGATCCCTGCACTCAGTGCACCGATGGGCACTAATTAACAGCACTGATTGGCAGCACTGATAAGCGGCACTGATTGGCACTGACAGGTGGCACTCATTTGCACTGGTGTGGAACTGACTGGCACTGACAGGTGGCACTGATTGAAAGCACTGATTTTCACTGACAGGCGGCATTGGCACTGACAGGTGGCACTGGCACTGATTGGCACTGACAGGTAACACTGATTGAAAGTACTGATTGGCACTGCCAGATGGCACTGATTGGAAGCACTGGCACTTACAGGTGGCACTGATTGGAAGCACCAATTGCCACTGACAGGTGGCACTGGCATTGATTGGCACTGACAGGTGGCACTGATTGGAAGCTGTGATAGGTGGCACTCATTGGCACTGACAGGTGACACTGATTGGAAGCACTTGGCACTCATTGGCACTGACAGGTGGCACTGGCACTGATTGGCACTGACAGGTGGCACTGATTGGAAGCACTGATAGGTGGCACTGATTGGCACTCATTGGCACTGAAAGGTGGTACTGATTGGAAGCACTAATTGGCACTGACACACTGACAGGCAGCACTGGCACTGACAGGTGGCTCTGATTGGCACAGACAGGTGGCATTAGTTGGAAGCACTGACAGAGGAGAGGGGGGTTTCCAGGGGCATACCTAGAGCATTTGGCACCCGGGACGGATCCTATATCTGGCACCCCCTACCCCACATTAAAATGTAAAAACACCCCACTGTGCCTCCTGCATACCTCTGCATCCTTCTCTTTGTCACTACTGTGTACCCCCTCTCCACAACTGCACCTCTGGACCCCTTTACACCACACAGCACCCTGCACCACTGGACCCCTTTACATTACACAGCACCCTGCACCACTGGACCCCTTTACATTACACAGGACCCTGTATCACTGCACCCCTTTACATTACACAGCCCGCTGCACCACTGGACCCCTTTTCATTACACAGGACCCTATATCACTGCACCCCTTTACATTACACAGCCCCCTGTGCCTCCTACATACCTCTGCATCCTTCTCTTTGTCACTACTGTGTACCCCCTCTCCACAACTGCACCTCTGGACCCCTTTACACCACACAGCACCCTGCACCACTGCACCCCTTTACATTACACAGCACCCTGCACCACTGGACCCCTTTACATTACACAGCACCCTGCACCTCTGGACCCCTTTACATTACACAGCACCCTGCACCTCTGGACCCCTTTACATTACACAGAACCCTGTATCACTGCACCTCATTACATTACACAACCCTCTGCACCACTGGACCCCTTTACATTACATAGCACCCTGCATCACTGGACCCCTTTACATTACACAGCACCCTGCCCCTCTGGACCCCTTTACATTACACAGCACCCTGCACCTCTGGACCCCTTTACATTACACAGCACTCTGCACCTCTGGACCCCTTTACATTACACAGCCCCAGATGGACCCCCCTCTTCAGCACAGACCCCCCTTCAGCACTTACCCCCCCTTCAGCACAGAAGGACCCCCCATACAGCACAGACCCCCTTTAGCATAGATCCCCCCTTCAGCACTAATCCCCCCCTTCAGCACAGATGGACCCTCCCCTTCAGCACAGATGGACCCCCCCATTTAGCACAGACAGATCCCCCCATCCCATTCAGTACCTCAGATCAGTGCGGCACAGGCACAGCAGGTCCCTTCTCCCTGTGTACACATAAACACTGGAGGGGGAGGCAGCTTTACTCTGCTCGCTGTGCCTCTGTGACATCCGAGCAGGACCGAGCAGCTATTGAACATCAGCCAATAATTGAGCAGCTTGAGAAAGGGAGTGGGGCTCCATACACGTAGCAGACCCATCCCATTGGCTGGTGTTCAGATACCTGCTCGGTCCCGCCCACCCCGACATCATACCTAAATTCTGACAGCTCCTCTCTCTCTCTCTCTCTCTCTGCATGCAGTTACCATACAGGACAGTGTCACACTGAGCTGATCTTTCAAGCCCCAATATCGGCACAATGTTATACCGACTCACAGGCAGTGCAGGGTGCACATTACACATCGGATACAGACGGCATGGGGCTAAACACTGCTGGGGGGATTAGGGTGTGGCCAGGCACACCGGCACACCCCGTGGGCACGCCTATGTATTGGCCTAAGTATTGGGACGCCTGCCTTTAAACGCACATCAACTGTAATGGCATCCCAGTATTAGTCTGTAGGGTTCAATATTGCTATAACAGCTTCAACTCTTCTGGGAAGGCTGTCCGCAAGGTTTAGGAGTGTGTCTATGGGAATGTTTGACCATTCTTCCAAGTGCATTTGTGAGGTCAGGCTTTGATGTTGGACGAGAAGGCCTGACCTACAGTCTCCGCTCTAATTCATCCCCAAGGTGTTCTGTTGTGTTGAAGTTAGGACTCTGTCCAGGCCAGTCAAGTTCCTCCACCCCAAAATCGCTCATCCATGTCTTTATGGACCTTGCTTTGTGCACTGGTCCAAATGATTTGGTGGAGGGGGGATTATGATGTGGGGTTGTTTTTCAGGGGTGGGGCTTGGCCCCTTAGTTCCAGTGTAGGGAACTCTTAAGGCATCAGCATACCAAGACATTTTGGACAATTTCATGCTCCCAACTTTGTGGGAACAGTTTGGGGAAAGCTCCTTCCTGTTCCAACTTGACTGCACACCAGTGCACAAAGCAAGGTCCATAAAGACATGGATGAGCAAGTTTGGGGTGGAGAAACTTGACTGGCCTGCACGGAGTTCTGACCTCAACCCGATAGAACACCATTTGGCTGAATTAGAGCAGAAGCTGAGAGCCAGGCCTTCTCATCCAACATCAGTGCCTGGCCTCACAAATGCACTTCTGGAAGAATGGTCAAACATTCCCATAGACACACTAAACCTTGTGGACAGCCTTCCCAGAAGCTGTTCTAGCTGCAAAGAGTGGGCCAAATCAAATTTTAACCCTACGGACTAAGACTGGGCTGGCGTTAAAGTTCATGTGTGTGTAAAGGCAGGCGTCTCAATACTTTTGGCTAAATAGTGTATCTGCCAAGATTTACAATGGTGGTGGAACCCTCCTACACATAAATACTATGTTTAGACATAGTTATAGGACATGAGACAACTTCTCTATATAAAGCAGCATGTTTGGGATTTAAACCCAGACACTCAGGGATACTAAGCAAAAGTTCTAACCTCTAATGCCGCGTACACACGAGCGGACTTTGCAGCATACTTTGCCCGGCAGACTTTTCGATGGACTTTACGACGGACTTTCTGAATGAGCGGACTTGCCTACACACAATCAACCAAAGTCCGATGAATTCGTACGTGATGACTTACGACCGGACTAAAACAAGGAAGTTCATAGCCAGTAGCCAATAGCTGCCCTAGCGTGGCTTTTTGTCCGTCGAACTAGCATACAGACGAGCGGACTTTTCGACCGGACTCGAGTCCGTCAAAAAGATTTGAAACATGATTCAAATCTAAGTTCATCCAACTTTTGAGAAAACAAAGTCCGCTGGAGCCCACACACTATCGAATTGTCCGACGAAATCCAGTACGCCGGGCAAAGTCTGCCATAAAGTCCGCTCGTGTGTACGCGGCATAAGCCACGGAGCTGCCACATGTGGTAACCTCCTAACATAAATACACATAAAAACACATAAATACAGCATTTCTATGGACATACAGGTGATGGAATTACATTACTCAAGAGTTATTCTTCTTGATTTATTCTGTGATATTTGGTGTTTTTTTTGTGGTTGAGAGTAGAATATTATCCTCAAATTTTTGGGAATTACATTTTGATTTCTGATGTTGGTACACATATCACATTTTTTGGGCTCAAATTATGAATATTTGGAAATAATATAAAGCGCAAAAAATTGTGATTCATTTTAAATTTGCATCAGCAACGGTATTGTTTTTGCTTTGTAAAGACACCTGTGTGAGTTTGGGTAAAGATTGTTGTGAGATGGAGAGTAATGCCGCGTACACACGATCGAACTTTACGGCATACTTGGTCCGGCGTTCCGGATTTCGCCGGACAATTCGATCGTGTCTGGGCTCCAGCGGACTTTGTTTTCTCAAAAGTTTGACGGACTTATGCCGCATACACACGATCGGACTTTACGGCATACTTGGTCCGGCGTACCGGATTTCGCCGGACAGTTCGATCGTGTGTGGACTCCAGCGGACTTTGTTTTCTCAAAAGTTTGACTGACTTATGCCCCGTACACACGGTCGGACATTGATCGGACTTTCCGACAACAAAATCCTTGGATTTTTCCCGACGCATGTTGGCTCAAACTTGTTTTGCGTACACACGGTCGCACAAAGTTGTCGGAATTTCCGATCGCCAAGAACGCGGTGACGTCAACCACGTACGACGAGACTAGAAAAGGCCATTTCAGAACCAAGCGCGGCACCCTTTGGGCTCCTTTTGCTAATCTCGTGTTTGTAAAAGTTTGGTGAGAGACGATACGCGCTTTTTCAGACTCGTGGCTTTCAGATCGTTTTCTGCGGTTCAGTTTGTACTTGTGGGTTTGTATCTGCTCTTCAGTGCGTGCAAGCAAGCTACGCGTGACTTGTCATTGTGTTCTTGTTCGTTCGTTACTGTTTTTCAGGTCGCTCTTCACAGGCCTTGCTGTTCTTCAGTGCGTTCTGTTACTTCGTTCTGAGCAGCCGACTGTTTTCTAGCCATGTTGCGTATACGTACTCCTCGTAGAGTTCGTGCTGTGCGGGGGCTTGGTGTTGGGGTCCTGACCTTGACACAAGTCCAGTCCATGAACAGGGTGGGGAGGAGTTCATGGACCAAAATTGGTTGCTTCAGCGTGACCAGTTCTGTCATATGCCTTTGCTCCGTGAGATCCGTGAGAATAATCCTGATGATTTCAGGAACTTTCTCAGGATGACGGACTCCGTATTTCACCGTTTGTTGGCTTCGCTGACCCCCTATATCAGCAGGCAGGATACCTGCATGAGGCAAGCCATCACTCCGGAGCAGAGGCTAGTTGCCACATTGCGGTACTTGGCGACGGGGAGAAGCCTGCAGGACTTGAAGTTCTCGACAGGCATCTCCCCCCAGGCTCTGGGGATTATTATCCCAGAGACCTGTTCTGCCATCATCCAGGTCCTGCAGAAGGAGTATATTAAGGTAAGATTTTTATCCTTTAATATCACATTTTATTGTATATAATGTTTGCTAATATATTGTATTTCTTTCCTCATTCCCTAATTACCATGATTGTAATATGCTGTGAATGTCCCCTTTGTTCTCATGCAGGCTGGATTTTTATGTTTTTTTTTTTTTTGTCCTTCATACATATTTGCCTTCACTTACCTCCCCAGCATGCTCTCCTGCCCCTATATTCACCTCATGTAGTCACTTAACAATGTATTTTATCAGCTCCATAGTAGTGCTTTACCCCAAACAACCCCTAAAATGTTTAGAAATGTGATTTGTGCTTTAAATTCAGGCAGAGTGCCAGAAGCTTGTTTTTGTGGTGTCCCCAAATCATTTTTAACCCTCCCTCCCCCCCAACTGCTAAGTCAGCTGATCCCAATTCTCTATCTATCCTCAATCATCTATCTGCTGACTTTGCCAAACCCATACACACTATACCCATCTCTTTTGTGGTCAGATTTATTGATGAATTCCCCAAAGCATGTAGTGCAAGGGCCTGCCGGTATACTTTCAAATGGTACTGTTTCCAGTTTTTGTATCCTATTATTAGCTTGATAGGTAATAGCAGAATGTCCAAATGTGCTCAAATGTGTACAATGTGTATTTATATCTTTGTATTATGACACTTCTTACCTGTCCAGTGGGCTGCCAATAGTGTAACTAAGGAGGGGCTGTTCCAAGTAATACCAATTATTTAGGCATTCATCTCTCAATGAAGTGGAGAGGGTTACCTGTCCAAAATCCCCCCCCCTATAATGTAAGAAATGGCCCATGGGGGGGGGGGATATGATAGGTGTACCTTATACTTTGGTGTTGTAAAATTCCCCTTAATAAATGTTATCTGGATATTGGCAAGAATGTTTGTGTCTAATCTGCTTTCCATGTTTATGTGCAAAAATACTAATTTTTTTTTGTTTTCCTCAACAGTTTCCTTCCACGCCACAGGAATGGCAGACTGTGGCCTCCCACTTTGCCCAGCGGTGGGACATTCCTAACTGCGTAGGGGCAATTGATGGGAAACACGTCCACATCGTCCCACCACCCAACTCGGGGTTGTACTATTATAATTGCAAGGGGTTCAATACTATTGTGATGTTGGCGGTGGTGTCGGCTAATTACGAGTTCCTTTATGTGGACGTGGGGAAGAATGGCCGGATGTCCGATGGTGGAGTCATCGCCCAGACGGAGTTTTACAGGCATCTCCAGAATGGCAGCTTGGACTTGCCACCTCCAGAAGAGAATGTGGAAGGACTCCCATTCGCCTTCGTTGCGGATGAAGCATTTGCGCTGGGGGACCATCTTATGCGGCCAATCCCGATGAGGACCCTGACCCCGGAACAGAGGGTTTCTAATTACCGGCTACCGGTTCCGCCTATTTCTTACACCCATCCATATGGCGGAGTATAAACTGAATCATATAATCCTGGCGTGCTGTGTTCTACATAACTTTTTACGGCAACATTCGGCCAACTATGCTGGCTCAGTTGGGCCTGAGGCCGGAATTATAAATGAAACAACCCTGACGGCGCTTGAAAGTGGCCCTCCTGGCTTGCCCTCCCTGAGTGCCCGTGATGTCCGGTTACGATACCTTGAGTTCTTTGCGGGTGGGGGGGCCATCAATATGCCAGACAATTTGTGAAACCTTGATCCAATAAAAAAAAAATTACGCAAATCTTTGGTGATATTTACTGCTTGTGTTTGTTTTAGCTGACCCTGACAGAAATGTGGTGAGTCCAGAAAATGGCGTGATTGTGTAACCTTATACAAAGCACTGTTGGGTGTTATTTACTAAAGGCAAAGACACTTTGCACTACAAGTGCAGTTGAAACTGCACTTGTAGTGCAAAGAGGATTTGCCCTTAGGAAATAACCCCCATTGTCACAGAAAGCAGCAATTACATCACCACAAAAGTGTTGTAGCGTTGAGACAATAATCCACACATTCTTGATTAACAATCTTTTTAATACCTGCACAATCACATGTGCATTTAGAAAAGGTTTTTAAAACAAACCAACATGTTTGTTGTATAACAATTTTTGGGGTGGCATTATCAAAAATATAAATGTCCATTTAAGATAAAACAGGCATGTTTCAAACCAACAAGAAAGACACAAATCTTGAACTTACAAAGTTCACATTAGGTAGAACTTGAAGGCAATATCAGACATGAGTATTTAGAAACTGTGTTTGATGTTGCATTCAGATGGGGTGAAGTCACCCCAGCAAAAGCCAAATTTGGAAGATGCACACCAATTTACGAATGTCAACATGTGCTAGCTGCCATCACGGGGGATCAAGGGACGTGTTTTGGGGGAGCAACCCCTTCCTCTCAGCTACTTTATTATTGAGGAAGGGGTTGCACCCCCAAAACGCGTCCATTGATCTCCCGTGATGGCAGATAGCACATGTTGGCACGCTGTGTGCATCCTCCAAATTTGGCTTCTGTAAAAATCGCTAAAACATTTTGAACATTGTAGCACACAAAAAAGAAAGTGATTTGGAGGGGTTTTAAACTCTACCCAAAACATCAATGATGTTCTTATTTTTTTGAATAACATCATTGATGTTTTCCTGGAGGTTTTCCAATGCTAAATTACACCCCATGATCTCCCCAATCAGGATCTGGGCACTTTCTGATGTGAAAGGATCTGGATCCACAACATCACGATCACCTAAAAAAAATCCAGATATTAAAAATATGCCGACATCCATCTCTTACCTGAGCCTGTGGTCGCAGACACTCACCTGTTGTGGTGACTAGTTCCACCACGTCTTCTTCCTCCTGCTCTTCTTGTGTTGGGGGGATTTCCCCTTCTTCCAGGGGGGGGGGCTCTGGTCTTCTCGGATGAGGGGTGTTCTCCGAGTCTTTTCTCCCCTATGTAAAACAAAAATGGTATAATTAGCACACAGATATTTGATGGCAGAACTATAAATAGGAAACATTGCTTGGAAGTGTGGTACAATTGTCTATTTTGGCAGAGTTCCAAAATGTAGCATTTTCTACTTTACCTGTTTGGTACAAGCTTCACAGGTGGAGACCCCCCTATAGAATACACTGGAGCACCTGTGTGGCCCCCCTAATAAAAATGGTGTTCTGGTGTCCCACACTAGTGCTCCAGTGTCCAGATGTGAAAACAGCTGCTCAGTGTCCTCTCCTTACACAGAATCTAGTTTGCATTTCATTCTAGTAACAAAGCCATCTACACAACCAAATTAGTTTCATACAACTAGGGCGTAAAAAATGTGGCCAAATGCATATGGCCAAAACAATGGTGTTTTATAGGCCGAAAGAAAAATGTTTGATACGAATGAATAATGTGTCCATGAACATGAAAGTTGCCATTTTAAAATGTACAACACTTTTAAGAAAAGCACATGGAGCAGCACGAACGTAATAAAGACAAAAAGAATAGGAACACAGCACAACTACTTACTTTTTGGCAGCACTCTCCGGATCTTTCTGCACTGCTCATGTTCTCGTAATTTGAGGTCCGACCACGCTTCCTGAGCTGATCTTTCGATCGACGTACCGCGAAATTCCGGTGCAGACTTTTGATCACTTTCGCCATGATCTTGGCCTTTCTGACATTGGGGTTGGGGTAAGGTCCATACTTCCCGTCATAGTCGGCCTTCTTCAGGATGTCCACCATCTCCAACATCTCCTCAAAGGACATATTTGATGCCTTAAATCTTCTCCTTCTGGATCGGGATGTTTCCGGATCCGGGCTTTCCTCCTCCTCGTTGCTGTAATTAGCACGCACCTGCTATGTATCCGCCATGTGCTCTTCCCCCACTGCGCAGAATGAAAAGGGGCAGGGAATAGACTAGAAAGAACGTCAGGGGCGGGCGCAGTTACACGCACGCGCAGTGTGTATAAAGCGTAACACGCGTGCGTATTACGTACGATCTGTGAGCGGAGGAAGGAGCATCGGAGGCGCGGATCGTGATAACGAAGGTGAGATCTAAACTTGGGCCTATACTGCTTCGAAATTGAAGCCTATATTGTAACAAGATTAGGAGAGTTTGGCCTGACCTTACGGTTTGTCTTGTGTTGTGTCTTGCAGAGAAAATGGATGGCTTCAACGACCATAATTTCCTCCCCCTGTTCATAGACAAGTACAGGGAGCTGCCCTGTCTGTGGCAGGTGAGACATCCCCATTACAACAATAAACAAAAGAGGCAGGCAGCGCTGGAGAAACTGCTGGAGTTGGTGAAGCCGGTGGTCCCCACAGCAACCATCCCCTATTTAAAAACCAAAATTGGTGGCCTGAGGAGCACTTATCTAAGGGAGCGCAAGAAGGTCACGGATTCCCAGAGATCCGGAGCTGGAGCAGATGACGTTTATGTCCCCAGGCTGTGGTACTATGAGAGACTGCGATTTCTGTCAGACCACACTGAAGTCAGGGAATCCCTCTCCACTCTTCCTTCCACTCTTCCTTCCACCCCAGCTGAGGCTTCCTATGTCCAACCTGGGCCTTACAGCCAGGAAGAAGTGGAGGAGCCCAGCTGGAGTCAGGTATAGCATTCTTCTACAGATTTCTGGTCAATAAATAAATTATGTTTACTAGATGTCATTACTGATCACTAATTGCTGATTGCAAAAAGTTTTTTACATATCAATAGACAGTAGTGGGCACCCAAAATTGGGACAAGAATGAAAAATGCTGGGCTCAGAATGATAGTCTGTTATATTTGTTAACATTCAATTTGCAACAGTCAGGAGGTGAAAATTGTGTGTGATTGATGAAAAAAATACTAAAACAATGTCCCTTTTTCATACACAGGAAGACCTCAGCCAGGAGGAGGCTGTGGAATGTGGCAGCCAGGAGGAGGCGGGGCTAAGTTGCAGCCAGGAGGAGGCGGGGCTAAGTGTCAGCCAGGAGAAGCCTGGAACAATTCGAAGCCATGTCCGAATCGCAGGTTCCTCCCCTCCGCCTTCCATACAAAAGAGCGAGGAAGGCGACTCACATGCAGGATTCTGCGCTCAGGCTCATTCAGGAGGCTTCTGTATCCCTCAGAGCCTTACCCACTCCTGAAGAGGCCTTTGCCGGCATGGCTGCCACAAAGTGCAGGGCATGCAGGAGGGTCAACGCAAGCTATGTGAGGACCTTCTGTATAAAGTCCTAAGTAAGGGGGTGAGTGGGGAACTAACACCCAATATCCACCTGAGTGAGTTTGCCCCTCCTCCTCCTCCTGCCCCAACTCCACCACCACCAGAGCCACAGAGTGGAAGGAAGTGTGGAAGGAAGACAAGAGAGTGATGACCCTGGGTTCAGTCTGGTCTGGCAAAAGATGCAGTCTCTTGTATGACCACAGCCTGGGGACACAGATGTCATCTGCTGCTTTTAGGATCTCTGGGACCTCTGGACCAGACTGCACTCCCTTAGATAAACAATCCTCAGACCACCAATTTTGCTTGAAAATAGTTGATGTGTGCCCTGGGGGTCCAAGGCTTCACCCATTTCTGCTGTTTCTCCAGCGTTGCCTCCCTCTTTGTTTCGTTGTGAGCCCTTAATAAATTAAATTTTTTTAACAAATATACTCTCCTATATGTGTTTTCATTCAAAAAGGACAGTTGTTTGTGACGATTCAGGTACATTTCTAAAGTACAATGTGAAATTAACAAGAGACAACAACACCAAACAATCTCCTACAGATTAAATATAACAACATATCAATGGTGTTGTGGTAACTTGACACACAAAACACACACAAAAATATTCTGGAGTAAAACTAAAAATACAATAAAACAAAGATCAGCCTTGAAAAAAATACAAGCCAAAAAAAAAAAAAATCTGCCTTAAAACAAAACAAAACAAAAAAACAACACAAAAATAATGTTGTCAGATGTGACAAATCAAAATATATTGAGGGAATCCCGATAAATAGTAAAGAAAGAAGTTTGTGAGAAGTCTGTGTGAATATGAGCAGAAAAACTACTTAATTCTTGTCACATTATAAAGAAGAAGAGAGTGCGCTGTATTAAACTATTTTTAACATTGCAGCGTGACGAAAGTGCTGTATCCATTGCGAATGCTAAGTTTACCAGACCGAGCTGTTCCGTCTTGGAATTGCTTCTGAGCATGCGTGGCACTTTGTGCGTTGGAACAAGCCACACACGGTCGGAATTGACGCGATCGGATTTTGTTGTCGGAAAATTTTATGCTCTCAAACTTTGTGTGTCGGAAAATCCGATGGAAAATGTCCGATGAAGCCCACACACGGTCGGAATTTCCGACAACACGCTCCGATCGGACATTTTTCATCGGAAAGTCTGACCGTGTGTACGGGGCATTAGATTTGAAACATGTTTCAAATCTGTCCGACGGACTCTGCTTTCTAGCGTACAAACCGTTCGTCTGTGTGCTAGTCCGATGGACCCAAACTGACGCATGCTCTGAAGCAAGTACAAGACGGAAGCATTCGGTCTGGTAAAACTAGCCTTCGTATTGAAGCTAGCACATTCCTCTTCTGTGATCTTTTAATACAGCGGATTCTTTTTTTCTTTATAATGCGAGAATAATGAAGTTGTTTTGTTGCTTATATTCACACAGAGTTCTCACAAACTACTTTCTTCATGATTTATCCTCATGCCATGACTAATATGATATTTTTTAAAAGCCAGATCTCCAGAACTAAAGTAGAAAATTATTTTTTGGACTCATCTTTTTTTTTGGAGATTTAAACATTATCTATTTTACAATGTGTGCTAAATGATCCAAAATATTATTTTATTAAATTTTTTTTTGGTTTCTAGTTACCACAATAACCTTAATAATTTTTATTGTTTTAATGAACCTTAATGAGGTTGGTGTCCCTTGTTAATTAGACATAGGGGGGTTATTTTCAAAAGGCAAATTCATTTTTCACTACAAGTGCAAATTGTACTTGGAATTGCACTGAAAGAGCATTTGGAAGTGCATTCGCTGTGGATCCGAGGGGCACATGCAAGAACCCCCCCCAAAAAAACAACATTTCTCTTCCACATGATTGTATGATAAAATCAGCAGAGCTTCCCCTCATTTCAGATCTTCCGCTCAGATTTACAGCGACTACACTTCCAACAAGTGCACTTGCAGTGCAATTTATAAAGTGCTCTTTGCACTAGTACTTTGCACTTGAATAGCCAAATGATTTAGCCTTTTGTAAATAACCCACATAGTCTTTTTGACCTCTACCTGCCTACTCACAAACCAAATGTCCTTTTTGAATCAAAACACATAGTCAATAATGTAAGGTAACGAAAAGTACGTAAATACAAAATACATTTATTTTGGTCAAAACAGAAATAAGGAAGGCAACACTGGAGACACTTTTGGAATGTGTAAAGCCTTTTGTCCCCCAGGACACACATAAAGTTTTAGGACAATAAAATTGGTATCTTGCGACTAGGGAGCACAGTCCGAAGTCAGACCAGACAGAAGCCAGGCAATCACCTTTGACTCTTCTGTGGAGCCTTCCCTGCACGCTGCCCTGCAGCCTTCCCTCCAAGCTTCTCTGCAGCCTTCCTTGGAGGCTGTGCCTCTGGTGGTGTACTTGGGGCAGGAGGAGGAGTAGCAGGAGGAGTGGCTTCATCTGCTATATATGTTTTTTCAGTAAGCTCCCCTCTCAAGCTGTTCTGATATGCTTGAAAAATAAGACCCTCACAGAGGAGGCATTGCCCCTTTTCGAGTTCCAGCAATCTGGTGGCCATATATGTTCCATACGCCTCTTCTGCATTGGGTGGTGTGCTGAGGATTTGGCTGGCTTCCCGAATGAGGGCTAGTGATTCCTCCTCAGTTCGGGTCATCTTCCTGGGCCTTTTTGTGCTAATGCGGAGGGGAGGCACCTGACATTCCGTGAGGCTTCTACTGGGCCCAGCCACGGCCTCCTCCTCTCTCCCACTGGGCAAGGCCTCCTCCTGTATACCTCTGGGCACGGCCTCCTCCTGGCTGAGCTCATCCTGGGTAAAAAAAAAGGGACATACCGGTAGTTTTAATTTAGAGTTACGCAATCACACACAATTTTCAGCTCATGACTTGCAAATATAATTCTAAACAAATAGTAAAGGCTATCTTTTTGACCCCACCATTATTCTAGCTGCTCACCAATATTTGAAGTATATTTTTGGCCACTACTGTCTAGTGATATGTCTACATATTAATAATTGTGATGAAGTAATTTTTGGTGAAGCAGTTCAAAATTTTTAGGTTTACATGATTAATATTTACACAATCCCAAATTCACCAAAAAAGTATACCTGGCTGAAGCTGGGCGCATCCACTTAATCAAGGATGAAAGGGCCCAGTTCTTCATGGGACTCCTCAGCTGGGGTGGAGGGAAGGGTGGAGGTGGAGGAAAGGCTGGAGGGAAGGGTGGAGGTGGAGGGAAGGCTGGAGGGAAGGGTGGAGGGAAGGCTGGAGGGAAGGGTTGAAAGTGTTTGCCTTGCTTCTGTCTGGTCATCCAGAAATCACAGTTTTTGGTAGTACCACAGCTTGGGGACATAAACCCGGTCTGCTGCTGCTCCGGATCTGCGCGACTCCTGGATCTTATTGTGTTCCCGCCTGTACATATTGCGCAAGATACCAATTTTACTGTCCAGAAACTTAAGGTCTGCCTGGGGGATTCGAGTCTTCACAAATTCCAAAAGTGTGCCCAGTGTTGCCTTCCTTGCATCTCTATTCGAATATAATGGGTGCTTGACCTCCCACAGGTTTCTTTTTTCTTGATACAAATCAATGAAACGGGTCATAAATTCTTCATCCTTAAAGGGATTCATTTTTGCTGAAAGACAAGACACAAGATAAAAAATGTAATGTCAGTCCAAACTCCCAGTATTATTTTTGGCTGAATCTAGGGTACACATATACACACACACACACCAAACACATTCACCAAACACACACCCACATTTAATCTTACTTTCATTTCTGACGCTCGCTACTTCCGCTCAGACATACGTAGGCCAGCGTAATAGCTTTATATACACTGCGCATGTGTCATGCTACGCCTGCGTCACCCGCCCCTGACGTTCTTTAGTACGATTTGTCCCCGCCCCTTCACTCTTCGTTGCGCAGTGGCAGAATATAGAGAAAGATGGCGGAGAGATTATCTGCAAGTAGCGCGGCGGAAAGCCCCGAGCCACAACCATGCAGATCCAGGAGGAGATATAAGGCCACCAACATGGCCTTTGAAGAGATGGTGGAGATGGTGTCCATATTGAGAAGGGAGGACTATGATGGCAAAAAAGGACCGTACATCCGACCCAATATGTGGAAGGACAAAATAATGTCCTCAGTTGTCACCGCTGTTGAACAAAAATTTGGCACTAAACGGGCTAAAGAACAATTGAGGAAGCGGTGGTTTGACCTCAAAAGTAGGGAGCCTGAACAATATTGGCGAATAAAGAAGCTGCTTAAAAAAAGTAAATACTTGTTGTGTGTTCCTAATGAGATACTTAACTTGCATGCTGATCCATATGTTTTTCGCTTATACAGCATCGTTCGTAAAGACCGTTCTTTTGAAAATACATATGATACGAAGAAAATGACGTTTTTGTTTTTTTCGCCAAATACGATGGTACAGGGTTGGACATACATTTAGGTCTTGATAATTTGTAGTATTCTGAAAATGTGGTGATGTTGTGTAGATGTGTTTGAAACTATAATGCTTCTTCAAAAATGATTCAGTGTAATGTAAGGACAGGACACAGCAGCTGTTTCCACATCTGGACTCACGAGCACTAGTGTACTATGTGACACCAGAGACAATTTTTGGGGGTAATACACATAGGGGCTCCAGGGGATACTTGAGGTGCCTGCATCTGTGAAACTTGCATGAATATGTGTATTTTTTGGCATTTTTAGGCAGAGTGAATTTTAATCCTGTCTCCCAAATTTTTTGGGCAACAAAATGACAATTGTCCACAACTTCTAACCAAAGTTTCTTATTCGTTTTTCAAGACTGAAATATCACTGTGTTTTAACTATACCTTTTGTTTAATTCTCATAGGGGAGAAAAGACTCAGACAACAGTCCAAGGATCCCAGGACCCCCCCAAGTCACCAGCCTGAAGCTGAAATTACCCCAAGCCCCAGCCCAAGACCACACCCACCCGACGAGCTGGAGGAAGGAGAGGTGGAGGAAGTGTGCAATATTTCCACCCCACCAAGTGAGTGACTGACACCCCAGCTTAAGTTAATCTATTTAGGCGTGCATATTTTACAAAATTTTTTTAATCACAAATTTTAGGTGATGTTCTGGTTGTGGAAGGCCAAGCTGCGGAGCCATTTAGCACAGACAGTGCACAAAGACTCATTGGGCAGATAATGGTGTGGAATGACCAAATTGATAGAATGCGTGACCAAACTGACAGCATGAGAAATCGGCTTGACAGCATGCAACAGGACATGAAGAACATGATTGATGTTTTGGGCAGAATCTAATAACTTTTTGCCTAAAAACATCAATCGTGTTCTTCATTTCATTGTCAAGTTTTATTTGTAAAAAATGTTTTTACTTGATAAATACTAATGAAAAAATTTAGCAGATGCACATGGTGTGTCATCATGTGCTATCTTCCATCAGGGGATATCAATGTACTTGTTTTGTTTTTGCAACCCCTTCATCAGAATAATGTTATTTTGTGAGAGGAACAAAGGGATTGCACACACAAAACACGTCCATTGCTCCCCCATGATGGGAGATAGCACATGTTGACTTGAACCTTTTTTAATCCCAAATTGTGAGCATCCGCGAAATTTTTGTTTTACATGGTTGACATCACCAGCACCGTTATTAGCATGTTGAACTTTGTAAGTTCCTGTTATTTTTGGTTCTTATGTTTTTAAAAACCCTGTTGTCAAGCCAAATTTTGTAAACAATGTATATTTTATACAAATATGCCTAAACTAAAAATTAAAAAAAATATATTTTTACAAAAAAAAACATAAACACGTTCAAACAAAATGCACCTTTCAATGTGCACACAGTAAAATGTTTTTTACTACTACAATGTATGTGGCTTATTATTTATCAATAACAGTTTGTTATTTTTTTGTGTGGTTACACTGACAAAGGGCCTTATTAACTAAAGGGAAATGCACTTGCCACTACAAGTGCACTAGGAGACAGACAAAACTAAATGCAAGCAAGAATCAAAACAAGAGATTGTTGCCAAAATGTTTTTAATTTTTTTAATGAAAATCTTAAAGCTCTTGTTGCATTGCAATGGCCCCCCAACCATTCAAATAACTGACATATCTGTCACGCACTTGACGGGTAGTTTGAGGAGCCAAGCCAATACGGCTACTTTCCAGGCCTGAGAGTGGTTCTTCAACACCAAGTCCGGCCTCAGGCCCAACAGAAGTTATATATGTCAAAGAATGACGTCTCAAGAAATTATGCAGAATGCAGCAAGCCATGATCACATAATTAATCTTGTATTCTGCCAGATTGCGGAGAGGAACAAACAGAACCGGCTGGCCAGAATCCCAAAGGCATTCTCCACAACTCTTCTTGCTCTGGCCAGGCGGTGATTAAATACCCTCCTCTCAGGGGTGAGTGTCCTTTTGGGGGAACAGCTTCATCAAGTGCTGAGAGCAAACACTTCATCAGCGATGAAAACTGAGGGGAGTCCATCCACGTTCTGGTCATCAGGTGGCAATCCCAGGCCACCAGTCTGGAGACACTGGCACAGCTTGGTCTGTGCAAAGACTCCTCCGTCAGACATCTGGCTGTTCTTCCCCACGTCCATGAACAGAAATTCAAATTGTGCCGAGACCACCTCCATCAAAACTACACTATGGAACCCCTTATAGTTGTAGAAATAAGACACTGAATGGGGTGGTGGCACAATGCGGACATGCTTCCCATCGATCGCCCCGACACAGTTGGAAAAGTCCCAACGGTCAGCGAACTGGGAGGCCACAGTCTGCCATTCCTGTGTGTTTGAAGGAAACTGTGGAGTCAAACAAGAAAAAAAATATATAAGTACTTTTAAACATAACTTGGATATCAGATTACACAAAAACATTCTTGAACAACAGCAGTCGAACATTCTTAATATGTGTTATTTTTAGAAAAAAAAAATAAACATAAGGCACACTTATAAGATTACTCACCCCCTCTGATGGACCATTGATCAATTTGTATGTGGGTGTAGGGGTTCTAATTGGGGCCAAGAACACACCTGACAGTTGCTAACATTTGAGGGGGTGGGGGAGGGGTTCTAATTAGGGCCAAGAACACACCTGACAGTTGCAAACTTTTGAGGGGGTGGGGGAGGGGTTCTAATTGGGGCCAAGAACACACCTGACAGTCTCTAACATTTGAGGGGGTGGGGGAGGGGTTCTAATGGGGGCCAAGAACACACCTGACAGTTGCTAACATTAGAGGGGGTGGGGGAGGGTAAAACAGTACAATGGAGCTGACAATATATATTGTTCAAGGGACTATAGGCTAGAGGTATAAATGGACCCAGGATTGCATGGTGGGGAGGTTATTGAAGGTAAATATGCATGTAGGGCAAAAAAATAATTAATGAAAAAACAGCCATGCATGAAGATAAAGGGGACATTCACAGCATATTCCAAACATGGTAATTAGGTAACGAGGACATTTAGACAATACATTAGCAAACATTAAATACATATCATGTAATGTTAAAGGAAAAAACTTACCTTCATATAGTCCTTCTGCAGGACCTGAATAATAGCAGAACAGGTCTCTGGGATTATGATCCCCAGAGCCTGGGGGAGATGCCTGTCGAGAACTTCAAGTCCTGAAGACTTCTCCCAGTCGCCAAGTAACGTAAAGTGGCAACTAGCCTCTGCTCCGCAGTGATGGCTTGCCTCATGCAGGAATCCTGCCCGCTGATATAGGGGGTCAGCATAGCCAGCAGACGTTCAAAAACGGGGTCCGTCATCCTGAGATAATTCCTGAAATCCTCAGGATTATTCTCATGGATCTCACGGAGCAAAGGCATGTGACTGAACTGGTCACGCTGGCGCAACCAATTTTTCATTCATGAACTCCTCTTTGCCCTGTTCATGGACTGGACTTGGGTCAAAGTATTAACCCCAACACCAAGTTCCCACGCAGCACGAACTCGAGAATGAGTAGGTCCACGCAACATGGCTTCAAAACGGTCGGCTGGTCAAACAAACAAACTTAGAACAAATGCACTAAAGAACAGCAAGGCCTATGAAGAGCGACCTGAAAATCAGGAACGAGCAGACCAGAACGGCCTGCTAGGCAGGTTACGAACTGACCAACACGCACTGAAAAGCAGATACAAACCTCACAAGCACAAACTGAACCGCAGAAAACAATCAAAATAAGCTGAAGTGTGAAAAGCGCAAATCGTCTCTAACCAAACTTTCTACTAACACAAGATAAACTTGAGATTAGCAGAAGGAGCCCAAAGGATGGCGTAGTGGGGCCTGAACTTCCTTTTTCTAGTCCTGTCGTACGTGCTGTACATCACCGCGTTCAAAACCATCTGACTTTTGGAGTTATTGTGTGTGTCCAAGTCCATCTGTTTTAAGTCCGGCGCACCTATGCTACAAAGTCCATCGAAAAGATAGCTGGACCAAGTATGCCGTAAACTCCGATCGTGTGTACGCAGCATAACAAGTGAAAGTGACAGAGAAAAATATATTTTACCAAACATCAAAACATTCCACATTCTAGTATTCTTAAATATAAATAAATATTTTATGTAGTAGCAACAATGTTGCAAAGGAAAATTTATTTCAGAGAAAGATACATTTCATCTCAACATTAAAAGGTTTTTTTGTGAAAGTTACAATTGTTCCATTAGAATCAATGGTTAAAACTTGCATTGGACTATAATAGAGCAGATTTTCACTTCCAAAAAATGCTCTCTAATTAGCTCTCATTTTGGTATTTACTATAGCGCCGGGTAAAAAAGACACTGGAGATAAAATGTCAGATAAGGGTCTGAAATTTGCTCCACCTAGGAGCCTGAGCAAATTTCAGATGTACAGGGACGTGCATAAATATGTACGTAGATTAAACATTAAACAATATATTCTAACTAAGCCTATCAGGGAGGACAATGCGATTAGATCTGAGTTTCAACACTCTAGTCTTTCCAACGCGCCCCTCTTTAACCCCTCAGGCTCTTTAGCACCCACCATCAGGGTCTTTAGAGATGTTGTACTATGAGACTTAGACCTGATTAAAGTTAAAAAGGTCAAGATGCAAAAAGACCTTGAAGTCGGTCTAGAGTCTCTTTGCAATAATAAATCACTGGTCATCAGACCAGCTGATAAAAGGGGGGATCGTAATCCTGGATCGGTGCGATTATTTAAAAGAAATGCACCGTATTGTGGATGATAGTGAGACCTATACTATATTGAATAGGGATCCAATTGTGAAATACAAAAAGGAACTGGAGAATATCTTAGATAGAGTTTTTTTTTAGTGGTATTTTAAATAAAAAGGAAAGACTATTTTTGGTACCTAGTGCTTCCCGCACACCAGTCATTTATTATCTCCCAAAAATTCATAAGGATCAGACTTGCTCCCCGGGACGTCCCATAGTGAGTGGGATTGACTCGGTCACATCCCGGGTGGGCAAGTATATTGATCATTATTTACAGCCCCTGGTTCAGAAAGTTTCATCATATATTAAGGATACGAAACAGGATATCTATCTGCTGTCTAGTATCATCCCTAAGAGAGGACTCTGGTTACTGCGGACATAACTTCGCTTTATACCATCATCCCCCATCATTTGGGCCTAGAGGCAGTTAAGCTGTATCTAGTAAGAGGTTCTGGTTTAGTTCCATCTCAGATAGATTTCATTAAGGAATTATTAGAGTACGCCGCTAGCCACAATTATTTTTGGTTTAACCATCAGTTCTACCACCAGGACAGAGAGGTGGCTATAGGGGCGAAGTACGCCCCAAGCTTGGCTAATCTATTCATGGCCAAATGGGAGGAGGACATCGTTGATGCCCCCAGGAGACCTGAATTGGTCCTGTGGGCCAGGTATATCGATGACGTCCTCCTCCTATGGGATGGGAGTGAGTCTGACTTACACAGCTTTATGGCGGCCCTGAATGAAAACAATAGAGGCATTAAGTTGAATTTCGAAGCCAGTTTGGAAGAAATCAACTTTCTTGATCTAAAAATCAAGGTGAAAAAAGAAAAGTTTGTGACATCCACGTTTTTCAAATCAACGGACAGAAACTCATATATTCCACTAGATAGCTGCCATTATGAGCCCTGGTTGAGAGCGGTCCCTCAAGGTCAGTTTACACGTCTTAGACGTAACTGTACCGAGGTTGATGTCTTTGAGAATCAGGCGGCTATCCTTTCAAGCAGATTTCTAGAGAAGGGCTATGACCAGAGCTTTCTATCCCAGGCAGTGAAAACAGCCTGGGAGAGGGATAGGACACCACTCTTGTCAGATAGACATAATGATATGGGTGACACCCAAATTTCTGTACCATTCATTACAACATTTTTGGTACAACATCGGAGTGTCAAGAAATTGATTCAAAAACACTGGCATGTCCTAGCTAGCGATCAAGTTCTTGTCACCATTTTACCTGACAGACCTCGTATAATTTTCAAAGGGGCATCATCCCTGAGTAGTAGGATTGCCCACAGTGTTCAGGATCCTCCAAAAGGCAATAGGTGTTTTTTTCAGAACCTTACGGGTTATTACAGGTGTAAAACCTGTCAGGTCTGTACTCTTAATAAATGTAAGGAGAGGAAAATCTGTAATTTTGTGTTCACCAGTAGGGATGAGCTTCGTGTTCGAGTCGAACCCATTATGAACGATATGGGCCGTTCGCCCCAAATACGTGTGGCGCATCACGGCCCATAATTCACTGCGGCATCGAAGTGCATTGCTGGCTGATGATTGGCCAAGCATGCACTATGACCCGCATGCTTGGTCAACCACAGCGCCTTCGGTAGAGAGCGCTGTAATTGGCCAAAGCCACAGTGGCTTTGGCCAATTATGGCTCAGGGGGTTTAGAACACACCCCACACTATATAAGGCCACCTCCACGGCGGCCCTGTGTAGTGTGTTACGGCGTGCTTAGATAGAGAGAGAGAGACAGTGTCATTTCATTTGAGTTAGCTAGATTAGGCAGGACAGTCAGTGAGTTAGCTGCACTTATAGTGTATTGTGTATATATATGCATCCCAGGTGTTGCATATATATATATATATATATATATATAGATATATATATATATATATATATATATATATACACTGTATTCAGTTTAGCTAGATCAGTTCCTGTTATCTTCCTACTGACAGGCAGGCTTGTCTTGTTACAGTATTTACAGCTACCTGAAGAAAATTGCTGGTGTTGTTTTGAACCTTTAGTCACACAGTCAGGCAGCTAGACTATTTACAGTTAGTGTAGTGCGTCCTCCTCACAGTGTTCATTTAAAGCTACAAGTTAGTGTAGTGAGACCTCTGCACGGTGTTCAGCTAAAGCTACAAGTTAGTGTAGTGCGTCCTGCTCACAGTGTTCAGCTAAAACTACAAGTTAGTGTAGTGAGACCTCTGCACAGTGTTCAGCTAAAGCTACAAGTTAGTGTAGTGCGTCCTGCTCACAGTGTTCAGCTAAAGCTACAAGTTAGTGTAGTGCGTCCTGCTCACGGTGTTCAGCTAAAACTACAAGTTAGTGTAGTGAGACCTCTGCACAGTGTTCAGCTAAAGCTACAAGTTAGTGTAGTGCGTCCTGCTCACAGTGTTCAGCTAAAGCTACAAGTTAGTGTAGTGCGTCCTGCTCACGGTGTTCAGCTAAAACTACAAGTTAGTGTAGTGAGACCTCTGCACAGTGTTCAGCTAAAGCTACAAGTTAGTGTAGTGCGTCCTGCTCACAGTGTTCAGCTAAAGCTACAAGTTAGTGTAGTGCGTCCTGCTCACAGTGTTCAGCTAAAACTACAAGTTAGTGTAGTGAGACCTCTGCACAGTGTTCAGCTAAAGCTACAAGTTAGTGTAGTGCATCCTGCTCACAGTGTTCAGCTAAAACTACAAGTTAGTGTAGTGAGACCTCTGCACAGTGTTCAGCTAAAGCTACAAGTTAGTGTAGTGCGTCCTGCTCACAGTGTTCAGCTAAAGCTACAAGTTAGTGTAATGTGTCCTGCTCACGGTGTTCAGCTAAAACTACAAGTTAGTGTAGTGAGACCTCTGCACAGTGTTCAGCTAAAGCTACAAGTTAGTGTAGTGCGTCCTGCTCACAGTGTTCAGCTAAAGCTACAAGTTAGTGTAGTGCACCCTCCTCACAGTGTTCAGCTAAAACTACAAGTTAGTGTAGTGAGACCTCTGCACAGTGTTCAGCTAAAGCTACAAGTTAGTGTAGTGCGTCCTCCTCACAGTGTTCAGCTAAAACTACAAGTTAGTGTAGTGAGACCTCTGCACAGTGTTCACCTAAAGCCATCTGTAGAAGGTTGGTGGTGTTTTCCTGATCCTATCACTACCTCAGGCAGCTAAAAAAGCTACAAGTTAGTTTTTGGCGAGCTCAGCACAGTGTTCAGCTAAAGCTACCTGTAGAAGGTTGGTGGTGTTCTCATACTACAGGCAGGCAGTTGATTTTGCTAGCTGCAGTATCAGTATATATATATATATATATATATATATATATATCCCAGCTTATATATATATATCCCAGCTACAGGGCATTAGTATGTCTGGAAGGCCAACAAGGAGAAACAGACAGTCACAAGCCAATAAAAGAAGGCAAGCAGGCTCTGTGTCTAGAGGCAACAGTGCTGGTCATGGAGACGGTGCATCCTCATCGGCAGCTGGCCGTGTTGAGCCCCAACATGCAGAAGACTTGGTCGAGTGGATGACCAAGCCGTCCTCATCCTCCTCATCCTCTCTCACCCATGCTCAGGGTACTTTGTCTGGCAAAGCAGCGGCCTCTTCCCTCGGCTCAATGTCATCAGTGACTCCTTCCCTAGCCCCACCATGTCCTCCTGAGGAGTCCCTCGAACTGTTTGACCACAGTGTTGGGTACATGCTCCAGGAGGATGCCCAGCGTTTGGAAGGCTCTGATGATGATACTGAGCTAGATGAGGGCAGTAACGTGAGCACGGACAGAGGGGGTGCCCAAGAAGGACAGCAATCTGGCAGTCATGCTCCCCCTGCTGCAGCATACTGCCAGGTTTGCTCCAGTGATGAGGAGGGAGGGGATGATGATGTCACTGACTCAACATGGGTGCCTGATAGGAGAGAGGAGGAGGAGGAGGCGGCACATCACCAACGAGGCAGGATGCCCTCCAGGGGCCAGCCTAAGGGCAGCACACTGACTGCATCACACCCCAAAGCTCTGCATGTGCAGGGCGCTGCAGTCTCTGCGCGTTATTCAAAAAGTTCTTTGGTGTGGGCCTTTTTTGAGATGAGTGCATCAGATCGCACCGCTGCTATTTGCAACATTTGTTTTAAGCGTATCTCACGTGGCCAAAACATCTCCTGCTTGGGCACCACATGCTTGACCAGATATATGTTGACCTCCCATGCAGTTCGTTGGCAAGCGTATTTAAAAGACCCACACCAAAGAACAAAGAGGACATCTCCTTGCTTCTCATCAGCTGAGATCTCCAACCCCACTATACCTTCAGTCCTCTCTGAGACCTGCACTGAGAGGAATGAAGGTGTAGAATTAGGTGTGTCACAGCCAAGTACTTGTGGGCAATCTGCTTTTGTACACCGATGTCAGATTGTACCAGGCAAATTTCCCTGCCCCAGCTGCTGCACCGCCGAAAGAAGTTTGCTCCCAGCCATCCACATGCCCAGCGGTTGAATGCTAGCTTGGCAAAATTGCTAGCACTTCAACTTCTGCCTTTTCAGTTGGCAGACTCTGCCCCCTTCCGTGAGTTTGTGGAATGTGCGGTTCCTCAGTGGCAGGTACCCAAATGCCACTTTTTCTCACGGAAGGCGATTCCGGCTCTCTACCAGCATGTGGAAGGCAATGTCCATGCCTCGCTGGACAGGGCGGTCAGCGGTAAGGTGCATATTACCGCTGACTCATGGTCCAGCAGGCATGAACAGGGACGTTACCTAAGTTTCATGGCGCATTGGGTGACTCTGCTGGCAGCTGGGAAGGATGCAGGACAAGGTGCAGTAGTATTGGAGATTGTTCCGCCACCACGCCTCCAAAATGCCACTACTAATGATTGTGACACACCTTTCTCCTCCACCCCCTCCTCTTCTTCTTCCTCAATGGCCTCTTCCTGTGCTTTGTCCTCGGAACCAGCGGTGCCCCGTAGCCGTTCAAGGGGCTAAGCAAGTATGCAGGTCAAAAGATGCCATGCGGTGCTTGAGCTGGTGTGCTTGGGGGACAGGAGCCACACTGGGGCAGAGGTTCTGTCAGCTCTGCAGGGGCAGGTTCAGAGGTGGTTGATGCCATGCCAACTTAAGGCAGGAATGGTGGTTTGCGACAATGGCACCAACCTCCTCTCTGCCCTCCAACAGGGACAAATGACCCATGTGCCCTGTTTGGCTCACGTCCTTAACTTGGTGGTGCAGCGGTTCTTGGGCAGGTACCCGGGCTTACAGGATGTCCTGAGGCAGGCCAGGAAAGTCTGTGTGCCTTTCCGCCGGTCATATAATGCCAGTGCTCGGCTGGCAGACCTCCAAAAGGAGTTTAACCTGCCCAAGAACCGCCTAATCTGTGACATGCCCACCAGGTGGAACTCAACGTTGGCCATGCTGCAGCGGCTGCACACACAGCAGAGGGCCATCAATGAGTACCTGTGTGACTATGGCACCAGGACAGGGTCAGGGGAGCTTGTTTTTTTTTCCCACGCCAGTGGGCCATGATCAGGGATGCATGCACTGTCCTGTCACCATTTGAGGAGGCCACGAAGATGGTGAGCAGTGACAGTGCATGCATCAGTGACACTGTCCCCCTTGTCCACCTGTTGGAGCAGGTCAGGGCATGTGAGGCAGAACAGAGGCAGGAAGAGGAGGACTTCCTTAGCTCTCAAGGCCCCCTTTATCCAGACAGTGTTCCTGCATGCCCACCGATCACACAGGAAGAGGAGGAGGAGGAGGAGGATTGTGTCAGTATGGAGGTGGAGCCTGGCACTCAGCATCAGCAGCAGTCTTTAAGGGATCAGTCCCAAGAAACACATGGACTTGTATGTGGCTGGGAGGAGGTGGCTGCGGACCATGTCATCCTTAGTGACCCAGAGGACTCCGGACCGAATGCCTCAGCAAACCTACGCTGCATGGCCTCCCTGATCCTACAAAGCCTGCGTAAGGATCCTCGTATTCGTGGTATCAAGGAGAAGGACCAATACTGGCTGGCAACCCTCCTTGATTCACGTTACAAGGGTAAGGTTGTGGACCTTATCTTGCCATCGCAGAGGGAGCAGAGGATGAAACATCTTTGGGAGGCCTTGCAGAAAGGTCTGTGCAATGCGTTTCCAGAGACTGGGAGGTTACAAACTCCTGTTTCTGGACAACGTGTTGCGGAGGCTTCGGTCAGCCAAAGAAGGAGCTGTGGAGAAGGTGGCCGTCTGACCGATGCGTTCAGACAATTTTTTGGTCCGCAGCCCCAAGGTATGATCGGTTCCAGCAACCATCGCCAGCGTCTGTTTTACATGGTGCAGGAATACCTAGGGGCAAGATGTGACTTGGACACCTTTCCCACCGAAAATCCTCTGGGTTACTGGGTCTTGAGGATGGATCACTGGCCAGAGCTTGCACAGTATGCAATTGAGCTACTGGCCTGTCCTGCATCCAGTGTTCTTTCGGAACGCACATTCAGTGCTGCTGGAGGCTTTGTAACCGATCACAGGGTGCGTCTGTCCACCGACTCGGTCGATCGACTGACCTTCATAAAAATGAATCAGTCTTGGATCACCACCAGCTACCAAGCACCTGATGCTGATGTAACCGAATCATTTTTTTTGAAATCTCAGATCCCTTCAAAGACTGCCTATGCTGATGCTGAGTGACTATCCTGAGTAATTATCCTCTTCCTCCTCAATGATCACGCTGATAGCTTGTAAGAACATTTTTGGTTCTAGGCGCCAGCACCAGTTCCTAAGGCCCAATTTTTCAGCCCCTGTTTAACAGGGGCGTGTAATTACAATTTTTGATGCAATACTTTGCAGCAGGGCTCGTTTCTGCGTTCCAACTAGAGTATCTGTGAGGGGTTGCAGTGTTGTGGCACCAGCACCAGTGCCTAAGGCCCAATTTTTCAGCCCCTGTTTAACAGGGGAGTATAATTACAATTTTTGATGCAATACTTTGCAGCAGGGCTCGTTTCTGCGTTCCAACTAGAGTATCTGTGAGGGGTTGCAGTGTTGTGGCACCAGCACCAGTGCCTAAGGCCCAATTTTTCAGCCCCTGTTCAACAGGGGCATGTAATTACAATTCTTGATCTAATATTTCACAGCAGGGCCCGTTTCTGCGCCCACCAAGAGCGAGTGAGGACTTACAGTGTTGTGGCACTAGCACCACCACCACCAAAGGCCCAATTTTTCTGATCCCTGTTCAACAGGGGCATGTAATTACAATTCTTGATCTAATATTTCACAGCAGGGCCCTGTGAGGGCTTACAGTGTTGTGGCCACAACAACACCCAAGGCCCAAATTTCTGCTGAGTGTATAGGGCAGGCCCCTACTTTCAAACATCCAACTTACAAACGACTCCTACTTGCAAACAGAAGGAGACAACAGGAAGTGAGATGAAATCTACCCCTAGGAAGGGAAATTCTCTCCTGTAAGAGTTAATATGGGAAAAACGTTTCTTCTATTCCACTGATGCTTTATCACCAATCCTTGTTTCACAAAAAAACCCACATTTTCAAAAAACATTTGTCATTGGGATGAGGTGAAATCTTCTGAAGAGGAGCACAGACAGCAAAACAAATGTCACAGGGGTGATAACCCTTCCCTATGTTTTCCAAAAAGCTTAAAATAGATTTTTTGGCTGGAGCTAAACACGTTAAAAATGTACCAGTTCAAAATTACAAACAGATTCTACTTAACAACAAACCTACAGTCCCTGTCTTGTTTGCACCGCCTGTATACTGCTGTTCAGAGTATATAGGGCCTGGTGGCCCCACGCCTTTCCTTTTTTTAATTTAGGTGCGGGGTTCCCCTTAATATCCATACAAGACCCAAAGGGCCTGGTAATGGACTGGGGGGTACCCATGCTGTTTGTCTCACTGATTTTCATCCATATTGCCAGGACCCGACATTACATTAAAGCCGCAAGCAGTTTTAAATGACTTTTTTTCCTTTAAAAATGACATTTTGTGCAGGGACTGTTCTAAGCACGGGAAACACGCGCCACTTTACAGGCATACTATAGACAACCCCCAGGTACGATATTTAAAGGAATATTTCACTTTTTTTTTACTTTAAGCATCATTAAAATCACTGCTCCCGAAAAAAACGTCCGTTTTTAAAAGTTTTTTTTGCATTGATACATGTCCCCTGGGGCAGGACCTGGGTCCCCAAACCCTTTTTAGGACAATACCATGCAAATTAGCCTTTAAAATGAGCACTTTTGATTTCAAACGTTCGAGTCCCATAGACGTCAATGGGGTTCTAACGTTCGTGCAAATTTTCGGTCCGTTCACAGGTTCTGGTGCGAACCGAACCGGGGGGTGTTCGGCTCATCCCTATCCACCAGTACCTCACGATCATATGAGGTTGAACAATTTATCACATGTTCATCTGAGGGTGTGGTCTATCTCATACAGTGCCCGTGTGGCTTACAGTATGTGGGGAGGACCAAAAGGGCTCTTCGGGTTAGACTGAATGAGCACATTAGTAATATTAGAAAGGGCTTCGACAAACATTCAGTGTCGAGACACTATGACCAAGCACACAATAGAGATCCATCCAACACATTGTATATGGGGATAGATAAATTTAGACCCCATTGGAGAGGTAGTTCACTAGTCAGGGAAATTTCAAAACAAGAAATGGCCTGGGTCTATAGACTTAAGACGTATGTCCCTTTTGACCTTAACGTCGATACTTTTATTAACAATTCCTGATATTGTGTTCGTACTGGATCTAGTAAACGGTTAACTATCTCTAATTCCTAATTACCACTATGTCTTAACGATTTGAATGTTATGGTCATTTTTATGTGCTTTTTTGCTTTTTTGTGCTTATACGATCGTGAGGTGTAATAATATACAGTATCTCACAAAAGTGAGTACACCCCTCACATTTTTGTAAATATTTTATTATATCTTTTCATGTGACAACACTGAAGAAATTACTCTTTGCTACAATGTAAAGTAGTGAGTGTACAGCTTGTATAACAGTGTAAATTTGCTGTCCCCTCAAAATAATTCAACACACAGCCATTAATATCTAAACCGTTGGCAACAAAAGTGAGTACACCCCTAAGTGGAAATGTCCAAATTGGGCCCAAAGTGTCAATATTTTGTGTGGCCACCATTATTTTCCAGCATTGCCTTAACCCTCTTGGGCGTGGAGTTCACCAGAGCTTCACAGTTTGCCACTGGAGTCCTCTTACACTCCTCCATGACGATATCACAGAGATGGTGGATGTTAGATACCCTGCGCAACTCGACCTTCCATATGAGGATGCCCCACAGATGCTCGATAGGTATGGAGACATGCTTGCCCAGTCCATCACCTTTACCCTCAGCTTTTTTAGCAAGGCAGTGGTCGTCTTGGAGGTGTGTTTGGGGTCGTTATCATGTTGGAATACTGCCCTGCAGCCCAGGCTCCGAAGGGAGGGGATCTTGCTCTGCTTTAGTATGTCACAGTACATGTTGGCATTCATGGTTCCCTCAATGAACTGTAGCTCCCCAGTGCCGGCAGCACTCATGCAGCCACAGGGCATGACACTCCCACCACCATGCTTGACTGTAGGCAAGACACAATTGTCTTTGTACTCCTCACCTGGTTGCCGCCACACACACTTGACACCATCTGAACCAAATACTTTTATCTTGGTTTTATTAGACCACAGGACATGGTTCCAGTAATCCATGTGCTTAGTCTGCTTGTCTTCAGCAAACTGTTTGCATGCTTTCTTGTGCATCATCTTTATAAGAGGCTTCCTTCTGGGACGACAGCCATGCAGACCAATTTGATGCAGTGTGCGGTGTATGGTCTGAGCACTGACAGGCTGACCCCCCACCCCTTCAACCTCTGCAGCAATGCTGGCAGCACTCATATGTCTATTTCCCAAAGACAACCTCTGGATATGATGCTGAGCACGTGCACTCAGCTTCTTTGGTCGACCATGGCGAGGCCTGTTCTGAGTGGAACCTGTCCTGTTAAACAGCTGTATGGTCTTGGCCGCCATGCTGCAGCTCAGTTTCAGGGTCTTGCCAATCTTCTTATAGCCTAGGCCATCTTTATGTAGAACATCAATTCTATTTTTCAGATCCTCAGAGAGTTCTTTGCCATGAGGTGTCATGTTGAACTTCCAGTGACTAGCATGAGAGAGTGAGAGCAAAAATACCAAATTTAACACACCTGCTCCCCATTCACACCTGAGACCTTGTAACACTAACGAGTTACATGACACTGGGGAGGAAAAATGGCTAATTGGGCCCAATTTGGACATTTTCACTTGGGGGTGTACTCACTTTTGTTTCCAGCGGTTTAGACATTAATGGCTGTGTGTTGAGTTATTTTGAGGGGGCAGCAAATTTACACTGTTATACAAGCTGTACACTCACTACTTTACATTGTAGTAAAGTGTCATTTCTTCAGTGTTGTCACATGAAAAGATATAATAAAATATTTACAAAAATGTGAGGGGTGTACTCACTTTTGTGATATACTGTATATGTCACAGTTTGGGAGGTTGGTGGGCTTCATTATGGGAGGGTTACGTATTTGAATATATGTAATTTGGCTGTGGCAGCCTATTATCAAGCCTCCTGTTCTGGGTCTCTATCTGCTGGGGACCGTTAATTTTTATATTAATTTTTATATTAAGTTCTATATTTTTTATATAATTTTTAAATAAGTTTTCCCCTTCTTCAACCTTCCTTCCATTTTTTTTGTGAGTCAGCAGATATCACTTATTTATATAATGGTTTTTGTCTGGAGATTATATCGCCAAATTTCTAAATTTGGTCTGTTATTACATTGGCTGGCCATTCACCAGCCAACTGTTAGGCTGTAATCTGTATGTTGCCCACTAGATGTCATCTCCATCATTTCTAGCGCGTGGCCCCTATATAGATATTAGTTCTCGTTTCCGGTCATCTATTTTGAATTGAGGATTTTTTAGGATACCTATATATTTTTTAGTTTTGGTTTTCATAGTCACTTTGGCTTTATTGCCTACGTGACTTTGGAAAGATAAGATATTTCTAGTACCATTAAAAAAAATAAATAAATACATTTTTAATTATTTTTTAATTATTTTCAATCATCTGAGTTTTTTGATATATTGGTAATTTCAGGGCTGTAATTTTGTGTGACCTTACCATATACATCAGACTCATATTGACTGTATGCATGTCGGCGGACATCTAATATTTGCTTTTAGATTACGTGTTTTTAACATTGAACCCGATATCGGTACACAGACGATATCCAGTTCCGCTGTAATTTGTGGTAACTGGGAGTTCTGTGGTTACTTTGTTTGACATGTACATCTGAGCTATGAAGGTCTGAGCGGATCTTATTGATCAGATTAGGCTTTGTTCTTTTTGGTGTTTTGACATTTAGGCTCGCTTATTAAGGTTGAGACTACGAGCTTTCTTATATTTTGTTATTTGGGTGCATAGCTTTTATCTAGTTCTTGGATGTCTAAATGTCATATATAATCTGCCCACTAGGGGTCACTCTACTTAGTGGCTGGGGGTGGCACCAGTGTTAATATTTGACCTACTTCCGCTGTATAACGGGAGGAGATAGGGCATCTCAAGGATCCATATCTCCTTTTTGTGTCCGGACCGTGTTGGCCCGGTCACATGTTGGATACTTGGCTATTTTGAGAAATTTTAACTCTTTGCTTTTTTAATTGTTTGATTTTTTATATATGGGAGGTTACCCTGATCATGACCCGTCGGTGTGTGTTTGAGTGGGCCTCGCAAGCCTTCATACTATTACCGTGCAGGTCTGTTAGCGGACTGCAGCTCAGAACGAGGCTTGGTCGGGTTGCCATTGCATAAAGGGAGGTGACGCAGCACGCCGCCCATGTCCCTGGACGACGTAATTCTCTTACAAAACGCGTAGGGTGGAGCAACGTGCTGACGTCACCTCGTGTTACTGTTTGTGTACCCAGAAGGTTGGGCTTGTCTGAGTGTGTGCCGGCCGGCGCACCAGACTTCAGGCGTTTTTATTGATACAACATTTTGTAAGTGTGATACTTTGTTCTACTTTTTTTAATAAATCTAAAGGTTTTACACTATTGGAGCACTTATATTTTTACATGCTACGTATATATCCACCTATGGGCTTGAATTCAATGAGGCGGTTTGAAGAGTAGCGGTCCTGTTTGGTGCGCTCTGGAGATTGTATTATTACCACAGGCGATTTGAAGAAGCGGTGGTTCTGCTTGGTGAGCCCTGGAGATTATACCATTACTACAGGCTTCCCCTGATCCTCTGTAATGGGGGATCATAGGTAGGGATGGGCTTTATGTTCGGGTCGAACACGAGTTCGACTCGAACATTGGCTGTTCACCCGTTCGCCGAATAGTGAACAATTTGGGGTGTTCCCTGCAAATTCCAAAGCCGCAGAACACCCTTTAAAAGTCTATGGGAGAAATCAAAAGTGCTAATTTTAAAGGTTAATATGCAAGTTATTGTCATAAAAAGTGTTTGGGGACCTGGGTATTGCCCCAGGGGACATGTATCAATGCAAAAAAAAGTTTTAAAAAAATTACGTTTTTTCAGGAGCAGTGATTTTAATAATGCTTAAAGTGAAACAATAAAAGTGTAATATTCCTTTAAATTTCATACCTGGGGGGTGTCTATAGTATGCCTGTAAAGTGGTGCATGTTTCCTGTGTTTAGAACAGTCTGACAGCAAAATGACATTTCTAAAGGAAAAAAAGTAATTTAAAACTACTTGCGGCTATAATGAATTGTCGGTCCGGCAATACACATAAAAGTTCATTGATAAAAACAGCATGGGATTCCCCCACAGGGGAACCCCGAACCAAAATTAAAAAAAAAAATGTGTGGGGGTCCCCCCAAATTCCATACCAGGCCCTTCAGGTCTGGTATAGATATTAAGGGGAACCCTGTGCCAAAATTTAAAAAAAAAAATGGGGGGTCCCCCCTTAAAATCCATACCAGACCCTTATCCGAGCACGCAACCTGGGAGGCCACAGGAAAAGAGGGGGGATGAGAGAGTGGCCCCCCTCCTGAATCATACCAGGCCACATGCCCTCAACATTGGGAGGGTGCTTTGGGGTAGCCCCCTTGTCCCCATGTTGATGGGGAGAAGGGACTCATCCCCACAACCCTTGCCCGGTGGTTGTGGCGGTCTGCGGGCGGGGGGCTTATCGGATTCTGGAAGTCCCCTTTAACAAGGGGACCCCCAGATCCCGACCCCCCCCCCTTTTTGAAATGGTAACAAGTACATTGTACCCGTACCATTTCACAAAAAAAGTGTAAATATGGTAAAAAAAACAACACACCATGGGAGAAGTCCTTTATTTAAAAATAAAAAAATAAAAACGTTCCCACATAGTCTATTCACCTCCGTCAAGGGCAAAAAAAAATAAAGAAGATCTGCCTCCATGGGAGGTACACGCCATATGACGCATCCTCGCAGGTGACAGCTCTTTTAAAACTGTGGGTGGGGCCACACGGTGTCATCGCCAGGTGACCCCGCCCCCTCTGATGCATAGGGACATCCCTATGGCTTCCCCGTAGCATCAGAGGAGGCGGAGCCACCTGGTCCGCCCCCCTCTGACGCACGGAGACATCCCTATGGCTTTCCCGTAGCAGGCCCCCACAAGAGTTGGGGAGAAGGGCAAGAGTTGTGGGGATGAGGCCCTTCTCCCCATCAACATGGGGACAAGCTGCTTTGGGGGGCTACCCCAAAGCACCCTCCCAATGGTGAGGGCATGTGGCCTGGTATGGTTCAGGAGGGGGGGCACTCTCTCATCCCCCCCTCTTTTCCTGCGGCCTGCCAGGTTACGTGCTCGGATAAGGGCCTGGTATGGAATTTGGGGGGACCCCCACGCATTTTTTTTTTAAATTCGATGTTCCCCTATGGGGGAATCCAATGCCGTTTTTATCAATGAACTTTTATGTGTATTGCCGGACCGACAATTCATTATAGCCGCAAGTAGTTTTAAATTACTTTTTTTCCTTTAGAAATGTCATTTTGCTGTTAGACTGTTCTAAACACGGGAAACACACGCCACTTTACAGGCATACTATAGACACCCCCCAGGTATGAAATTTAAAGGAATATTACACTTTTATTGTTTCACTTTGAGCATTATTAAAATCACTGCTCCCGAAAAAATGTATGTGCATTGATACATGTCCCTTGGGGCAGGACCCAGGTCCCCAAACACTTTTTAAGACAATACCATGCATATAAGCCTTTAAAATAAGCACTTTTGATTTTTCATGTTCGTGTCCCATAGACTTTAACGGTGTTCGTGTGTTCGAACAAATTTTTTGCCTGTTCGCATGTTCTCGAGCGAACCGAATGGGGGGTGTTTGGCCCATCCCTAATCATGGGCTTCTGGTAAGAAGTGATTCTCTATATAGCAGTGGTGGACTCAGCACAACCTTCTTTATACCAGCATTTGAAGATTCATCTTATTTGTGGATGGACTTTATATTTAGTTCTGCACGGGTGGATGTCACATATATTTTATATATATATATATATAGATATATATCTATATCTATATATAGATATATATATATATATATATATATATATAGTTGGACATTATATATCTATTCACTTATATGTCACATGTATTAAAGTTATTCATTATAGCTGAACTCTGAGTATTTATTATTTGATGGTTCATAAGCTTTTTTTCATTTATGTGTATTTATGTTTTTGAGAGTAATGGTTCTAGAAAATAACACATATGCACTTGTATACTTGCTTTTGATTCACGCTGAATTTTGGATTGCTCCACAATCGGTGGGTTGTGTTACTAGTTTGTGGTTCATATTCACTTTAAATTTACAGGTTTAGCGCAATTCTATTTTTCTTTTTATTTCATTCACTGTACTGGTGTTATACAGAAGAATTGCTGCTTCCACTATTTTGTAAAGAAATCCCTTTATTGTTTAGGTGCATCTTTTTTAGGTGCATTTATATATCTTAGCGCAGTTTCTTTTTTGTTTTTTCCAACTGTGACTGCTCAACAGGCCATTAACAAAATCCAGGTTCTGGTAAGGGTAGGCAAAAGTGAGGTAACTCTGTCTATGTGCAGTTCCCTTGTTTCCTGCAGATGGGCAAATGCTAGACATGTGCAGGATGAAAAAATTCGTTTAGTTTCGTTTCGATTCGTTATTTAACTAAATTCGTTTAGTTCAATTTGTTGCATTCATTACATTCGTTTTCGGATTCATTTAGTTTCGTATTCAAATTAGAAAAATTCACCCGTATTCGAAAAAATTTGACCGCATTCGAAAAAAACTATCAGATTTGAAAAAATTCTACTGCATTTGAAAAAAACTATCAAATTCTAAAAAATTCTACCGCATTCGAAAAAATTTGACTGAATTTGAAAAAGTAAAATATATATAACCATTTTGCGAAATTCGAAATTCATATAGAATGAAAGTGAATTTGAATAGAATAGAAAATAATAGAAAAGAATAGCATAGAAAAACAATAGAACAGAATAGAAAAAAATATAATATATTCTATTCTAATCTTTTCTATTTGAATTCATTCTGTGCCAAATATATATATAAAACATCTTCTGAAATTCGAATTTCATGTAGACTGAAATCAAATTTGAATAGAAAAGATTGGAATATAATAGAAAATAATAGGACAGAATAGCATAGAAAAACAATAGAACAGAATAGAATCAAATATAATGTATATATTATATTTGATTCTATTCTGTTCTATTGTTTTTCTAGTCTATTCTTTTCTATTATTTTCCATTCTAATCATTTATATTCAAATTCAAACTCATTATATACGAAATTCGAATTTCAGAAGCCATCTTCCGAAATTCGAATTTCGTATAGAATGAATTCAAATGCGAGTAGAAAAGTTTAGAATAGAATAGAAAAGAATAGCATAGAAAAACAATGGAACAGAATAGAAAAAAATATAATATATATATATATTCTATTCTATTATCTTCTATTCTATTCTAATCTTTTCTATTCAAATTTGATTTCAGTCTACATGAAATTTGAATTTCGGAAGATGTTTTATATATATATATATAAATATAATATATATAGAATAGCAGAATAGCATAGAAAAACAATAGAACAGAATAGAATAAAATATAATATATATACTATATTTTATTCTATTCCGTTCTATTGGTTTTCTAGTCTATTCTTTTCTATTATTTTCTATTCTAATCTTTTCTATTCAAAACAGAAAAAAAAATATTATATATATATATATATATATATATATATATATATATATAAAATATTTTTTTTTTGTTTTGAATAGAAAAGATTAGAATAGAAAATAATGGAAAAGATTATTATTTTTTTCTATTCTGTTCCATTGTTTTTCTATGCTATTCTGTTCTATTCTATTCTAAACTTTTCTACTCAAATTTGAATTCATTCTATACGAAATTCGAATTTCGGAAGATGTCTTCTGAAATTCGAATTTCGTATAGAATGAATTTGAATAGAAAAGATTAGAATAGAAAAGAATAGACTAGAAAAACAATAGAACAGAATATAATAAAATAAAAATAGAAAAATAGAATAAAATATAATATATATATTATTTTTTATTCTATTCTGTTCTATTGTTTTTCTATGCTATTCTTTTCTTTTCTTTTCTATTCTTTTCTAAACTTTTCTACTCGAATTTTAATTCATTCTTTACGAAATTTGAATTTCGGAAGATGGCTTCTGAAATTCAAATTTTGTATAGAATGAATTTGAATTTGAATAGAAAAGATTAGAATAGAAAATAATAGAAAAGCATAGACTAGAAAAACAATAGAACAGAACAGAATACACTATAATATATACAGTCAGGTCCATAAATATTGGGACATTGACACAATTCTAATCTTTTTGGCTCTATACACCACCACAATATATTTGAAATGAAATGAACAAGATGTGCTTTAACTGCAGACTTTCAGCTTTAATTTGAGGGTATTTACATCCAAATCAGGTGAACTATATAGGAATTACAACAGTTTGTATATGTGCCTCCCACTTTTTAAGGGACCAAAAGTAATGGGACAGATTAACAATAATCCATCAAACTTTCACTTTTTAATAATTGGTTGCAAATCCTTTGCAATCCATTACAGCCTGAAGTCTGGAACGCATAGACATCACCAGAGGCTGGGTTTCATCCCTGGTGATGCTCTGCCAGGCCTCTACTGCAACTGTCTTCAGTTCCTGCTTGTTCTTGGGGCATTTTCCCTTCAGTTTTGTCTTCAGCAAGTGAAATCCATGCTCAATCGGATTCAGGTCAGGTGATTGACTTGGCCATTGCATAACATTCCACTTCTTTCCCTTAAAAAAGTCTTTGGTCGCTTTCGCAGTATGCTTCGGGTCATTGTCCATCTGCACTGTGAAGCGCCTTCCAATGAGTTCTGACGCATTTTGCTGAATATGAGCAGATGATATTGACTGAAACACTTCAGAATTCATCCTGCTGGTTTTGTCAGCAATCACATCATCTTGTCTGTTATTTTCTATTCTATTCTAATCTTTTCTATTCAAATTCATTCTGTACCAAATTTCAATTTTGGAAGATGGTTTATATATATATATATATATATATATATATATATATATATATATATATATATTTCTGTTCTGTTCTATTGTTTTTTTTCTATTCTAGTTTTTTCTATTAGAATTCAATTTCATTCTATTTGTATTTATATAAAAAACATCTTCCAAAATTCAAATTTCGTATAGAATGAATTTGAAGTACAAATAGAAAAGATTAGAATAGGATAGAAAAACAATAGAACAGAAAAAGATTTTATATATATATATATATATATATATATATATATATATATATATATATATATATATATATATATATATATATATATATATATACAACCATCTTCCGAAATTGGAATTTGGTACAGAATGAATTTGAATAGAAAAGATTAGAATAGAATATAGTATATTTGCCTGTGTACTCTCTGTGGCCAGCTTGGTAAGGCACGGGAGAAGCAAGGCACCTGCTACATATGATTTTACATTTCGACCATAGATACAGTTTAAGATGTTTGTTTAATTTCAAAAGTTATTTTTTTATATTTTATTTAAAATGTACAGCTTTCTTAAAATAATAGTCGGCTACTCTTATTATGACGGTCCTTGTGCAGGCACTTCCTGTGATAGGGTGACAGCACTCTGTCCTCATCTCTAAATAGTTCTACTGCATTGTTACCTTGTCACAGGCTCTTCCAATGAAGACTACAGGCAGCTATGTCAAAGCACATTTCAAATCTGTAAAAATGAACTATAGCAGTTGCTGGAAAACATGCATATAGACAGGATATGGCTGCAAAGATGCTGATATGCAACAATGGATAAAATAAAGATGAAAAAAAGTTGTTTGGCATCCACAGTGCTTTAGAAACGTATCATTAGGGTCCCTATATATTTTTATACACCATAATACATATTTACTGGTGGGATATGTGTTTTCCTAAGGGAATTTGAAAAAAATTAATCCTTAGGGAATGATATGCAGACACAGTGCTACAGTTAACACCTGGCCCCGCATGTTATAAATAACGACATCCACTTTGATACTCTTTCAACACCTGAATACGTATTGTGCATTAAGTATGATGTCTTCTAATCATACCATGTTTATTATAGCAGGGTTTAAGTTTAGTCCTGAGATTCAGAGTGCAGTGTTTGTGGTGCTGCTTTTGGTTTATGCTGTGTCAACATTGGGCAACATAACTATCTTCATTGTGATATGCCTGGAAAAGTCTCTCCATACTCCTATGTATTTTTTCCTAAGCAGCCTGGCAGTTGAGGATATTGGTTTTATCTCCAGCACTGTACCTACGTTCCTCGTTATTATGGCCACTGGCAATGGAATCATAAGCCATAGGAGCTGCCTCATGCAGCTTTATTTCTTCATGTCCTTTGGCTCTGTGGAGTTTACACTGTTGGCATTAATGTCTGTTGATCGGTATGTGGCACTTTCTCATCCACTGAGATACCACAACATAATCACTCACCAGACATGTCTCTGTTTGATTCTACTATCCTGGGTATTTGGTTTCCTTGTATTCCTCTATTCCATTCTATTACTATCCAATCTGTCTTTCTGTGGTCCCTTTGAGGTCAATCACTTCTTCTGTGAAGCCTCTGTGTTGGTCAAAATGAGCTGTTCGGACACATCATTGTTTGACACAGTCTTCACATTTTTTGCATCATCTGTATCCCTAGTATCATTTCTTGTTACTTTTCTGTCATATAGCTCTGTCATTGCGGCAGTAATGAAGATCAAGTCTTCAGTAGGAAAGAGGAAAGCCTTTTCCACATGCAGCTCTCATTTTCTTGCTGTAACATTGCTGTATATAACTGTCATATTTCTTTATGTAAGAACAATTGGCAGTGTCTCTAATGACTTAAATAAAGTAATTAGCATTTTCAACAGCATCGTGTCACCATTCAGTAATCCTTTTATATACAGTCTGAGGAATGATAAAGTTAAGGAGGCTATCTGGAGGGTTCTGAATCTTCACAAAGTGAAAGAAAATCAATCTTTACCATGATCTTCACATTTGCAGCAACCATAAAGTAACACTAAATTATATCCTTATTCTCCAAAATTAATTCATACACATCCACTACCTAATAGCCCTGAATTCTATTTTACATTAAATTGTTTCTTACTGTGTTTTTCTGCCTTCTTGTTAAGTACTCCTTGAGCTCCCAAATCTAATTTTTTATCTCACTACCATTTGTTTGGAACAAGCAGTAGTTGTTAGTTGCAGTCATGCTCACTGCTCCATGCACATTACAAATCCCATAGTTCTTATGCCGCGTACACACGATCGGATTTTCCGACGGGAAATGTTTGATGTGACCTTGTTGTCGGAAAGTCAGATCGTGTTTATGCTCCATTGAACATTTGCTGTCGGACTTTCCGCCAACAAATGTTTGATAGCAGGTTCGCAAATTTTACGCCAACAAAACTTTGTTATCGGAAAGTCCAATCGTGTGTACACAAGTCTGCACACAAAAGTTCACGCATGTTCGGAATCAAGTATGGGTCGGAAGCACTCGGTCTTGTAAAACTAGCGTTCGTAATGGAGATAGCACATTTGTCACATGGCAAATTTTGAAATCTCTCAATGCAGCGCATTCTCTTCTTCTTTATAATGCTAGAATAATGAATTTTTGCGTTGCTGCTGATATGCTGAGTTCTGACAAACAGATTTTTTATTATTTCTCATGATCGTCTGAATAATGTTTGTTTTTGTCTTTTTTTTTCTCAAGATCTCCAGAATATAATTTTATTTATTTATTTTTTCTAGTGATCTCCTTTTTCTTTTTTTCCTCAAGATCTCCAGAATATATATATATTTTTTTTATTTTTTTTTTATTTTATTTTTTTTTTCTAGTGATCTCCTTTTATTTTATTTTTTTCTCTAGATCTCCAGAATATTTTTTTTTATATATATAGTGATCTCCCTAATATTTTTTGTGGTTCTGTGTGTCAAGTTTTTACAACACCATTATTATCTTGTATTTTTTAACCTCAAACAGATACAACTATGTTGGTGACCCTTGTTAATTTGACATTGTATTTTTGAAATGTACCTGCTTACTCACAAACAAATTGTCCTTTTTGAAGTAAAACACACAGCCAAGTATTTGTCAAAACAAAAATTAGAAATTTAATAGGGGTCTTAACTCCGCTCCAGAGATCGGGAGCATCAACAGATGACATATATGTCTCGAGGCTGTGGTCTTCTCAACACTTCCTTCCAAGCTTCCTTCCAGGCTGCTGTGGTGGGTTGGGTGGCTGTGGTGGTGGTGGTGTTGCTGGAGGTGGTGGAGGAGTATGGTCCAACTCACACACGTGGCTTTTAGTTGTGAGTTGGCCCCTCATCCCCTTGTTTAGGGCCTGAAGAATTATCTCCTCACAGATGAGGCATTACAATGGGAAAAAGATATATATGGAATAGACAAAGTGAGCTGCACACCCCGAAAATATATGTTATATATGGAAGGATAAAATATATATTGCATATGTTCAGAATTAAAGAAATGTATCATCCTTCATCACATTGAATGAACTATGATGGCATGTTTTTACCATTTAAGAGTGGAATAGATGTTGTGTAGTCCAAGATAGGAGGAACCGTTAGAAAAAACAGAGGGCCTGAGGGCCGCCACCACCTCCCCGTGGAAGAGGAGCTGACCCCAAGGGGCTTGCAAAGAGCCACATTGTATGCACCCCCCATGGGGTGAGGGAGCATGCACCTGCAATGAACATCCAAAATAGCCATCATCAATTAGAGGAAATTAGTCAGTACTATAATGTGATGAAGGACGATATATTTCTTTAATTCTGAACATATGCAATATATATTTTTTAGATCTATTTGTCCCCCTGAAGAGACCACATTTAGGTCAAAATGCGTTGGGGCTCATATACTCTATAATATGATGGAATGTAATGCTACGTACCACGTGTTTTTTATTGTGGAATGTTGATGAAATGTAATGATGCGCACTTGTGTTTTTATTTTATTGTGGAATATGAATTGTGTTATTAGATCAGATGCGGTATTGTACCCAATTTAATTAATCAAACCATGCCCATTGAACATTGGTTTTCAATAAAATATTCGTCTACATTTATTAGACTACTTTCCTCGATTTTGCATATTGCTGTTTTAAAGCCCCACTGGGGAAAAATCCTTCCATATATAACATATATTTTCGGGGTGTGCAGCTCACTTTGTCTCTTCCATATGTGTCTTTTTCCCATTGTATTTTCTTTTGGGTGGTTAAACACCCCTTCTCCACTATGACACATTAGAGATAAGACATAAGCTGTGTGTGTTTCTTGTTATCCTCACTTTTCTTGCACTTGTCATTTGGTATAAAATAAGGGGATCAGATTGACATCCAATCTTTTCCCTCTTCATGCATCAGGGGGCACTTTTTTAGACTCCTGATTTGCATGACGCTCAGATATCCTACATGATATTTGTTGTTTAACGTAATTGGACTATATATGCAAGAAGGTGGGGTTATGGAATCAGCACACAGCTCCTGTGCAAAACTAAAAACAACTACTTTTCTTCTTTGGTACTTTATGACATTTTGAATACAATCATTTTAATACCCTGGTGGCATGACCAATGCCATCAGGCTATTTGTGTGTGGACTGTTGTGAATCCTGGTGGGTTTGGCCAGGCCTGCCCTCCGCCCCCTGGGAGGTGGAGTTTGGCCCCTCGCGGCTTCCTGGCAAGGGGGAGATGTGGATTTTCTGCATGCCCCCCTTTCTGCTCAGGTCGGCGGCGGGGCATCTGCCCATTGATCGCCGAGATGGGCTCTGCCTTGCCGGCGGCATCTCTTGTTCATCTCCGGACGGCAAGTGGCGAAGTGCGCATGCGCGAGGCTCGGCTTGTGCGTGACGTCATGACGTCACGCATATTGCGGCGGAGATGATGACAGTGGTCGGGGCCTTTGGGTCTTCGTCTTCCCGGAAGCAGAGGGAGCCACACGTGGGCCGCCCTTGTCAGCGGCCCGTGCTTCATGTCCCCAGGGGGGAGGGGGGAGCATTTGCTGCTGCTCCTGATCTCATGGAATCCTGGACCTTCTTGCGCTCCCTATTATATGTGCTCCTCAGGCTACCAATTTTGGCCTTCAAATAAGTGATGTCTGCTGCGGGAGTCGCCGGCTTCACCAATTTCAACAGTTGCTCCAGCGCTGCCTTCCTCTTTTGCTTGTTGGAGTAGTCCCTGTTTTTGACTTGCCAGAGACATGGCAGCTCCCTGTACCTGTCTATGAAGTTTGGCAGGAAGTCTAGGTCTGTAAATGTATCCATTTTATCTGCAAGACACAACACAAGAAAAAACCCTAATGTCAGGCTAAACTCTCCTAATCTTGTCCCAATATAGACCACCAATCTATAAGCAGTATAGGCCACTAACCACTGATGCCCCAAGTTAAAATTGTACCTTCGTTTGCACGATCGGCGCTTACGCTACTCAGTCCTCCGTTCACAGATCTTACGTATGACGCACGCGTGTTATGCTTTATATACACTGCGCATGCGTGAAAATCCGCCCCTGTCCTTCTTTCTAGTGTATTCCCCACCTCTTCTCTTTTGGTGCAGTGGGAGAGCACATGGCGGAGACACAGCAAGTCCCTGCAGAGAGCAGCAACAACGAAGCCCCGGAGCAAGGCAGTTCCAGATCCAGGACAAGATATAAGGCCTCAAATATGTCCTTTGCAGAGATGGTGGAGATGGTGGACATCTTGAAGAGGGCAGACTATGATGGGAAGTATGGACCTTACCCAAACCCAAATGTGAGAAAGGCCAAGATCATGACTAAAGTTGTGAGAAGTCTGCACAGGAATGTTGGGGTACGACGATCCAAGGAGCAATTGAGAAAACGCTGGTCAGACCTGAAATTGAAGGAGCGCGATCAGTATAGAAGGATCAGGAAAGTGCTTCTAAAAAGTAAGTATTTGTCCTGTGTTCCTATTATTATTATTACTTTAGTGCTGCTCCATGTGCTTTTCTTTACTGTTGTACAGTTTAAAATGGCAAGCTTGAGGTTCATGGGCACAGTAATCGCTCGTAGTAAATATCATTTGTTCGACCACTAATACGACGTTTTTGGCAGATGCAGGTTAACTACATTAGTTCATGCCTATTTGCATGAAAAGAAGTTTAGTACATTGTTGTCTAGATGTGTTTGTAACTATAATGAAATGCAAACTTGATTCAGTGTAAGGAGAGGACACTCAGCAGCTGTTTACACATCTGGACGCAGGAGCACTAGTGTGGGACACCATAACAACCTTTTTATGGTGTCCCACGCAGGTGCTCCAGTGGATACTAGGGGTCTCTCCATGTTTGAAACTTTAACAAAACAGGTAAGTATTCCAGCTTTGGAAAGGGAAAAAATCATGTCTTCAGCTTGGAACTCAGCCAAAACAGACAATTTGACAACACTTCAAAGCAATATTTCATATTCCTATTTCTTGCCTCAAATATCTGTGTGCTAAGTATACCTTTTTTGTATTCACATAGGGGAGAAAAGAATCGGGACATTTGAGGACACCAGGAACCCCACACCTCCTGAAGAAGGGGAACTCCCCACACACCATGAAGATGTGGATTCCGAGGTTCAGGAAGTGGGCGAAATGGTGACCACAACAGGTCAGTGTCTGAGACCACAGCTTCAGGTAATAGATGTATGCCTGTATATTTATAATACATGGTGTGTATTTTTTTTTAGGTGATGTGGATGTTGTGGAAGAAGAAACTCACTTCAACAGTGCAAGTGCACAAATCCTGATCAGCGAAATAATGGTGTGCAATCGTGAATTAGAGAAGGTCAAGAAAACATCAATGATGTTGAAAAAAGACTCACCAACATCACTGATGTTTTAGCCAAAATCTAACAAAAAAAATTCTAGTGTTGTTGTTATTTTTTATGTTTTTATATACATTTTAAAGTAATTTGAAAGCCAAATTTTGAAGATGCACACAGTGTGTCAACATGTGCTATCAGCCATCATGGGATATCAATGTAGGCGTTTTGTGGGTGCAACCCCTTCCTCACAACTAAAGTAAGTGAGAGGAGGTGGTTGCACCCCCGAAACATGTCCATTGATCCCCATGATGGGATCTAGCACATGTTGACACACTGTGTGTTGTGTGGCTTTAGAAAAATAGATGTAGGGAAAAGACACACATTTTAGGCATGGGATGATGATAGAAATCCACATTTTTGAGTTCCCAATTTGTGTGCATCTTCAAAATTTGGCTTTTACAGGAGTGATATCACCCCATCTGATGAAGGCAAAATCAACACTTTTATTGCAGTAAGGAATAGGCGGCACCGTATGGCCATTATGCCAAAGGCATTTTCAAACACTCTTTTGGCTCTGGCCAGCCAGTAATTAAAAACCCTCTGGTCCGGGGTGAGGGTCCTCATAGGGAATGGCCGCATAAGATGGTCCCCCAGCGCAAATGCTTCATCTGCTACAAACATGAATGGGAGGCCCGCCACGTTGTCTTGAAACAGTACCATTTGAAAGTATTCAGGCAGGCCCTTGCACTAAATGCTTTGGTGAATTCATCCATAATTATGACCACAAAAGAGGTAGGTATAGTGTGTATGGGTTTGGCAAAGTCAGCAGATAGAGTATTGTTATCGGTTGAGTTAGTGGTTGGGGGGAGGGAGGGTTCAAAATGAGTTTTGGCCCCCCAAAAAAAGCCTCTTGCACTCTGGCTGAATTTAAGGAAAAAATAACATTTGGACACATTTTAGGGGGTGTTTAGGGTAAGCACTACAATGGAGCAGACAAAATAAATGAAGTGACTAGGCTAGGTGTGTATGGGCCCAGGATAGCATGCTGGGGAGGTTAGTGAAGGCAAATATGCATGAAGGACAAAAAAGGAGCATTAAAAGCTTACAGCATGCATTAAGACAAAGTGGACATTCACAGCATATTACAATTGTGATAATTATAGAATGATGAAATAAATACAATACAGTAACAAACATTAAATACATAGAATGTGATGTTAAAGGATAAAACTTACCTTAATATAGTCCTTCTGCAGGACCTGAATTATGGCAGAACAGGTCTCTGGCATAATGATTCCCAGAGCCTGGGGGGAGATCCCAGTCGTGAACTTAATATCCTGGAGACTTCTCCCCATCGCCAAGTACCGCAAGGTGGCGAGGAGCCTCTGCTCGAGAGTGATGGCTTGCCGCATGCAGGTGTCCTGCTTCATAATATAGGGGGTAAGCAAAGCCAACAGACGGTGAAAAACGGGGTCCGTCATCTGGAGATAATTCCTGAAATTGTCAGGTTTATTCTCCTGGATCTCCCGCAGCAAAGGCATGTGAGAATTGGTCACGCTGGAGCAACCAATTCTTGGTCCATGAACTCCTCTTCGCCCTGTTCATGGACTGGACTTGGGTCAAAGCAAGAACTCCAACACCAAGCCCAACAATGGCATGAGCTCTCCGATGAGAATGTAACTGCAACATAGCTAGAAAACGGTCGGCTGGTCAGAACGAACTAACAGAACGCACTGAAAATCAGAAAGGACCTGAGAAGAACAAGCCGAAAATCAGAAACGAGAGGACAAGAACGCACTGAAAAACAGACGTGAACTATAAATAAAACGCACTGAAAGACAGGAACGCACTGACACCACGCACTGAAAAACAGATACGAACCCACAAGCACAAACTGAAAAGCAGAAACGAACTGAAAAGCACAAGGCTGAAAATCATCTCTCACCAAACTTCCACTAACACGAGATAAACAGAGAATAGCAGAAGGAGCCCAAAGGGTGGCGCACTGGCTATTGAACTTCCTTTTTATAGTCCCGTTGTACTTGTATGTCACCGCGTTCTCACGTTCGGAATTTTGGGCTAACATTTGTGTGACCATATGTATGCAAGACAAGTTTGAGCCAACATCCTTCGGACTAAAATCCACGGTTTTTGCTGTCGGAAAATCTGATCGTGTGTATGCGGCATAAGTCTATCTCAGGAGCGAGGATGGCAGTGTTCCTACATGCAGTGGGACCATGGAGAATGGCCACTCTAACAGGAAGTCAGATGGAAGCAGAAAAAACAAGGAATTTGGAGATTTGGAGGAGGCTGAGAGCAACAAATAGTATTTTTTTGAGCTAACTTGCATACATGAACAGAAGTTTTTTAACCAAAATATAGTTGATTGTACAGAGATTATACATGCAGCACTGCCCCCTCGGGGGTTGCTTAGAATTGCATATTTATCTGTGCCACTTTGACCCTGCAAACTTTCCAGCCCTCCTGACACTCTAGGTTCAGACATATTGTATGTACCTTTCTCTGATTTTACTGTTCAAATGGATAGTTAAGTAACAGGGTATTGGCCAACTATTGTAAGTCCTGGGTAAACCACCAAAACTCAGTTGAAAAGGTCCCCTGAGATAATTAAGTAAACAACTTGGAATCACAGGTATAAAATAGCAATGCACATAGGAACAGACAATAAATGAATGAGTATCTAAAGAACACCACTAGTTGCTGTATATACTATCACTGCAAAAAGGGGAACCCCAGGGTGGCCTATTATACCTTTAATCCTTATGAGAGACTGGGTATTCTAGATCTTAAGGGTATGTCCCTTTTAAATGGCAATATTTTTCAGGGCTGGGCTCAGCTCTTCCTTCTCTGAGCTGGCCGCTCAGCTGTCGGCTAATTGTCAGCTCCTATCTCTCTACAGTGACTCACTTGCTGATGATATCCTGCTCATCAGTCCTGCCTACTTAAGCCGTCCAGTCCAGATGATCTCTGCCTTTGCCTTGGTCACATCTCTAGAGACGCTCTCCTGTGCTCCTGTTAAACACTTGCTTAGCTGACATTCCTTCTGGCTCCAGATCCTGCTTGCTGTTCTACTATGCTGTTCTCTGGCTCCCTGACGTTTTGGCTTGTCTGACTTTCCGATCTGGTTCCTGAACTCTGGCTATTTTTTGACTACGTTTACTCGGTTTACCTTTTTTTTATAATTATTAAAGTGTGATTTAACTGTACTTCTGTCTCAGTCTGATTCATGGTTTCTGACAATAGTATAACAATGTCCAGTATGCAAGGCCTTGCAATGACCTTCACCGGCAAGTTGGAGCTCATAGAACAAGAATCCTGAATGTGGCACGGTGGTATGTGGTCAAGGCAAAACAGCTGTGCCGTGCTAGTTGTAATCCTTAGAGTAATTCCAGGTGTAAGGTGTCTGTATACAGTGTTCTGTGATATAGGATAAGGCAGTTCCAAGTGTGAGGTGTCTATATAGAGTGTTCTGTGAGATAGGATAAAGCAAAGATTGTATTGGTGGGCGGATGCCCTCTCACCAAACTGAAGAACGGCACAGGGACCTCCTGAAGCGCGATTCAAGTCGATGCATCATTCTGCAGAACAAGCAGCGATGCCAGACCGGCAACTGGGACATCTGATCTAGTGGGTTACAGCAACGCCGCTGTGCTGTCCCCTTGTGTAGCAAGCAGGTTGGACCCACCTGGGTCGGAGCTGGGATCGCTGTGTAGCCACGTGGTAGGCCGCAGTCCTCTCGCACATCAGTAGAAGGGTGTGTACTTGATGGACCCCAGGAAGCAAGAGACTTGGGCCTAGTCTGCTGACCCTTTTTAAAGCCTCTCCCAGAGTTCTTTCTTTGGGGTAGATGGCATAATGGGATGTGTAGTCCAGGGATAGTTCTGCAGAATCAGGATGTCTGTTCAGGAGACTACAGCCCCCACACTGCTCTCTGCTGGGTTCAGAAAATGATGCAAGTAATTTCAAGCCCAGCACTGGAGGAACACAGGGAAGGTCAAAGAAGGGAGAGGGTCTGCAGAAGGGAGAGAGTCTGCAGTGCCAGATAACTATAGTCCGCTGTCGGCTACATACAGTTGGATTGTAACATGTATAGTATGTTCTAAGAAAGTGAACAAGCTGCTTTCTGCTGCTAATGTTTAAGCTACTGTCTTTTTTCAAAGGATAGTTGCCTGGCTGGTACAGTGCTGCTTTCAGGACCTGGGTCACCTGCTGTTACTATGCTTCCCAGAGGGAATCTTGTAGTTCCAGTGTCCACCAGTGTGTGTCTCCCAGCATGGATCAATCTATAGTTTTGATACTTTATTAATCATTGGGTTAGCCTTATCCTAGATATGTGACTTGTTTTTGGTCACCAGTTATAAGACCCCTTTAACATTGTGCCGCCCTGGGCGTCAGCTAAAAATAGCGCCGCTTTACTGTCGTTTTAGTGGCACTAATCGGCCGCTAGTGGGACGGTTTTAACCCCCGCTAGCGGTCGCAAAGCGGTTGAATCCGCCTGCAAAATGTTGCCGCAGCGGTGTCCTGCCGGCGATATGACAGCTCTGCCCCATTGATTTTAATGGGAAGGAGCGGTGGAGGAACGGTGAGTTCACCACTCCTTCACCGCTCCAAAGACACTGCTGGCAGGACTTTTTCTGACTCCCTGCCAGCGCAACGCTCCAGTGTGAAAGCCCTTGGGCTTTCACACTGGAGTGAATGGAGCAGCTGTTTTAGGACGGTTTGTAGGTGCTATTTTTAACGCTATAGCGCCTGCAAAACACACCAGTGTGAAAGGGGTCTTAGTGTTACATTTATTGATGTGGGGAAAAATGTTTTATGGAGACATGAGCACAATGTGCTAATGTGTCAAATGTAATTAAATAAACTGTAATGGCATTCTATTTACTTATGGTCCCTGTAAAGGACATATGATACATTTTAATCTTAAATTTTGAAAGGTTTACTGACAACAGAAACTAAGTCTTATAAAAATGTGAAGCTTTCTTTCGCTCATAAACAGTGGTATTTGTTGCTAGTGATGGTATACTCAAATATTTAGATATCTTAAGTTTGTAGGATGTTGATCTAGGCATTGTTTCATCATTGATAATAACACTGATTAATGTTTTCAGGTTTTATTGTCTTCTTTCAGATAAGTAGGGACATAGTAATACACATTTTCTTAACCTCTTTGAATTTAACAGACTGTGCAAGTGACCGTGTAATTTTATTTTATTTGTAGTTTCAGAAAATGTAGTTCTATAAAGTCTATTTTATGTGCCTGCATATAGACTATATTGCAATGAAAGAACAAAGCTGTAGATATAGATATACTTTAATAAATGTCTGCTCCTTTTTAAAGTAAATCAAAGTTTTTTATATGGTCATGCAAATGTAGGAGACAACAGCTAAGTGTCTAATGTGGGACGTTTTTCCCAGGCTTGGGGTGTACACAGCACTGATATCAGATAATTGTACCCATTTTTATGAAAAATCAGTTCCATTCTGTTCTATGCTTGGCATAGACAATAGAACCTTGTGTCCACACTCATATTCATTGGTGGACAGGATGTATGGGCTGTTGCAGACCAAATTAAATACAATTTACTGGGCCATTTGAAACTTTGGATAGATTTGTCACTAAGTTTAGGGGTTCTAGAGGCAAATGATAGTTGCTTAGACTTAATGCTGTACAGTGGGAGATAAAATGTTCATGTGTTTAAAAGAATTAACTAAATTGGTGTAGCTTTGTTTCTAAACAAATCCTTGTTTATAAGATGTGAGCTCTTGTTCCATTCAAAGCCACTAAAGGAATGTATGTCAGTAACTCTTGATGACTGCAAGTACATTAACCACTTAAGCCCCGGACCATTTGACTGCCTAAAGACCAGAGGATTTTTTACAATTTGGCACTGCGCTGCTTTAACTGGTAATTGCCCGGTCATGCAATGCTCTACCCAAACAAAATTTGCGTCCTTTTGTTCACACAAATAGAGCTTTCTTTTGATGGTATTTGATTGCCTCTGCGATTTTTATTTTTTGCAATATAAATGGAAAAAGATTGAAAATTAAAAAAAAAAAGATATTTTCTACTTTTTGTTATAAGAAAAATCCAATAAATTAAATTTTAGTCATACATTTAGGCCAAAATGTATTCAGCCACATGTTTTTGGAAAAAAATGTCAATAAGCGTATATTTATTAGTTTGCGCAAAAGTTATTGCGTCTACAAACTAGGGTACATTTTCTGGAATTTACACAGCTTTTCGTTTATGACTGCCTATCTCATTTCTTGAGGTGCTAAAATGGCAGGGCAGTACAACCCCCCCCCCCAGATGATCACATTTTGGAAAGTATATACCCCAAGGAAATTGCTGAGAGGCATGTTGAGCCCATTGAATATTTATTTTTTTTGTCCCAAGTGATTGAATAATGATAAAAGAAATTTTTTTTTTTTACAAAAAGTTGTCATTAAATTATATATTTCTCACACATGCCATGGTTATATGTGGAATTGCAACCCAAAATACATTTTGCTGCTTCTCCTGAGTACGGGGATACCACATATGTGGGACTTTTTGGGGCACCGAAAACCAATCACCACCTTCAGGCTTTCTATGGGTGTAAATTTTTGATTTCACTCCTCACTGCCTATCACAGTTTCGGAGGCCATGGAATGCCCAGATGGCACAAAACCCCCCAAATGACCCCATTTTGGAGAGTAGACACCCCAATCTACTTGCTGAGAGGCATGGTGAATATTTTTTTTGGGGGGGTTGTGACATCTGGGCATTCCATGGCCTCCGAAACAGGCAGTGAGGAGTGAAATAAAAAATTTACACCATTAGAAAGCCTGAAGGCGGTGCTTGGTTTTCGGGGTCATGTACGCGGCTAGGCTCCCAAAAAGTCTCACACATGTGGTATCCCCATACTCAGGAGAAGCAAAAGAATGTATTTTGGGGTGTATTTTCACATATGCCCATGGCATGTTTGAGCAATATATCATTTAGTGACAACTTTGTGCAAAAAAAAAAAAAAAAAGTATTTTTCCCGCAACTTGTGTCAAAATATAAAATATTCCATGGACTCAACATGCCTTTCAGTAAATAGCTTGGGGTGTCTACTTTTCAAAATGGGGTCATGGGGGGGGGGTTTGAACTGTCCTGGCATTTTATGCACAACATTTAGAAGCTTATGTCACACATCACCCACTCTTCTAACCACTTCTAATCAAGAAAAAGCCCTTTCTGACACTTTTTGTTTACATGAAAAAATATTTTTTTTTGCAAGAAAATTACTTCGAACCTCCAAACATTATATATTTTTTTTAAAGCAAAGGCCCTACAGATAAAATTTTTTTGGGGAAAAAACACACTTTTTTAATTTTAATGCACTAAAACACACTATATTGCCCAAATGTTTGATAAAATAAAAAAAATGATCTTAGGCCGAGTACATGGATACCAAACATGCTTTAAAATTGCGCACAAATGTGCAGCGGCAACAAACTACATACATTTTTAAAAACATTTAAAAGCCTTTACAGGTTACCACTTTAGATTTACAGAGGAGGTCTACTGCTAAAATTACTGCCCTCGAGCTGACCTTCGTGGTGATACTACACATGCATGGTGCAATTGCTGTTTACATATGACGCCAGACCGACGCTTCAGTTCACAGGGGTGCTTTTTTTTTTTTTTTTTTTTTTAATTATTTATTTTGCTTTTTTATTTTATTTTTAAAGTGTTCCTTTCATTTTTTTAAAATTATTTTTATTGTTATCTCAGGGAATGCAAATATCCCCTATGATAGCAATAGGTAGTGACAGGTACTCTTTTTTGAAAAAATTGGGGTCTATTAGACCCTAGATCTCTCCTCTGCCCTCAAAGCATCTGACCACACCAAGATCAGTGTTATAAAATGCTTTTCCAATTTCCCAATGGCGCTGTTTACATCAGGCATAATCCAAGTCATGAAATGCTCATAGCTTCCGGTTTCTTAGGCTATAGAGATGATTGGAGCCATTCTGGTCTCTGATCGGCTCTATGGTCAGCTGGCGGAACCACCAGCTGCATTCTCAGGTTCCCTGTTGGGACAGGAGAGCCAGAGAAAACCATGGAAGACAGTGGGGGGGGGGGGACATTCCCTCCCACTGCTTGTAAAAGCAGTCTAGAGGCTAATTAGCTGCTAGGATTGCTTTTACATGAAAGCCAACCGCTGGCTGAAAAGAATGATACCAAGATGATACCTAAACCACCAGGCATCATTTTGGTATAACCACTCAAAGTCCAGCAACATACCAGTATGTTGCTGGTCCTTGTTGGGCTGAAAAAAAAAAGAGATTGATCGGGGGTATGCCCACCATTAGAATACCTCCCTTTATCCACCCACTTCTAATGATGGGCATACATGCACCATTTTGTGCATGTATGCACAGCAAACGCTGTTGCTGTCAAGATAAATAATTCTGCGCTGCAAAGGCGTACCTGCTAAGCAAATGATGGTTAACAATACAGTAAAAAAGAGCAGAACAATAGAGAGAGAATAGAGAGAGAGAGAGAGAGAACAATAAAACAACAACTATTTTTGTTTTTTTAATTTTATATATTGTTTTGTGTGTTTTTTTTTCTTTTTTTTTTTTTACACTTTTATTTGTAACTGTAACTGTAACGCTAACGGTTCGGTTCCAGGTTCGGGTCTCTCAAAATACTATGGCATCTTGGGAGACCCTGTGAAAGTGTGTCCTAGTCTGTGCAGTGCTGTACCCTACGCTAATACTCCACTAGTGTATGGTAGCGTTCAAAACATTCACCAATGCAAAGACCAGGATTGTCAAGACAGGAGGGACAATAATAGCGGGTGTCTCGCTTATATCCGTGCTTACTACAGACACGACATCTTCTTTGGGGGGCTCGTTGGGTAGGGGTACCAGGGAGGACATACGGAAAATGCCTCTCATGCAGCCGGCTTACTGCTTTTGGATTGGGAAAGTGAGGTGGAGCACCATCTGGAAACAGAAGGGCTCTGGACGATCTCTTCCTGGAATTTAAGGAAGAATCCAGTCCATCCTGAGGCTCTGTATAGCACATGAGCATTCAGCAAAGCCAATTGAAATAAGTATACAGACACTTTTTTTGTACCAGCGTCTGGCCTTACGGGCAACTAGGTAGGGCACCAACAACTGGTCCTTGAGGTCCACCCCTCCCATATTTTGGTTATATTCCTGGGCACAGAGGGGTTTCTCCACAACACCAGTCGCCATAGGAATTTGGACCATCGTGTCTGTATGATGGAAGGACAGAACAAAAACATTCTTATTATCCCTCCACTTCACAGCGAGCAAGTTATTACACTTCAAGCAGGCTCTCTCCCACAGCCTAAGACGGGAATCTACAAGCTGCTGGGGAAAGCCCCGGTGATTAGATCGCACGGTGCCACATGCTCCAATCTGATGATCAAACAAGTGACTAAAAAGTGGCACGCTCCTGTAATAATTGTCCACATACAAATGGTACCCCTTTCCGAATAAGGGTGAAACCAAGTCCCACACAATCTTGCCAGCACTCCCTATGTAATCTGGGCAGTTCGGCGGCGCTACGTGACTATCTCTTCCCTCGTAAACCATAAAACTATATGTATAGCCTGTGGCCCTGTTACAGAGCTTATGCATCTTGACCCCGTATCTGCCACGCTTGCTGGGAAGCGGCCAGAAAACGTAATCAGGGACTCATCAATGCAGACAACTTGATGGGGAGTAAACAAGGCTGCAAAACATTGGTTGAAGTGGTTTACGAGGGGCCCAAATTGTATCCAGGGTCTCCAGAGTTCATTGTTGTTAAGGTGCATGAACCGCAAGATCTGCTCCTATCGTGCCCTGGCCATGGAGGCAGAGAACACGGCATATGGTAAATTGGGTCAGTGGACCAATATGACCACAACATACTCATTTCAACTATGCCCATGTCAAGGGATAGGCCCAGAAAGGTCTTAAATTCGAAAACCGTAATTGGTTTCCAATCTCTGGCAAGGGAGGATTGGGGATTAGTGGTGATGAATTGACCAGCATACAAATTACTTTGGTCCACAATAGATCTATAGAGATGTAAAATCAACTGTTTCCACCTGAATTCCGGGTTGGCCAGTGAATGGGGGAAGTATGGGTGCTGCAGAAGTGGTGGGCTCCCAATTAGGATTGGCAAATTCTGCAGGAAGGACACTATGGGCACGATGGGCCTGTCTTTGTCTTCGTGGTGGCAGTGGGACACTACTTGTGCTTGCCACCTTGCCAGCTTGAACTGCACTTATGGGAATCGCCACGTCACCACGTGATACTGCAGTGCTGGATGTACGACCAAGGTATACTAGGCCGCCGGTGCTTGCCAGTTCACCAGAAGGATGAGCGGCACTAGTACTTCTCTGCTCCATATGAGAGCCCTTCGGTTCTTGCACCTCAACAACAACAGAAGAAGATTGGGGTCTGGTACGCCTGACCTTGGCAGGGACCACAACTCCGTCGTCAGAGCTATCGGTCATGGAGCCGCTGTCATCTACAGGATCGTATTCTGAGTCTGAATCTGACAGATGAGTGACTTCCTCTTCACTATCTGTCATGCTCAGAAACGTGTAGGCCTCTTCACTACTGTACCTTCAATTTGCCATTTTGGGCTCTAATATTACTGGTACTGTAGTGAGACTCACAGGTAAAAAAGCACCTAGGCTTTCAGCAACTGTATCAAACGCTACCAAAAGAACTGTTAGCGATCGCAGGGATCAGGCCTGACTCTGCGAATGCTGCAGTCATGTGTTTAGTGTTTTGTAAGTGACAGTGATCAATCGATACTGCATTTGGGTGGGCTGGGCTTGGTGAAGGGGCAAAACGCAGGTGCTAGCAGGTATCTGGGCTGATCCCACTAACACTGTGTTTTTGGGAACCCTAAACTACTGGGGGACGCTAGTATAGATCTGATCAGATATTACTCCATTCAGACACTATACCACTAAGGGAGGTGTATGCTGCGTGTGTGGGTGCTAGCGGTACTGGCACTAATCTGACGCTGCCTGGGGTGACGCAGACTCTATCTGACACTAAAACCTAACTGATATCACCCGCCGGGTGATCACGGGGTTAAACCTTTATTGGGAAATAAACGGCGGGTATAAAAAACAAACTAACTAACCAGCGTCACTTGTAACACTTATACGGTGATCACTGGTGAAAGGGTAAGGAGGCAATCAGGGGGTTAAAACCTTTATTAGGTAGTATATGGGGGTACCTGATGCTATAAAAAGCTGACAGTGAACCTAAATAACTAACAGGCTAACTAGTGTCACCTATGACACTTATACGGCGATAAGAAAAATGATCGATTAGTGACACTGGCGACAGGGGGTGAAAGGGTTAACTGGGGGGCAATCAAGGGGTTAAACCTTTATTAGGGGGGGTTAGGGGGGTACCCTAGACCTAAAGGGGCCTACCACTAATTGCTCTAACACTTATAACTGTCACAAAATGACACCAATGCAGTGATCATTAAAAAAATAAAAACTGCTATTGGTGTAGTTGTGACAGGGGGTGACAGGGGGTGCAGGGGGGTGATCGAGGGGTGATTTATGTGCCTATGTGTACTGGTGTTAGTGTAGTGTTGGTGCAAACTCACACTGATGTCTTCTCTCCTCGGGCACTGGAATGAAAAGGCTGCACGAGGAGAGATGACATCACTTCCTCTGATTCTGTTTACATTTCAAGCAGAGGAAGCTTCCCATTCGTAAGGAGCGATAGTGAGGGGGTGGCCATGAATCAGTGGCCTCCCCCTCAGGACGAATTCAAGTGTCCATTTAAATCCACATTTGTGACAGTGATATTTTCAGTTTCTATAGTAGAAACTGATCATAAAAGGAAGTGGAAGAATTCACAATTCAAGTGTCCATTTAAATCCACATTTGTGACAGTGACATTTTCAGTTTCTATAGTAGTCACAGTCTGAGTGAGATTAGCAGGGGTGTTATTTACATAAGTGCAAGTGGAATGCATACAAGAGACTGTTGCAGAAAAATACATTAGAAGTATTTCAGTAATGGACAATTCTAAAAAAATGTCTGTGATACTCTGGGGGTTATCTACTAAAGGCAAATCCACTTTGCACAACAAGTGCACTTGGCAGTGCAGTCGCTGTAGATCTGAGGGGGGCATGCAAGGAAAATAAAAGACAGCATTTTAGCTTGCACATGATTGGATGATAAAATCAGCAGAGCTTCCCCTCATTTCAGATCTACCCCTCAGATTTAAAGCGACTGCACTTCCAAGTGCACTTGTAGTGCAAAGTGGATTTGCCTTTGGTAAATAACCCCCTCTGTATGTAGAGAATTACCATTGTTTTGATTGTTATATATGTCATAAGTATTATTATTGTGAACACCTTAAAGTGTAACTTTGGTCAGAAAATTAAGTCCTGCTGGATCACTTGAGGCTGACCCCTTTTGCAGGTATAGCTATGAAACAGTAAAAATAAATGCCTATACTTTTTCAGATCCACTGTCTCACCCTGCTCAGCACATGCGCAGTTGTGCTCTATTTTTTTCTGCACTGATTAAAATCTAGAGGCCAGTCTGCCGACAACCTGAAATTCTACTGGTGCTCAAAGGTTCTGGGCTTCAGTAAAATTGTAGCATAATAATTAATGTGGAATGTATTTTTCTTGTTAATGAACATTATTTTTATCACATTTTTTATGAGTAGAGTTCCACTTTGAGAAAATGTTCAATCATTATAAACAAATAGTTTTATCATTTTTTGAAAAAAAAAGTGGGGAGGTGTAATGTAATGAGTAGGGATGAGCCGAACACCCCCCGGTTCGGTTCGCACCAGAACCCGCGAACGGACCGAAAGTTCGCACGAACGTTAGAACCCCATTGACGTCTATGGGACTCGAACGTTCGAAATCAAAAGTGCTCATTTTAAAGGCTAATTTGCATGGTATTGTCCTAAAAAGGGTTTGGGGACCCGGGTCCTACCCCAGGGGACATGTATCAATGCAAAAAAAACTTTTAAAAACGGCCGTTTTTTCGGGAGCAGTGATTTTAATGATGCTTAAAGTAAAAAAAAAAAAGTGAAATATTCCTTTAAATATCGTACCTGGGGGGTGTCTATAGTATGCCTGTAAAGTGACGCGTGTTTCCCATGTTTAGAACAGTCCCTGCACCAAATGTCATTTTTAAAGGAAAAAATCTCATTTAAAACTGCTTGCGGGTTTAATGTCATGTCGGGTCATGGCAATATGGATGAAAATCAGTGAGACAAACGGCATGGGTACCCCCCAGTCCATTACCAGGCCCTTTGGGTCTTGTATGGATATTAAGGGGAACCCCGCACCCAAATTAAAATAAGGAAAGGTGTGGGGCCACCAGGCCCTATATACTCTGAACAGCAGTATACAGGCGGTGCAAACAAGACAGGGACTGTAGGTTTGTTGTTAAGTAGAATCTGTTTGTAATTTTGAACATTTTTAACGTGTTTAGCTCCAGCCAAAAAATCTTTTCTAAGCTTTTTGGAAAACATAGGGAAGGGTTATCACCCCTGTGACATTTGTTTTGCTGTCTTTCCTCCTCTTCAGAAGATTTCACCTCACTTTTTTGTCCCAATGAAAAATGTTTTTTGAAAATTTGGGTTTTTTTGTGGAACAAGGATTGGAAAGCATCAGTGGAAAGGAGAAATTGTTTTCCCATATTAACTCTTACAGGAGAGAATTTCCCTTCCTAGGGGTAGATTTCATCTCACTTCCTGTTGTCTCCTTCCGTTTGCAAGTAGGAGTCGTTTGTAAGTTAGATGTTTGAAAGTAGGGTCCTGCCCTATATACTCAGCAGAAATTTGGGCCTTAGGTGTTGCTGTGGCCACAACACTGTAAGCCCTCACAGGGCCCTGCTGTGAAATATTAGATCAAGAATTGTAATTACATGCCCCTGTTGAACAGGAGCTGAAAAATTAGGCCTTAGGCACTGGTGCTGGTGCCACAACACTGCAACCCCTCACAGACACTCTAGTTGGAACGCAGGAACGAGCCCTGCTGCAAATTATTGCTTCAAAAATTGTAATTACACGCCCCTGTTAGACAGGGGCAGAAAAATTGGGCCTTAGGCACTGGTGCTGGTGCCACAACACTGCAACCCCTCACAGACACTCTAGTTGGAACGCAGGAACGAGCCCTGCTGCAAAGTATTGCATCAAAAATTGTAATTACACGCCCCTGTTAGACAGGGGCAGAAAAATTGGGCCTTAGGCACTGGTGCTGGTGCCACAACACTGCAACCCCTCACAGACACTCTAGTTGGAACGCAGGAACGAGCCCTGCTGCAAAGTATTGCATCAAAAATTGTAATTACACGCCCCTGTTAGACAGGGGCAGAAAAATTGGGCCTTAGGCACTGGTGCTGGTGCCACAACACTGCAACCCCTCACAGACACTCTAGTTGGAATGCAGGAACGAGCCCTGCTGCAAAGTATTGCATCAAAAATTGTAATTACACGCCCCTGTTAGACAGGGGCAGAAAAATTGGGCCTTAGGCACTGGTGCTGGTGCCACAACACTGCAACCCCTCACAGACACTCTAGTTGGAACGCAGGAACGAGCCCTGCTGCAAAGTATTGCATCAAAAATTGTAATTACACGCCCCTGTTAGACAGGGGCAGAAAAATTGGGCCCTAGGCACTGGTGCTGGTGCCACAACACTGCAACCCCTCACAGACACTCTAGTTGGAATGCAGGAACGAGCCCTGCTGCAAAGTATTACATCAAAAATTGTAATTACACGCCCCTGTTAAACAGGGGCTGAAAAATTGTGCCTTAGGCACTGGTGGTGGCGCCCAGAACCAAAAATGTTCTTACAAGCTATCAGCGTGATGATTGAGGAGGAAGAGGATAATTACTCAGGGATAGTCACTCAGCATCAGCATAGGCAGTCTTTGAAGGGATCTGAGATTTCAAAAAAAATTATTCGGTTACATCAGCATCAGGTGCTTGGTAGCTGGTGGTGATCCAAGACTCATTCATTTTTATGAAGGTCAGCCGATCGACCGAGTCGGTGGACAGACGCACCCTGTGATCGGTTACCACGCCTCCAGCAGCACTGAATGTGCGTTCCGAAAGAACGCTGGATGCAGGACAGGCCAGTAGCTCAATTGCATACTGTGCAAGCTCTGGCCAGTGATCCATCCTCAAGACCCAGTAACCCAGAGGATTTTCGGTGGGAAAGGTGTCCAAGTCTGATCTTGCCCCTAGGTATTCCTGCACCATGTAAAACAGACGCTGGCGATGGTTGCTGGAACCGATCATACCTTGGGGCTGCGGACCAAAAAATTGTCTGAACGCATCGATCAGACGGCCACCTTCTCCACCGCTCCTTCTTTGACTGACCGAAGCCTCAGCAACACGTTGTCCAGATACAGGAGTTTGTAACCTCCCAGTCTCTGGGAACGCGTTGCACAGACCTTTCTGCAAGGCCTCCCGAAGATGTTTCATCCTCTGCTCCCTCTGCGATGGCAAGATAAGGTCCGCAACCTTACCCTTGTAACGTGGATCAAGGAGGGTTGCCAGCCAGTATTGGTCCTTCTCCTTGATACCACGAATACGAGGATCCTTACGCAGGCTTTGCAGGATCAGGGAGGCCATGCAGCGTAGGTTTGCTGAGGCATTCGGTCCGGAGTCCTCTGGGTCACTAAGAACGACATGGTCCGCAGCCACCTCCTCCCAGCCACGTACAAGTCCATGTGTTTCTTGGGACTGATCCCTTAAAGACTGCTGCTGATGCTGAGTGCCAGGCTCCACCTCCATACTGACACAATCTTCCTCCTCCTCCTCTTCCTCCTCGTCCTCTTCCTGTGTGATCGGCGGGCACGCAGGAACACTGTCTGGATAAAGGGGGCCTTGAGAGCTAAGGAAGTCCTCCTCTTCCTGCCTCTGTTCTGCCTGCCTCAAGTGCCCTGTCCATTATTCCACGCAGCGTGTGCTCCAACAGGTGGACAAGGGGGACAGTGTCACTGATGCATGCACTGTCACTGCTCACCATCCTCGTGGCCTCCTCGAATGGTGACAGGACAGTGCATGCATCCCTGATCATGGCCCACTGGCGTGGGGAAAAAAACCAAGCTCCCCTGACCCTGTCCTGGTGCCATAGTCGCACAGGTACTCATTGATGGCCCTCTGCTGCGTGTGCAGCCGCTGCAGCATGGCCAACGTTGAGTTCCACCTGGTGGGCATGTCACAGATTAGGCGGTTCTTGGGCAGGTTAAACTCCTTTTGGAGGTCCGTCAGCCGAGCACTGGCATTATATGACCGGCGGAAATGCACACAGACTTTCCTGGCCTGCCTCAGGACATCCTGTAAGCCCGGGTACCTGCCCAAGAACCGCTGCACCACCAAGTTAAGGACGTGAGCCAAACAGGGCACATGGGTCATTTGTCCCTGTCGGAGGGCAGAGAGGAGGTTGGTGCCATTGTCGCAAACCACCATTCCTGCCTTAAGTTGGCGTGGCGTCAACCACCTCTGAACCTGCCCCTGCAGAGCTGACAGAACCTCTGCCCCAGTGTGGCTCCTGTCCCCCAAGCACACCAGCTCAAGCACCGCATGGCATCTTTTGGCCTGCGTACTTGCGTAGCCCCTTGAACGCCTACGGAGCACCGCTGGTTCCGAGGAAGAGGCCATGGAGGAAGAAGAAGAGGAGGGGGTGGAGGAGAGAGGTGTGTCACAATCAGCATTTTGGAGGCGTGGTGGCGGAACAACCTCCAACACTACTGCACCTTGTCCTGCATCCTTCCCAGCTGCCAGCAGAGTCACCCAATGCGCCGTGAAACTTAGGTAACGTCCCTGTCCATGCCTGCTGGACCATGAGTCAGCGGTAATATGCACCTTACCGCTGACCGCCCTGTCCAGCGAGGCATGGACATTGCCTTCCACATGCCGGTAGAGAGCCGGAATCGCCTTCCGTGAGAAAAAGTGGCGTTTGGGTACCTGCCACTGAGGAACCGCACATTCCACAAACTCACGGAAGGGGGCAGAGTCTACCAACTGAAAAGGCAGCAGTTGAAGTGCTAGCAATTTTGCCAAGCTAGCATTCAACCGCTGGGCATGTGGATGGCTGGGAGCAAACTTCTTTCGGCGGTGCAGCAGCTGGGGCAGGGAAATTTGCCTGGTACAATCTGACGTCGGTGTACCAAAAGCAGATTGCCCACAAGTACTTGGCTGTGACACACCTAATTCTACACCTTCATTCCTCTCACTGCAGGTCTCAGAGAGGACTGAAGGTCTAGTGGGGTTGGAAATCTCAGCTGATGAGGAGCAAGGAGAGATCCTCTTTGTTCTTTGGTGTGGGTCTTTTAGATACGCTTGCCAACGAACTGCATGGCAGGTCAACATATGTCTGGTCAAGCATGTGGTACCCAAGCGGGAGATGTTTTGGCCACGCGAGATACGCTTGAGACATATGTTGCAAATAGCAGCGGTGCGATCTGATGCACTCGTCTCAAAAAAGGCCCACACCAAAGAACTTTTTGAATAACGTGCAGAGACTGCAGCGCCCTGCACATGTGGAGCTTTGGGGTGTGATGCAGTCAATGTGCTGCCCTTAGGCTGGCCCCTGGAGGGCATCCTGCCTCGTTGGTGATGTGCCGCCGCCTCCTCCTCCTCCTCCTCCTCCTTCTCCTCCTCCTCCTCTCTCCTATCAGGCACCCACGTTGAGTCAGTGACCTCATCATCCCCTCCCTCCTCATCACTGGAGCAAACCTGGCAGTATGCTGCAGCAGGGGGAGCATGACTGCCAGATTGCTGTCCTTCTTGGGCACCCCCTCTGTCCGTGCTCATGTTACTGCCTTCATCGAGCTCAGTATCGTCATCAGAGCCTTCCAAACGCTGGGCATCCTCCTGGAGCATGTACCCAACACTGTGGTCAAACAGTTCGAGGGAATCCTCATGAGGACATGGTGGAGCTAGGGAAGGAGTCACTGATGACATTGAGCTGAGGGAAGAGGCCGCTGCTTTGCCAGACAAAGCACCCTGGGCATGGGTGAGAGAGGATGAGGAGGATGAGGACGGCTTGGTCATCCACTCGACCAAGTCTTCCGCATTTTGCAGCTCAACACGGCCAGCTGCCGAAAAAAAGGCCAAGCGTGTCCCATGGCCACGTGCTGATGAGGATACACCGTCTCCACGACCAGCACTAGACACAGAGCCTGCTTGCCCTCTCTTATTGGCTTGTGACTGTCTGCCTCTCCTTCTTGGCCTTCCAGACATACTAATGGCCTGTAGCTGCACTAAGCTGGGATAGAACACCTGTAATTTTCTTCAAGTAGCTTTATATACTGTAACCAGACAAGCCTGCCTGTCAGTAGGAAGATAACAGGAACGGATCTAGCTGAACACTGTGAGCAGGACGCACTGTACTAAATGTAAATAGTCTAGCTGCCTGACCGTGGTACTAATAGGATCAAATAGAACACCTGTAATTTTCTTCAGGTAGCTTTATATACTGTAACCAGACAAGCCTGCCTGTCAGTAGGAAGATAACAGGAACGGATCTAGCTGTACACTGTGAGCAGGACGCACTGCACTAAATGTAAATAGTCTAGAAGATAACAGGAATGGATCTAGCTGTACACTGTGAGCAGGACGCACTGTACTAAATGTAAATAGTCTAGCTGCCTGACCGTGGTACTAATAGGATCAAATAGAACACCTGTAATTTTCTTCAGGTAGCTTTATATACTGTAACCAGACAAGCCTGCCTGTCAGTAGGAAGATAACAGGAACGGATCTAGCTGAACACTGTGAGCAGGACGCACTGTACTAAATGTAAATAGTCTAGCTGCCTGACCGTGGTACTAATAGGATCAAATAGAACACCTGTAATTTTCTTCAGGTAGCTTTATATACTGTAACCAGACAAGCCTGCCTGTCAGTAGGAATTTAACAGGAACGGATCTAGCTGAACGCTGTGAGCAGGACGCACTGCACTAAATGTAAATAGTCTAGAAGATAACAGGAACGGATCTAGCTGAACACTGTGAGCAGGACGCACTGCACTAAATGTAAATAGTCTAGAAGATAACAGGAACGGATCTAGCTGAACACTGTGAGCAGGACGCACTGCACTAAATGTAAATAGTCTAGAAGATAACAGGAACGGATCTAGCTGAACACTGTGAGCAGGACGCACTGCACTAAATGTAAATAGTCTAGAAGATAACAGGAACGGATCTAGCTGAACACTGTGAGCAGGATGCACTGCACTAAATGTAAATAGCAGGAACGGATCTAGCTGAACACTGTGAGCAGGACGCACTGCACTAAATGTAAATAGCAGGAACGGATCTAGCTGAACACTGTGAGCAGGACGCACTGCACTAAATGTAAATTGCAGGAACGGATCTAGCTGAACACTGTGAGCAGGACGCACTGCACTAAATGTAAATAGTCTAGAAGATAACAGGAACGGATCTAGCTGAACACTGTGAGCAGGACGCACTGCACTAAATGTAAATAGTCTAGAAGATAACAGGAACGGATCTAGCTGAACACTGTGAGCAGGACGCACTGCACTAAATGTAAATAGCAGGAACGGATCTAGCTGAACACTGTGAGCAGGACGCACTGCACTAAATGTAAATAGTCTAGAAGATAACAGGAACGGATCTAGCTGAACACTGTGAGCAGGACGCACTGCACTAAATGTAAATAGCAGGAACGGCTCTAGCTGAACACTGTGAGCAGGACGCACTGCACTAAATGTAAATAGCAGGAACGGATCTAGCTGAACACTGTGAGCAGGACGCACTGCACTAAATGTAAATAGCAGGAACGGATCTAGCTGAACACTGTGAGCAGAACGCACTGCACTAAATGTAAATAGCAGGAACGGATCTAGCTGAACACTGTGAGCAGGACGCACTGCACTAAATGTAAATAGCAGGAACGGATCTAGCTGAACACTGTGAGCAGGACGCACTGCACTAAATGTAAATAGCAGGAACGGATCTAGCTGAACACTGTGAGCAGGACGCACTGCACTAAATGTAAATAGCAGGAACGGATCTAGCTGAACACTGTGAGCAGGACGCACTGCACTAAATGTAAATTGCAGGAACGGATCTAGCTGAACACTGTGAGCAGGACGCACTGCACTAAATGTAAATAGTCTAGAAGATAACAGGAACGGATCTAGCTGAACACTGTGAGCAGGACGCACTGCACTAAATGTAAATAGCAGGAACGGATCTAGCTGAACACTGTGAGCAGGACGCACTGCATTAAATGTAAATAGTCTAGATAGAAGATAACAGGAACAGATCTAGCTAAACTGAATACAGTGTATATATATATATATATGCAACACCTGGGATGCATATATATATATGCACAATACACTGTAAGTGCAGCTAACTGACTGACTGTTCTGCCTAATCTATCTAACTCAAATCAAATGACACTGTCTCTCTCTCTCTCTATCTCTCAGCACACCGGAACACACACTACACAGGGCCGCCGTGCAGGCGGCCTTATATAGTGTGGGGTGTGTACTAAATCCCCTGAGCCATAATTGGCCAAAGCCACCTTGGCTTTGGCCAATTACAGCTCTCTCTACTGACGGCGCTGTGATTGGCCAAGCATGCGGGTCATAGTGCATGCTTGGCCAATCATCAGCCAGCAATGCACTGCGATGCCGCAGTGAATTATGGGCCGTGACGCGCCACACGAATTTAGCGCGAACGGCCCATAACGTTCGCAATTCGGCGAACCATCGAACAGCCGATGTTCGAGTCGAACATGGGTTCGACTCGAACACGAAGCTCATCCCTAGTAATGAGTATGACATTTCGCTAAGAATGTATGGTATTGATGCTTTATAAGATACGTTATGTTATTTATCTTGATATTTGCATGATGTGGGCCAAGAACTCTCATTTACATGTTGAGGGATACTTTTAATTAAAAAAAAAAACAAAAAAAAAATAAAACAGCAAAATCTGTGTGTACAGATTTATTTAATATGGTGTTTTATAATTCATGTTTTAAGACATAGGAGAGGTAAAAAATAAACCATAGTAATTAAAATAAGGCTACTGACTTAGACAGTATAGCAGTGACCGACAGAAGAGACCCATGCTGACTGTGATTGTATAATATTCTACAGTATAGTATGTGCAGGGATGGACAAAAAGTGAAATGGTTTTGAGTTTAGCAAACTTTGTGGGAAGACTACAGAATTAAAACTAATGAAATATCTGGACTGACTATATTGACCTATGACATGACCAAAGTAATAGTGACTGGTAGGTGGAGTCAAGGTTAAGAAATTATAAGAGTTTAAAATTTATTGTATGGGAAATAGTATTGGCTGGAAACTAGTAAATAAAATGTAAAATAATAATCTATATACAATGCTTCATACTGAAAACATGTACTAATAATGTTGAGGAATATTCTAAGTATTGTATTATGATAAAACTATATAGATACATGTATATTATTTTAGCGGATGTTGTAGAAGTAAACGGAAAGCACTAAATTACGTTATTAGATAAAAATGATAGTGTAGGAGCCATTGCTTTGTAGGTTGCCCTGAAATGCTTGCCAGAGGCCTATTGTATCCTGACATTGAATATTTTTTATTTTTTACAACTATAATTTTGAAGTGTATTTTATATCCAGACAAATATCGGGTGATCGCAGAAGACATTATGCAACTTGTTACAAATGTTAATTGCTACACAGGAAGGATTTCATGCAATAAAGGAGGAACTGGAAAATCTGAGACTTGTATCTTTGCCGAACAGGTATGCACTGAACTTGTGTCTTACAGTATTCAAAGCAGCTTGTGCTATGATACTGGACCAGCAAATGATGATGAAGAAGGAGATCCATTCAAAAACATCAAGCACTTGGCTAAGCTGAAAAGACCTATGCAGGAAAAGGCAGAGCCTTATGGGACTGAGTCTGCTGAATGGTCCCTGGAACCACATGTTTGGCTTTCATTCACTAGCTAAACGGATTGTTCCTCTTCCCTGTTATCCTTGATGTGATGTTGCTGAGTAACTGTTGTCTGTTGCAAGACTTTTGTTGCAAGGATGATCACGATGCCACTGAGACTGACAACTATGTCTTCCATGCCACATATGGAAAAGACTTTGCAGCTACAGAAGAAGATGCAGTGTGTTTTTGATTGGACTGATTTTTTTTGTGGATGATTTATGTGATTAGTGTCGGGGTCTCTGAAGGGCATGGTGGGTGATCTATATTGTAATTGCTTTGAGGCTTATGCCTCAACAGGGGGAAATGTAATAGAATTTCATATTAACCAATATATTTTATTTTAATCATATTAATTTGCATATGTTTTATTGATAATATAATTATTATTCATATTATTATTATATAGTAGCGGTCTTATCAATATTATTATTCAATAGTAAAGCAATAGTTATCAATCTTTATTAATGTATACTATGTTATTCCATAAATATAGAAAGTCTTCATTTTAAAATGTTGAACTTTAGATGACCTCTCTGCTTCTTTCTGATATTTTTTATTAGATAGTTTACTGGGTGAAAGTGTATTAGGATACTTCATAGTTTTTAAATTCACTAATTAGAAGAAAAGAAACACTTTGACAGCAGTTGAACTACAGCCTGATAAGATAACATTCCTTAAAGGTAATAAGTAAACATTGTCAAGTATAAGACGTTTTATGTGGAATATGGGAAAGTTATGTACATTAATTTAGTTTAACAGGGTCAAAAGGTCTGCTTGTGCTCTCATTAAACTGTTAAAATATATTGAATAAGATAACACTGATGTATATGCATGTATATATTAATAACTAGACAATATTGAATAAAGTAGTTTGTGTATGTATGTATGTGTGTGTGTGTGTATATATATATATATATATATATATATATATATATATATATATATATATATATATATATATATATATATATATATATATAATGTAAATAACATTGTACCCTTTTGTGAAACCAATATATGAATGCATACACATAGGATTGTATAGTGAAAAACAATAACACATATAACACATAAGGTGGGGTTATTGCAAGTTCATTTTCCCAAAGTCGTAAATCTGTTATCTTTGAGTTGGTAAAGTCTTACCAGGACAAGGAGGGTTTGATTTAACATGACTGGGTGCCATATTGTCTCTATACAAGTATTTTAATGGCTAAAGTCATAGACAAAAACAGTTACAAATCATTTTAATAAACCAGTAGGAATTCTGGGAATGAATAAGTTTGTCTGGTTGTATGACAAGTGTCAGATTTATGGTTAGTTACATTGACGTAGAGCTTAGCAACTAGGGATGAGCTTCGAGTTCGAGTCGGCTTTGGCCAATTATACCTCAGGGGATTTAGTACACGCCCCACACTATATAAAGCCACCTGGAAGTCGGCCTTGTGTAGTGTGTTTCGGCATGCTGAGAGATAGAGAGAGAGACAGTGTCATTTCATTTGAGTTAGATAGAGCAGGCATGTCAGTTAGGTGCAGACAGTGTATTGTGTATATATATGCATCCCAGGTGTTGTGTGTGTATATATAAACTGTATTCAGTTTAGCCAGATCTGTTCCTGTTATTCTCTTCCTAATATACTTACAGGCAGGCAGCTGCAGTATTTTCAGTCCGTGTACTGTATTCTGTGCACAGTGTGCAACTAAAGCTAACTGCAGTCAATTGCTGGTGTTCTCTTCCTAATAATACCACAGGCAAGCAGCTGCAGTATTTTCAGTCAGTGTACTGTATCCTGTGCACAGTGTGCAACTAAAGGTAACTGCAAACATTTGCTAGTGTTCTCTTCCTAATAATACCACAGGTGGGCAACTGCAGTATTTTCAGTTAGTGTGCTCTATCCTGTGCACAGTGTGCAACTAAAGTTAACTGCAGACAATTGCTGGTGTTCTCTTCCTAATAATACCACAGGCAGACAGCTGCAGTATTTTCAGTCAGTGTACTGTATCCTGTGCACAGTGTGCAACTAAAGCTAACTGCAGACAATTGCTGGTGTTCTCTTCCTAATAATACCACAGGCAGGCAGCTGCAGTATTTTCAGTCAGTGTACTGTATCATGTGCACAGTGTGCAACTAAAGCTAACAGCAGACAATTGCTGGTGTTCTCTTCCTAATAATACCACAGGCAGGCAGTTGATTCAGCAAGCTGAAGTATATTAGTGTATTGTATACTGGGCACAGTGTGCAGCTAAAGCTGACTGCAGACAAATCCTGTTGTTTTCTTCCTAATAATACTACAGGCATGCAGGCGATTCAGCTAGCTGCAGTATAATCAGTATATATATACATCCCAGCTTTGTGCAGCTACATCTCACTGCAGGCCATTCCTTGTGTACCTATTCCAATACATCAAAGACAGTATGTCTAGAAGGCCAACAAGGGGAGGCAGACAGTCACAGGCCAATAAAAGAGGGCAAGCAGGCCCTGTGTCTAGAGGCAACAGTGCTGGTCGTGGACACGGTGCATCCTCATCAGCACATGGCCGTGGGGCACGCTTGTCCTTTTTCTCGGCAGCTGGCCGTGTTGAGCTGCAACATGCCGAAGTGTTAGTAGAGTGGATGACCAAGCTGTCCTCATCCTCCTCATCCTCTGTCACCCAGGCTACCTTGACTGCCAATGCAGGTGCCAAAGGGGCCTATTCCTTGGACTCGAGGTCATCATCGGTTACTCCTTCCCTAGCCCCATCGGAGGAGTCCCCCGAACTGTTCGACCACAGTGTCGGGTACATGCTGCAGGAGGATGCGCAGCATTTTGAAGGCTCCGATGATGGTACCCAGCTTGAGGAAGGCAGTAACGTGAGCCCAGAGAGAGAGGTTGCCCAAGAAGGACAACAAACTGGCAGTCATGTTCCCCCAGCTGCAGCATACTGCCAGGTTTGCTCCAGTGAAGAGGAGGGAGGGGATGATGAGCTCACTGACTCTATGTGGGTGCCTGATAGGAGAGAGCAGGAGGAGGTGGAGGAGGAGGAGGCACATCTCCAACGAGGCAGGATGCCCTCCAGGGGCCAGCTTAAGGGTAGCCAACCGACTGTATCACACCGAAGAGCTCCGCAAGTGCAGGGCGCTGGTGACTCCACGCTTTATTCCAAAAGTTATTTGATGTGGGCCTTTTTTGAGACGTGTGCAGCAGATCGCACCGTTGCTATTTGCAACATATGTCTGAAGCGTATCAAGTGTGGACTAGACAGCAAGCGCTTGGGCATCACATGCTTAATCAGACATATGTCGAGCTCCCATGCAGCCCGTTGGCAACATTACCTAAAAGACCCACACCAAAGAACAAAGCGGACCTCTCCTTGCTCCTCCTCATCAGCTGGGATCTCCAACCCCACTAAACCTTCAGTCCTCTCAGAAACCTGCATTGAGAGGAATGAAGGTGTAGAATTAGGTGTGCCACTGCCAAGTAATTGCGGGCAATCTGCTATCGGTACACCAACATCTGATTCTAGCAGGCAGATTTCCCTACCCCAGTTGCTCCACCACGAAAGAAGTTTGCTCCCAGCCATCCACATGCCCAGCGGTTAAATGCTAGCTTGGCTAAATTGCTAGCACTTCAACTGCTGCCTTTTCAGTTGGTAGACTCTGCCCCCTTTCGTGAGTTTGTTGAATGTGCGATACCTCAGTGGCAGGTTCCCAAACGCCACTTTTTTTCAAGGAAGGCGATTCCGGCTCTCTACCGGCATGTGGAAGGCAATGTCCATGCCTCGCTGGTACATATTACCACTGACTCATGGTCCAGCAGGCATGGACAGGGACGTTACCTATCTTTCACCGCGCATTGGGTGACTCTGCTGGCAGCTGGGAAGGATGCAGGACAGGGTGCAGTAGTGTTGGAGGGTTTTCTGCCACCACGCTTCCAAAATTCTACTAGTGGTGATTCTGCCACACCTTTCTCCTCCACCCCCTCCTCTTCTTCTTCCTCCATGGCCTCTTCCTGTGCTGATTTGTCCTCGGAACCAGTGGTGCTCCATAGGCGTTCAAGGGGCTACGCAAGCACGCAGGCAAAAAGATGCCATGCGGTGCTTGAGCTGGTGTGCTTGGGGGACAGGAGCCACACTGGGGCAGAGATTCTGTCAGCTCTGCAGGGGCAGGCTCAGAGGTGGTGGACGCCACGCCAGCTTAAGCCAGGAATGGTGGTTTGCGACAATGGCACCAACCTCCTCTCTACCCTCCGACAGGGACAACTGACCCATGTGCCCTGTTTGGCTCACGTCCTTTACTTGGCGGTGCAGCAGTTCTTGGACAGGTACCCAGGCTTACAGGATGTCCTGAGGCAGGCCAGGAAAGTCTGCATGCATTTCCACCGGTTATATAATGCCAGTGCTCGGCTGGCTGATCTCCAAAAGGAATTTAACCTCCCCAAGAACCGCCTAATCTGTGACATGCCCACCAGGTGGAACTCAATGTTGGCCATGCTGCAGCGACTGCACACGCAGCAGAGAGCCATCAATGAGTACCTGTGCCACTGTGGCACCAGGACAGAGTCAGGGGAGCTTGTTTTTTTTTCCCACGCCAGTGGGCCATGATCAGGGATGCATGCACTGTCCTGTCACCATTTGAGGAGGCCATGAGGATGGTGAGCAGTGACAGTGCATGCATCAGTGACACTGTCCTTCTTGTCCACCTGTTGGAGCACACGCTGCGTGGAATAATGGACAGGGCACTTGAGACAGAACAGAGGCAGGAAGAAGTGGACTTCCTTACCTCTCAAGGCCCCTTTTATCCAGACAGTGTTACTGCGTGGTCGCAGATCACACAGGAAGAGGAGGAGGAGGATTGTGTCAGCATGGAGGTGTAGCCTAGCACTCAGCATCAGCAGCAGTCTTCAAGGGATCATTTACAGTCCGAAGAAACCCATGGACTTGTACGTGGCTGGGAGGAGGTGGCTGCGGATCATGTCGTCCTTAGTGACCCAGAGGACTCAGAATGCCTCAGCAAACTTGCATGGCCTCCCTGATCCTGCAAAGCCTGCGGAAGGATCCTCGTATTCGTGGTATCAAGGAGAGGGATCATTACTGGCTGGCAACCCTCCTTGATCCACGTTACAAGGGTAAGGTTGCAGACCTTATCTAGTCGTCACAGAGGGAGCAGAGGAAGAAACATCTTCGGGAGGCCTTGCAGAAACGTCTGTGCAACGCATTCCCAGAGACTGGGAGGTTATAAATTCCTGTTCCTGGACAACGTGTTGCTGAGGCTTTGGTCAGTAAAAGGGGGTACAGGGGAGAAGGTGGCCAATTTTTTAGTCTGAAACCCCAAGGTATGATCGGTTCCAGCAACCATCGCCAGCGTCTGTTTTACATGGTGCAGGAATACTTAGGGGCAAGATCAGACTTGGACATCTTTCCCACCGAAAATCCTCTGGGTTACTGGGTCTTGAGGATGGATCACTGGCCAGAGCTTGCATAGTATGCAATTGAGCTACTGGCCTGTCCTGCATTCAGCATTCTTTGGTAACGCACATACAGTGCTGCTGCAGGCTTTGTAACCGATCACAGGGTGCGCCTGTCCACCGAAACGGTTGATCGGCTGACCTTCATAAAAATGAATCAGTCTTGGATCACCAGCTACCAAGCACCTGATGCTGATGTGACCGAATATTTTTTTTTTAATGTGAGATCCCTTCAAGACTGCCTATGCTGATGCTGAGTGACTATCCTGTTATGCTGAGTGACTATCCTCTTCCTCCTCAATGTTCATGCTGATAGCTTGTAAGAACATTTTTGGTTCTGGGCACCACCACCAGTGGCTAAGGCCCAATTTTTCTGCCCCTGTTTAACAGGGGCATGTAATTACAATTTTTGATGCAATATTTTGCAGCAGGGCTCATTTCTGCGCTCCAACTAGAGTATCTGTGAGGGTTTGCAGTGTTGTGGCACCAGCACCAGTGCCTAAGGCCCAATTTTTCAGCCCCTGTTTAACAGGGGCACGTAATTACAATTCTTGATCTAATATTTCACAGCAGGGCCCGTTCCTGCGTCCACCAAGTAACTGCGAGGGCTTATAGTGTTGTGGCAACACCAACATCTAAGGCACAAATTTCTGCAGAGTATATAGGGCAGGCCCCTACTTTCAAACATCCAACGTACAAAGGACTCCTACTTGCAAACGGAAGGAGACAACAGGCAGTGAGAGGAAATCTACCCCTAGGAAGTGAAATTCTCTCCTGTAAGAGTTCCTTGTTTCACTAAAAACCCCAAATTTTCAAAATCCAATTGTCATTGGGACAGAAAGTGATGTGAAATCTTCTGAACAGGTGCACAGACAGCAAAACAAATGTTACAGGGGTAATAACCCTTCCCTATGTTTTCCAAAAAGCTTAAAAATTTTTTTTTTTTTGGTTGGAGCTACACGTAAAATATGTACCAGTTCAAAATTACAAACAGATTCTACTTAAGAACAAACCTACAGTCCCTGTCTTGTTTGCACCGCCTGTATATAGAGTATATAGGGCCTGGGGGCCCCACGCCTTTCCTTTTTTTTATTTGGGTGCGGGGTTCCCCTTAATATCCATACAAGACCCAAAGGGGCTGGTAATGGGCTGGGGGGGTTCTCAATGATTTTCATCCATATTGCCGGGACCAGACATGACATTAAAGCCGCAAGCAGTTTTAAATTACTTTTTTTCCTTTAGAAATGTCATTTTGAGCAGTGACTGTTCTAAACACGGGAAACACGTGCCACTTTACAGGCATACTATAGACACCCCCCAGGCAAGATATTTAACCACTTGCTTACTGGGCACTTAAACCCCCCTCCTGTCCAGACCAATTTTCAGCTTTTAGCGCTGTCAAACTTTGAATGACATTTGCGCGGTCATACTACACTGTACCCAAATGAAATTTTTATCATTTTTTCCCCACAAATAGAGCTTTCTTTTGGTGTTATTTGATCACCTCTGCGGTTTTTATTTTTTGTTAAAAATATTAAAAAAGACAAAATTAAAAAAAATATATATATTTTTTTTTAATATTTTGTTATAAAATTCTGCAAACAGGTAATTTTTCTCCTTCGTTGATGTACGCTAATGAGGCAGCACTGATGGGCACCGATAGGTGGCAGTGATGGGCACTGATGGGTGGCAGTGATGGGCACTGATGGGTGGCAGTGATGGGCACTGATTGCTTTAACTGGTGGCAGCACTGCTAGGTGGCACTGATTGGCACCACTGGTGGGCATTGATAGGTGGCACTTGTGGGCATTGATAGGTGGCACTGCTGGGCACTGTGGGCACTGGCACATGGCAATGGCAGGTGGCACTTGCAGGCACAGATGAGGCATATGTGCCTCCTCCTCTTTGGGTCCCTTTGACATAAGCCGGTGATCAGCTTTTTTTTCCTCCTCATGCTGTCAGCGTGAGGAGAAAAAAAAAAGATCACCGAGCTTTTGTTTACATCATGTGATCAGCTGTCATTGGCTGACAGCTGATCACATGGTAAGGGGCCGGGACCGGCCCCTTACTCGGATCTGTGATCATCTGAGTCTCCGTGACTTGGTGATCACAGCGCGCACACCGCGCACCCTGCAGGGTGCGCTCGGTGCACGTGCACAGGGGAGGACGTCCCATGACGGCCTCCCGGAAATTGAGGTCCGCGCTGTGGCCGTCATTCGGCTATGGCCCGGACCTCAAGTGGTTAAAGGAATATTTCACTTTTATTTTTTCACTTTAAGCATCATTAAAATCACTCGCAGTTTTTAAAACTTTTTTTTGCATTGATACATGTACCTGGAGTAGGACCCAAACCCTATTAAGGACAATGACTTGCATATTAGCCTTTAAAATTCACACTTTTGATTTCTCACGTTCGAGTCCCATAGACTGTAGCGGGGTTCGAAAGTTCGCGCAAACTTTCGGTCCGTTCTAATGTTTCGATGCGACCTGAACCGGGGGGTGTTCGGCTCATCCCTATTAGCAACCAATCATGTTATACCTAATATGCTTGCATTGTAAGAAACTGTATAAATTAGACCTGCATCTTGTAATACTTTGAACATAAATCTGTATGTTCCCAGCTGTTAATAAACCTGCATCACTGAGGTCCTGCCTGGTTCGATACATTATTATTCTACTTCACACTGTACTGCTCTGGAAAGGTGATCAGGTTTTTTTTGTACACTATGAATGCTTAAAACATTGATCACTGTATAAGCAATCATTTTTACACTGTGAATAGCATCTATTCATGTGCCATTGTTTACTATTGTGATAACCGTGCTTGGCCACATGTATCACATGGTACAGGTCCACTGTGATTGGCCCTGTACCATGTGATCACTGTGACCAATCACAGAGATCGCAATAGTAATCAATGACAGTCATTGTTTACACATGCGATGGCTGTGATTGGTCACAGCGATTACATAGTACCAGAGCTGCACACAACACAGAAATGAAATATGCACAACAACCCTTCAAAATCACAACCCTACATTCCCAGTGCCATATCCCCAATTATTCACAAAACATTCAGACTATAGACTTCAGATATGTGTATGGTGGAAATGTGCTAGCTTCAAAACAGTAACAAAGCACTTATCAGCTGCCAACAGTACCAAAATGATCTGTAGCCTCTGTTGCAGTGAAATAGCCATAGTAAAAGTACCAGCCATTTGGGTGTACATGAGTAAACACATGATTGTGCAGCAAATAGCTGAGTGGGAGCAGCACCTGAGTGAACAGACTGTGATTAACAAATGACTAATGGCGCCTAAATAGTACAAAGGTAAATGTTATGTTTGACATTTTGCAAACAGATTACAAATAAAATTATATAGATTAAATAAAATAGAAAATTATAAATACAATTTTTAGTATATTAGTTCATAGATAACACCAAAAACAAATTCAAATTAGAGGGTATTTCACTGAAAAAAAGACAGAAAATAGTTTAGTGCATGTCTACTATGTGAGTTGCTTTGGTAGGCTGCAATTTAACAGGGAGACTAAAGGCAGGAATTTAATCAAGGATTCCAATTTACATTTTTTTTCCCTTGTCAAAAGAAGTTTATTGAGTATACAATATTATAAAGATACATAAAGTAAGTTTACAAGGATCTATAAAGTAAGCTCATTGTTTTACAGTATGGATTATATAGGTAAATATCATGAAATTTCAAATAATAAACATTGGGTTCACGTAAACCTAAATTAAAGATATATATCATTTCCTTAGTTACTTTTGTAGGTATTTAAATGATTTATACCTACTATACATATTGTTTACAGGTAGAGTGTATATAGGTCAAATAAATTCTGATAATGAGCTTTAATCGTAAGGTGGAGAAAAGGAAAGAGAAAGAAGAAAAAGGGTAGAAAGGCAGAGGTATGGTCCACAAGGTTGTCCCGTTCGTCAGTTTATTATTCTTTTTAGTTCTCTTTGAAGCCTTAGAATGGGTGTCTCTGTAAGACATTTAATCTGTTACCATGGCAACAGGACAGAGTCATTGAAATTTGACAGGAACTGTTGTTTTATCCAAGGATGCCAAAGTTTTTCAAATTTTGGAATTTGATTTTGATCGATGGCTACCATCTTAGCATGGGACATTGTATTATTCATTCTGTGAATTGTTTCTGCTAGTACCAACGTAGGAGATTTCCATGCCTTGGCCACTGTTTGTTTTGCAGTCGTTATTAGTTGGATCATAAGTTTGAATTGAGAGAGTGTTAACCATTCCGGTTTTAGATTAAGTAAAGTTATATATGGATCTGGTTGTATTATTTTTTTAAATATTTTAGATGCAATCACGAAGACTTCCTTCCAGAAGGTTTGGATTACTGGGCACGTCCACCATATGTGTAAATGTGTGCCTATTTCTGGGCATCCTCGAAAACAAAGAGCTGAGGTATTAGGTGAATATTTTGCCACTCTAGCGGGTACAAGGTACCAGCGAGTTAGGACTTTATAATTTGTCTCCAGTGCTAAGATGTTGGGTGAAGATGACTTAGATGTGAGCCATATGTTAGACCAGTCCGTGTCTTCTAAAGTTCGTCCCAGGTCCTTACATTTTTTTTTTTCCACAGAACAGCTGAAAATATTGTGCTGCCTCCATTTACAGTATTGTATGCAAACACTAGGCTTCAGTTTCAGTCAAAGTCAGCAGGCAGGTTGTAATCAAGAAATGCATGAGAGAGGGACTGGGGGGGTTCTAAACAATACAATAAAATTAACATTTAAAAAAGCATATGTATTGTACTTACTATGTGCACAATGTATCAATAATATAAAGAAATTCTTGTGGTTGGTACACCCAAAATCAAGATCTAACGGAATAGACCAGATGGAACTGTCGCAAACTATATACTACCGACACTGGGCAAATTGGCAAATCCTCAAAAAAATTAGTGCGCTGTTCCTTTAAGTTAGAATCTGTGTATACAGGGGGCGTGGCCAGGAGCGGCATGTGAGCGGACATGTCTCACTGAGCTCCCTCTTCAGATCCTGCATTGATCCTCTTCCCAGCCGGTAAAAACACCAGAAACCGCTCCATTACCCTGGGTCGTCGTCCGCTGACCCACCCTGACCTGCAAACTAGTACCGAGGGAGCCATGATGACCTGCAAGCAGACAGAAAAAGGTGGCCCGTGAGAAATCCAACATGGCACCTCTCTCCCAGCGAGCACGAGGCACAGACAAGCCTAAGAATACAGGTAAGACCCCTAAAACACCTAAGGGCACTGTGAAGGACCCCCCTCGAGATATTCTGTATTACACAAAAAAACTGAGCAGAGCAGGGGGGGGGGATATGTTAGCCACCCCGGCCATTTTTCGACCACAGCCGGAGGATGCATGGTCTGCACAAGGCCCCTCGCATGACACTGATCAGCCATCCCCAGACACAGAGGTCCTCCACAGAGGAGGGAGATGGGGGAGAGCAACCCACCCTGGCTGCAATCCTGAATGCAGTACACAGATGCACAGCGTCAGTGCACACTCTCCGGGAGCACTTTGGGGATCTCAAAGAAGAGCTGGGCTTCATTAGACATGACCTGCAGAAAAACAGAGAGCGCACCACAGCTGCTGAGGGCCGCATTAGATCTTGAGGATAAGCTGACTCCGCTCCTCAGAGATATGCAAATTACCACCAGGATTGCTATGGCGAACGAACTTAAGTCAGACGACATTGAGAATCACTTGCGTAGAAACAACATACACATTGTGGGTCTCCCCGAGAAGACGGAGGGTAGGGACCAACGGAGTTCATGGAAAGATGGCTCCTGGAGATCTCGGTTGAGCAGGCACACAGAGTCCCGTCTAGGCCCCTTCCACCGGGGCACCAGCCCCGCACTTTAATGGCCCGGCTACTCAACTACAAAGATAAGGAAATAGTCCTCCACCAGGTGCGCGAGAGCGGCGCAATGTGCAGTTTAATGGAGCTCGCATCTCTTTTTACTCTGATTATTCTGCAGAAATACAAAAACGCAGAGCCACATTCACAGATGTAAAGAAAAGACTACAGAGGCTCCAGGCCACTTATGCCATGCTGTTTCCTGCAAAGTTGCGGATCACGGCGGGGGGTCAGTCACATTTCTTTGAGTCGGCTCAAGACGCCTCCTCCTGGTTAGATGCCAACGAACATGTCTTTCGCCAGGCCGGGAGGGGGACAGCGGAGGGAGACTGACACCCTATCCCATCAGATTAAAGTTTGCAACGTATCAACCTGGTTGGCTGGGAAGCCATATTCTTTACCTTCATATTAAGTGCTGAGAGCAAGTGAGATTGCTAGTTAACGTTTGGAGACTTAACACCGAATGTTTTCTACCAGTTCAGCCTCTGCTGGACGAGTGGATTATAAGTTGGGTCGGCTAGACCGACCACATGTTTCCCCCTGGTTATACCCAATTCCCCTGGAGTTACTGCAACCCCCACTACGCTGCCTGCAGGACTCAGAGGCATGTTTTGGCATATCTGGACCCGTACAGGGGCCTAAGCAAGACCGGGGGTGCCTTTGTGTTATGTTCAACTTTCTTCTTTACCGTTTTAACCAGCAACTGTCAAGAAGCCGGCACGACAGGTGAGGGCATGATCTCACGGAGGACTGTGTTATGGGTGAGTCCACTTGATCAGATGCAGCACCATGACTCAGGTATGGACTTCTCCTTTGACCGGTATGGTCTGACAAGAAGTGACTGGAAACTGCCCTAGGCACCCATGGCTCTAGAACTGCCTCGCCATATCTCATATACATTTATGCTAACAAATGAGTGTGTTACCAATACTTTCTTGGAACGTTAGAGGTCTACAGAGCCCCCTTAAATGCACTATGGTGTCCACCATTCTTAAAAAATACTCCCCTGCCATATATGCCTTACAGGAGACGCATCTGGTGCCAGACTCGCTGCCCTGTGTACACTAGGGGCCTCAAGGGGCGGTGAATAAGTGGGAAAGGGATGTAGGTACTTTTGAGGAAGACAGTGGGAGGAGGCGCTACAGGCAGTACAGCTATGTTCCCTCAACGTGGCCCAACGACTGTCCCAGCTGTATATCGTCCTTAGAGTTCACTATACACCGGCCAGATTGTTTAAATTGGGGATGAGACCAGACTCGCACTGCCCTAGATGTCTGAGAAACCACGGTGATCTCATACATCTGTTGTGGTGCTGTCCCAAGCTGCATTGGTTCTGGACAGGGGTTGTGTCCTCGATAAATTGAGCCTTTCAGGTCATGGTTCCGATGGATCCAAAGACCTGTCTGCTGGGGATTGTGGATGACATCCCCACCGGAGACAATCAGAAGCAGGCCATTGCCAGAGCTTTGTTTCAGGCCCGCAAATTAATCCTTAGGCACTGGAAGGCGGCTGACCCTCCTGTGCTGAAGGAGTGGCTGGCACAGATGGGGGACACAATCCGGCTGGATAAATATATCTTTCAACATAGGGAGCGTCCAAAGAAATTTGGCAAACTATGGTCACCCTGGCTGGACACCCCAATGGGCATCTCACCTATAGAACTGCTGTATGTGCACACTATTGTATCGCTAATACTAGACCCCATTATGAAAAGGACCCATCAGCCATTTTCTCAGCAAGGAATCAACATTATAGCATAATACAATATATTCATAGAAAAACCCCCAAAAATATAATGTGTATACATAGCCAGAATTAACCCATTAGAACTAGGGACTGTAATGGACAGGAACTCCAACAGCCTTTTTAAAATTAAGAAATCCATATCACAATATAATTTATTCTCAGAAAATAGCCTCCAAAATATTGTAGTGCCTATATGTTTGGTATCTAATCATTTGTACTAGGCCAGGGGCGGATCCAGGGGGGGGCAACGGGGCAATTGCCCCCTCCGAGAAATGCAGGTGAGTGTCACTGTGAGAGAGCCGCCGGGCGGCTCTGTGAGTAAAGGAGCCGCCGGGCAGCTCCGTGAGAGAGAGAGCCGCTGGGCGGCTCCGTGAGTAAAAGAGCCGCTGGGCGGCTCTGTGAGTAAAAGAGCCATTGGGCGGCTCCGTGAGTAAAAGAGCCGCCGGGTGGCTCCGTGAGAGAGAGAGCCGCTGGGCGGCTCCGTGAGTAAAAGAGCCGCCGGGCGGCTCCGTGAGAGGGAGAGCCACTGGGCGGCTCCGTGAGAGAGATTATTGTAGTGCCTATATGTTTGGTATCTAATCATTTGTACTAGGCCAGGGGCGGATCCAGGGGGGGGGCAACGGGGCAATTGCCCCCTCCGAGAAATGCAGGTGAGTGTCACTGTGAGAGAGCCGCCGGGCGGCTCTGTGAGTAAAGGAGCCGCCGGGCAGCTCCGTGAGAGAGAGAGCCGCTGGGCGGCTCCGTGAGTAAAAGAGCCGCTGGGCGGCTCTGTGAGTAAAAGAGCCACTGGGCGGCTCCGTGAGTAAAAGAGCCGCCGGGTGGTTCCATGAGAGAGAGAGCCGCTGGGCGGCTCCGTGAGTAAAAGAGCCGCCGGGCGGCTCCGTGAGAGGGAGAGCCACTGGGTGGCTCTGTGAGTAAAAGAGCCGCCGGGCGGCTCCATAAGAGAGAGAGCCGCTGGGCGGCTCTGTGAGTAAAAGAGCCGCTGGACGGCTCCGTGAGTAAAAGAGCCGCCGGGCGGCTCCGTGAGAGAGAGAGCCGCTGGGCGGCTCCGTGAGTAAAAGAGCCGCCGGGCGGCTCCGTGAGAGAGAGAGCCGCTGGGCGGCTCCGTGAGTAAAAGAGCTGCCGGGCGGCTCCGTGAGAGAGAGAGCCGCTGGGCGGCTCTGTGAGTAAAAGAGCCGCTGGGCGGCTCTGTGAGTAAAAGAGCCGCCGGGCGGCTCCATAGGTGACAGAGCACCGCTGACATGTGTGGCCAATCAGGGAGCAGGCGGGCGGGGGAGCAGAGAGATGACATCATCTCTCACCGCCCGCCCTGCATCCCTGCAGTTCCCCCCCACCATGTAGGCAGCTGCGGCAGCAGAGAGATTACATCATCTCTCTGCTGCCTGTCTCTGGGACACAAGAGACCACCTTAGCAGGTGGCAAGTGACAATCTGCATCTGGTGACAGGCGACGTGGCAAGTGACAATCCGCAACATGTGGCAGGCGACGTGGCAAGTGACAATCTGCATCTGGTGACAGGCAACGTGGCAAGTGACAATCCGCAACATGTGGCAGGCGACGTGGCAAGAGACAATCTGCATCTGGTGACAGGCGACGTGGCAAGTGACAATCCGCAACATGTGGCAGGCGACATGGCAAGTGACAATCTGCATCTGGTGACAGGCAACGTGGCAAGTGACAATCCGCAACATGTGGCAGGCGACGTGGCAAGTGACAATCTGCATCTGGTGACAGGTGACGTGGCAAGTGACAATCCGCAACATGTGGCAGGCGAAGTGGCAAGTGACATGGCAAGTGACAATCCGCAACGTGGCAAGTGACAATCTGCATCTGGTGACAGGCGACGTGGCAAGTGACAATCCGCAACATGTGGCAGGCGACGTGGCAAGTGACAATATGCATCTGGTGACAGGTGACGTGGCAAGTGACACACTCGGGGCTCCCACTGATTCTGCATTATTGTGAGTTAGTGACTTCTATTATCTATAATATAATTCTAGATAACAGCAGTACTGCTGTGATTTAATATCACCCTAAGGATTTATTAATTGTATGTGTTCAGTCCCCCTTAGGAAAAGAGATTATTGCCATTTCTCTAGAGATTCTTTGTATTTTCCCTTTCTCTAACTGCAATTCTTTTTACTTGTTGAGAATATATACTTATAGCAGTATGCCTTGTATTGGTCTTCTGTTTAAGTACCATTTCAGGGAAATAAAATGACGCATTATAAAGCTTTACTGCAGGCAGTTACTTATCTGACTTTTGCATACTTTTGTAAACTCAATTTCCAAGTAGTAACTGCCCTTAAATCTTATCCATCAATGATCATTACTTCAAGTTTTGGGATCAGTGACTTATATTATCTATAATATAATTCTAGATAACAGCAGGACTGCTGTGATTTAATATCACCCTAAGGATTTATTAATTGTATGTGTTCAGTCACCCTTAGGAAAAGAGATTATTGCCATTTCTCTAGAGATTCTTTGTATTTTCTCTTTCTCTAACTGCAATTCTTTTTACTTGTTGAGAATATATACTTATAGCAGTATGCCTTGTATTGGTCTTCTGTTTAAGTGTAAATGGGCTAGGGTCATTTGAATTAGATTGTAGAGATTTCACTAAGTGAAAATGGTATGGTGATTTTTTCATTTGAAATTGAATAATAGAATGCCAATAATATACATGCATGTAACTGTCATGCATATAAAGATGAATAGAATATTAATACAATCAGGCCATACATTTATGATATGGCTAGATTTTCTAATTTGGTTCTGGGATATCTTCATCTTCCCCTAAAGCCAGTGTCAAATGATGCTTCAGCCTTCTCCCTCCCTGGAGTCCTTAGTGGCAGTCCCTGTTCTACACCACTGTACCTGGTGGTAGCTCAGTCTTTACAGATACAATACGGCAGCTCAGTACAACCCTGACAGTCATGATACAGCAACACTGTCTCTGGCAGGCATAGAACAGCAACAGTTCTCACTGCAGCACAGGTCTGTACAGCAGCTCTCTTAACCACATCCTCCTCATAGTATCATAGTCTCTGCACACAGGTGTCAGCAGCAGCTCTATGTGGCTTCCTCTTATGTAGCTCCCACTATTCTGTGCACAACACGGTTCATTGTCTGGCTGCCAGTGCTGGGAAAGGGAAAATACAAAGAATCTCTAGAGAAATGGCAATAATCTCTTTTCCTAAGGGGGACTGAACACATACAATTAATAAATCCTTAGGGTGATATTAAATCACAGCAGTACTGCTGTTATCTAGAATTATATTATAGATAATAGAAGTCACTGATCCCAAAACTTGAAGTGATGATCATTGATGGATAAGATTTAAGGGCAGTTACTACTTGGAAATTGAGTTTACAAAAGTATGCAAAAGTCAGATAAGTAACTGCCTGCAGTAAAGCTTTATAATGTGTCATTTTATTTCCCTGAAATGGTGATATTGACATAGTAAATAGAGCAATGTCTTTGAATAAGAGCATGTTTATTATTGTGCGCTTCACGGTTAAACCAGTAAATGAGGACTGTTTGTTTTTCCTGTTATTACTGTATTATTCCATATCCATATTTATAAATCTGGCCATTCTTGCTGTGATTTGTCTAGAAAAGTCTTTCCACACTCCAATGTAATTCTTTCTTAGCTGCTTAGGCTGTGCTGATATTGGTTTCATCTCTTGTACTGTACTGACATACCTCATTATCTTGGCTACCAGCAATGGAGCTATATCTCAAGCTGACTGAATCATGCAGCTCTATTTCTACATGTCTTTTAGCAGCATCAATTTTTTCTGTTGGCAATTATGTCTGGGGATCGGTATGTGGCAATTTTGTACCCACTTAGATACCAAAGAATAATCACTGACCGGTTGGTGTCTTTGCATTCCTTTATACCACTGTAATATTATCCAATCTATCTTTCTGTGGTCCCTTTGAGGTCAACAACTTATTCTATGAAGGCTCCGCATTGGTTAAAATAAGTTGCTCAGACACATCACTCTTTTACATGATCTTCACTATGTTTGCGGAAATTATAATTCTGGTATCGTTTCTTATGTCTTTTGTGTCATATAGCTATATCATTGCAACAGTGATAAAGATACCATCCTCAGTAGGAAAGAGGAAAGCCTTTTCCACATGCAGCTCTCATTTTATTGCAGTTATCTTCGCCTATGCCACTGTAATATTTCTGTATGTGAGGCCAGCTGAAAGTGTCTCTAATGACTTAAATAAGGCACTTAGTACTCTAAACTGTATATTGACTCTATTCAGTAACCCATTAATTTACAGTCTGAAAATTAACAAAGTTCAGCACAAAATATGGAGAATTATAAAAGCCACTTTGAGAAAGAATGGCAAAATGGGTTGCATGCAGTGTTTATTTAAAGGATAAGTTCACGTTTTTTTTAAAATAATAAATGCACATTTTTTTTGCAGGTAAAAAAAATGTGCATTTATTATTTTATTTTTTTGAAGCCTGTAGAGAATTTCACCAGCGATCAGCAGATCATTGGTGCCATGCAGGTCTCCTGCAGATCTGTTAGTGTATCTGTGTACCTGTACATCCCGCATTGGCAAGCAGATACACTGACAGGAAGAATCAATGAACTACCACAATGCTCCGAGCGCCATGGTAGTTCATTGAGAACTACAAGCCAACAACCACAAAGAATGTCGGGGGCTTGTAACTCATTCACACACAGAGCTGTGTGAATGAATGACGTGGCCGTATGGGCGGAGCCCCACAGGGCCACGCTGATTTAAAAAAGTTACGGCTAGTACGCAGGATCTTCTCCCAGTACTGCTGTCACAGGGAGAGGGGGGAAATCGAGCAGCGGCTGCAGCATTGGGAACATGTTACATGTTCCACCCTAAAAGTGGGTGCAACTTGTAACATGTTCCCAAAGGTGAACTTATCCTTTAAGATAAATAAAAATACCAACACTATCATGCATTTATTTTGTCTAGGCAATAAAAACAGATACAATACTTTTTTCCCAAATTATGATAATAATTGTATATTATACTGTAGCCAAAAATGAATCATTAATTGGAAGTTCCATTACTGCATGCGTTCAACCATTAGCATTTGTCATAAATTAAACCAAGGACCTTTTCCTATCGTAAGCATAATAAAAAAATAATAATATAGCATGTAAACTATGCACAGACTACTTGTCACCTTCACAGAGAGCAAATCAAAATCAGTGAACATATTTTACCTACATCTGGTAAGCCTTCTCATTGTCGGTGGTGGTGGGCCTCTTCTGTCTTCACTTCAGATGTCACATATTTATTGATTTATTCCTCACAAGAAGTCACTCAATTTGTATGGATTATTAGTTTTCAAGAATCTAACATGGAGGACTTCCTTCTAAGTTTTACTTAAATGTTTTTACCATCTGTTGGACTATATTGTCCCTATGTTGGACATTTAAAAGATATTTTTTTTAGCGCTACACTTTTTTTTTTAACCCCAAAACCTTAATGTTCAACAACTGAACTCAGGACTACCCCTGTGCTACTCATTGATGCTGCATGCCTCAGATTATACCTCTCTACATACAGCTCATGCACTTACTTCTGGTTCACTGACCACCCGGTGAGTGTCAGCTTGCTATTTCTTTAGTCCTTCTTATTAGTATACAATTCACAGCACCTGTATGCCCTGGGGGTTCCACTGGCACCTTCTTCCTCTCCTGTGTCCCCTTCACTCCCTACCCATCACCTTGAACCCTCCCTCCCACATCCCTTCACGTCCCGTCCCCTCCCCACTGCCCCCCGTCCCACCCCTCCCTACTACCTACCCATCCCTCCCTCCCTCTCCCCTCCCTCCCTTTCCCCCCCTCCCCCCTTTTCACCCCCCACTCCCCCCCCCCTTTTTCCCCTTCCACTTTTTCCCCCTCCACTGTTCCCACTCCCGTCATCACCTTATCTAGCTTCCTTCTCACCTGGGTGTGCACTCCCCCCACATCTGAGTTTCCTTATCATAATGATGTATACATTTTCTACCATCTATCAACCTAGAGTCTGCTCACAATCCCCCGTTTCCGCCGTGGGGGGATTTGTGTTGGGTCCTGCTGTCCCATTGAACCTGCCTGAGTGGATGAGCCAGTCCTCAAGTTTATTACCTCTGTATTATGCTATTTTGTGATTACCTATGTTTGCTGCATACCTTCTAAATTGTTTATGAATTAAAGATTTTCAATTGCCTTATAGACCTGTTCCTCCTGAAGAAGCGGTTTTGACTGCGAAACCGGTCAAGATAAAAATCCTGTATACCCCCCTCTACAGAAACTTTGCGGGTTCCACCCGTTATTTACTGTATTCAGTGTGGTATATATTCCTGATTTTATTATTGTATGTATATACTATTTTGTATTGCAATCATTAAAATGTATATAATTTTTATGTCCCAATCCTCAACCTTGGGGGTGCATGCGCGAATAGGCAGTAGCAGCAACTGCCTTCGCGCCTCCACCCCTATATCCCTTTAATTCTATAACACCGGGATGATGGTACTAATATCAGGTTTTTACTAATATGTAATTGAGGCTTCACTCTCTCTTTTAGCATTTCAATTGGGTTGATGTCAGGACTCTGACTGGGCCACTCCAGAAGGCATATTTTCTTCTGTTTAAGCCATTCTGTTGTTCATTTACTTCTATGCTTTGGATCGTTGTCCTGTTGCAACACCCATCTTCTGTTGAGCTTTAGCTGGTGGACAGATGGCCTTAAGTTCTCCTGCAAAATGTCTTGATAAACTTGGAAATTCATTTTTCCTTTGATGATAGCAATCCGTCCAGGCCCTGACGCAGCATAGCAGCCCCAAACCATGATGCCCCCACCAACATACTTCTTACAAACAACTCAACTTTGGTTTCATCTGTCCACAGAATATTTTGCCAGTACTGCTGTGAAACATCCAGGTGCTCTTGTGCATACTGTAAACGTGCAGCAATGTTTTTTTTTGGACAGCAGTGGCTTCCTCTGTGGTATCCTCCCATGAAATACATTCTTGTTTAGTGTTTACGTATCGTAGATTCGCTAACGGAGATGTTAGCATCTGCCAGAGACTTTTGTAAGTCTTTAGCTGACACTCTAGGATTCTCCTTCACCTCATTGAGCAGTCTGCGCTGTGCTCTTGCAGTCATCATTACAGGACGCCCACTCCTAGGGAGAGTAGCAGCAGTGCTGAAATTTCTCCATTTACAGACAATTTGTATTACCGTGGACTGATGAACAGCAAGGCTTTTGGAGATACTTTTATAACCCTTTCCAGCTTTATGCAAGTCAACAATTCTTAATCGTAGGTCTTCTGAGAGCTCTTTTGTGCGAGACATCATTCACATCAGGCAATGCTTCTTGTGAAAAGCAAACCCAGAACTGGTGTGTGTTTTTTATAGGGCAAGGCAGCTTTAACCAACACCTCCAATCTCATCTCATTAATTGGACTCCAGTTGGCTGACACCTCAGTCCAATTAGCTCTTGGAGATCTCATTAGTCTAGGGGTTCAGATACTTTTTCCACCTGCGCTGTGTTTACATGGTGTGTTCAATAAAAACATGGCAACATGTGCAGAAATCCATATCATTCCATATCGTTCACATACTTTTTATTGCAACTGTGTATATATATATATATATATATATATATATATATATATATATATATATATATATATATACAGTATCTCACACCCCTCACATTTTTGTAAATATTTTTTATATCTTTTCGTGTGACAACACTGAGGAAATGACACATTGCTACAATGTAAAGTACTGAGTGTACAGTTTGTATAACAGTGTAAATTTGCTGTCCCCTCAAAATAACTCAACACACAGCCATTAATGTCTAAACCGCTGGCAACAAAAGTCAATACACCATTAAGTGAAAATGTTCATATTGGGCCCAATTAGCCTTTTTCCCCAATTAGGTCTCAGGTGTGAATGGGGAGCAGATGTATTAAATTTGGTGTTATCACTCTCACTCTCTCATACTGGTCACTGGTAGTTCAACCTGGCTCCTCATGGCAAAGAACTTTCCGAGGATCTGAAAAAAAAAGAATTGTTGCTCTACATAAAGATGGCCTAGGTTATAAGAAGATTGCCAAGACCTTGAAACTGAGCTGCAGCACGGTGGCAAAGACCATAGAGCGGTTTAACAGGACAGGTTCCACTCAGAACAGGCCTCGCCATGGTCGACCAAAGAATTTGAGTGCACATGCTCAGCTTCATATCCAGAAGTTGTTTTTGGGAAATAGACATATAAGTGCTGCCAGGATTGCTGTAGAGGTTGAAGGGCTGGGGGATCAGCCTGTCAGTGCTCAGACCATACGCCACACACTGCATCAAATTGGTCTGCATGGTTGTCGTCTCAGAAGGAAGCCTCTTCTAAAGATGATGCACAAGAAAGCTCGCAAACAGTTTGCTGAAGACAAGCAGACTAAGGACATGGATTACTGGAACCATGTCCCGTGGTCTGATGAGACCAAGATAAACTTATTTGGTTCAGATGGTGTCAAGCGTGTGTGACAGCAACCAGGTGAGGAGTACAAAGACAAGTGTGTCTTGCCTACAGTCAAGCATGATGGTGGTGGTGTCATGGTCTGGGGCTGCATGAGTGCTGCCAGCACCGGGGAGCTACAATTCATTGAGGGAACCATGAATGCCAACATGTACTGTGACATACTGAAGCAGAGCATGATCCTCTCCCTTCAGAGACTGGGCCACAGGGCAGTATTCCAACAGGATATTGACCCCAAACTCACCTCCAAGATGACCACTGCCTTGCTAAAGAAGCTGAGGGTAAAGGTGATGGACAGGCCAAGCATGTCTCCAGACCTAAACCCTATTGAGCATCTGTGGGGCATTCTCAAACGGAAGGTGGAGAAGCGCAAGGTCTTTAACATCCACCAGCTCTGTCATGTCGTCATAGAGGAGTGGAAGAGGACTCCAGTTGCAACCTGTGCAGCTCTGGTGAACTCCATGCCCAAGAGGGTTAAGGCAGTGATGGAAAATAATGGTGGTCACACAAAATATTGACACTTTGGGCCCAATTTGGACATTTTCACTTAGGAGTGTACTCACTTTTGTTGTCAGCGATTTAGACATTAATGACTGTGTGTTGAGTTATTTTGAGGGAACAGCAAATTTACACTGTTATACAAGCTGTACACTCACTACTTTACATTGCAGCAAAGTGTCATTTCTTCAGTGTTGACACATGAAAAGATATAATAAAATATTTACAAAAATGTGAGGGGTGTACTCACTTTTGTGAGATACTGTAAATATTAGGCATGTGCAATTCGTTTCGTTCTGAATTCGTTTTTTAACTAATTTCGACAAATTTGTTCATTCGGAAATATCCGAATTTACGAAAACCTGTTTAACGAATTTTTCCGAATACTCGTAAATTCGAAAAATTTGTACATTCGTAAACTCATACATTCGTAAATTCGTACATTCGTAATTTACAAATGTACATTCATACATTTGCACATTTGCACATTAGTAAATGAGTGAATTCGGAAATTCGGAAATTCGGAAATTCGGAAATCTGAAATAATAATTAACTAATATTAACTTAACTAATATTACTAGTAACTATTAAATTATAGGTATTGTAGTTTCCTTTCAAATTTGGCTGTTAGTGACCGTAACACATACAAATTTATCCGAAGGTTACGAATGATCCGAAATAATGAATGCCGTAACCAAACTAATGGAACGTAATGAATTAATAATAATAAATGACAATAAAAATAATAAAAACTTTTTATTATTATTATTATTTATTATTAATTTGTTCCGTTCCATTAGTTTAGATGCAGCATACGTTATTTCAGATAATGCGTAACTTCGGATAAATTCGTATTTGTTACGTTCACTGACAGCCAAATTTGAAAGGAAATTACAATACCTATAATTTAATAGTTAGTTACTATTTCAGATTTTCAAATTTTCGGGTTTTTGGATTTTCAAATTTCGAATTTACAAATGTACGATTTCACGAATGTACGAATGAACGAATGTACGAATGTACGAATTTACGAATGTACGAATGAACGAATTTATGATTGTACGAATTTACGAATGTACGAATTTACGAATTGCGATTATAAAAAATGACCTGAAAAACGAAAAAAAATAAAAATAAACTAATGATACGAAAATGAACACATTTTTTGGCTACGCACATGTCTAGTATATATACACACACTAATAAGCTGTGATATTTGAAACTGATGAGCAGGCACTCCTAACCTGAACTGATAGGGCTGCACTGATGGGCAATGATAGGCTGCACTCATGCCTACTAATGAGGTGGCACTCTTCAGCTGCACTGATAAGGCAGCACTGATGGGCACTGATAGGCTGCACTGATGGGCACTGATGCCCACTAATGAGGCGGCACTCTTAAGCAGCACTGATAAGGCAGCACTGATATGCAGCACTAATGGGCACTGATAGGCTGCAACGGTGGCCCCTGATGAGGTCGCACTGATGGGGCTGCACTGAAATGGGCACTGATAGGCTGCACTGATGGGACTCTACTGATGGGCACTGATGCCCACTAATTAGGTGGCACTCTTAAACTGCACTGATAAGGCAGCACTGATGGGCACTGATATGCCGCAATGGTGGCCCCTGATGAGGCCACACTGATGGCCACTGATAGGTGGCCCATGATGAGGCTGCACTGATGGGCACTGATAAATCTGTACTGATATGGGCACTGATGGGGCTGCACTAATGTAGAGAGGTGGAGCCTAAAGAGGAAGGCGTGTGGTTTACAGGTGGCAGGGCAGGTCTTAAATAGGAAGGGGTGTGACCTCGACAGGAAGGGGTGGGTCATATTTAAATTAGGGGTGCACAAGTATAGTCAGGCCTAGGGCAGCACAAAACCTAAATACACCACTGAGTTGCACATGGTAGGTATACATAGTACTTTTGGGGAAATGATAAAAAGGAAATAAATGAAGATCATGCAGATGAAGTTGTAATGGTGATTCTGTTTAGAAAGACATGCAACTGTATTGTTTTGCATTTCAAACTTGAATTATCAAATGTGAAGTTAAAAGCAGCAACGATTCCACAGTATTACATACCTCTCAACTGTCCCCAGTGGGACCCAAATCCCTCTGTCTCTCCTGTAGCCTCAACTGTCCCTCATTTTGGACATGGATGTTTACAATAGTTTACAAAAACATATTATCCATCTATATACATATATATATGATTATATGTATATAGATGGATAACATGTTTTTGTAAACTATTTTATATCAACCTTGTTGCATTATTGATGTATTATTGTACTGAGTTGGAAGATATACATTTAGTGGGTTACCATAATATAGAGTGTTCTCTGAGGGAAGCATGAACCATGTGACCGTTTTTTATGGCAAATATAATTCATATATTTTTAAATAATTTTTAACATTTCTTTTTAACATTTACATAGTACTTAGTTACTTATAGGTTTTTAATACCATCTACATTAATATTCTTATTCCACAGTGAGTAACCCACTATTTGACATCATATATTGTTGTGACCCCGGTCAACATGGTTATACAATTGTCTTCCGGTGTCTCGGTTTCTTTAAGATCATTGCTAGACGTCCCAGCTACATCCCCCATTCCCAGACGTAGCCTGTTATGGGGAAACGCGTTTGAAGGAGACGGGAGTTGTGACGTGATTATGATCCAGACCTGTTGGTGATCCCTGGGTTGGATTATCCTCTCTCTACTGCTTGTTTTATTCTATGATGCTGTAAGTGCATATTTTTGCACAATAAATCTCTTATGTTTTATATACTATAATGCACAATGAGCCTTCCCTCTGTTCTTAATCCTATACATATTTTGAGTGGAGAGTGCAGAATGAGTCTAGATCAGAGTGTGCTGGGCTGAGATTCTGATTAGCAGGCCGTTTGATCTATCCATCGTGGAGGTCGGAATATACACTGGAAGAGTCTATACATCTATTCACCTCATGTGTATCATGATCTCCTAAAGTTTAGGGATCATGGGGATCTGGTAAGAGGCACATTTAATCTTTTTATCTGGAACATGGATTGATCATTACCCTGTCACTGGGAGTGGTGCACAGTATAACATTTTTTTGGAACAAGATTGGAACACATATCTTGAATGAATACACATGGACACTTTATTTGTGGAACTTGTTTTAATTGCTTTTTTTGTTGTGATGTTATATGATGTTGAGAAATTTGTTTGGGTCACAGTATATTTTTTTATTTTTTACACACAAAACAGTGCAAATCTTTTATATTTTAGCACCATTTCTTATCATTTGCTCATATACAAGGAGTAGTAAAAGTGCAGCAGTCTTTATTATTTAGCGCAAGATTTTCTTTATATTATCAGTGTAAAGGGGGCTGAATACAAATGCACGTTGCGCTTTTCACATATTTATTTGTAAAACATTTGAAAACCATTTATCATTTTCCTTCCACTTCAGAATTATGTGCCACTTTGTGTTGGTCTATCACATAAAATCCCAATTAAATGTATTTACGTTTTTGGTTGTAACATGACAAAATGTGGAAAACTTCAAGGGATGAGAATACTTTTTCAAGGCACTGTACATATTGCAATACATGTTTAAGCTGGCCAACTGCGTCAAAGTACTCCCTTTCTGTCCATTTCCTACTCTACTCATCAAAAGGGAAATTACATACTAACTTATTGATGATGTAACATGGTGATATTACATGGTCTACCCGGTCTATCCACCCTCGGTTTGTGTAAAGCAGTGGTTCTCAACTCCTGTCCTCAGGACCCACTAACATTCCAGGTTTGCAAGATAACTGAAATACATCACAGGTGATATCATTTGCTGCTCAGTGATTGCAGTATTCTAGTCTCCATCTCCCCAAGGTAATACTTAAAATCTGGCCTGTTGGTGGGTCCTGAGGACTGGAGTTGAGAACCACTGGTGTAGAGGTAAGGATATGGATTATTTTCTGCCTCGCTCTTCTTTGTGATGGTGACCTGCAGTACACATCTGGGCCTGAAACTGGTAAGTCAACATTTGGGTACAGTTACAGGAAAAGGGGGTGGATGGGTATTCAGGAGGAGCAGATGTTCCATGCCCTGTGTTTTAATGTAGGGGAAAGGTCAGTGACACCAATGGCACTTTTTTGAAAATTCTTTATTTAGGATTTTGTACAGGGTAGGTACATCACAAAAAGGCTGCCAATAGAATGAACTTTTAAGAGGAATGAGTAGAAACAGCAGAATTGCCAATAACACAAATACAAGTAACATGGGTCAATTGAGCTGCAGAGACTGCCCACATAGGGTGTAAAACACAATAATAGGTTATGTCTTAATCAATTACAGTATAGCAACATATCCTTTTTTCCTCAGAAAAGGAGCAAACATGTAAGTCCAAGAATCCTCTCAATAAGGTTAGTAGAGGTAAAACAGAAAAAAAGAACCAGAAAGGATTAGATCCCATTGACAGGAAGATGGGGCTCAAGAGATAAAGCGTAAAGGGCATTGCAAAACCAACTGGAGATAAAATGGACAGAGGCAGAGAGGGGAGGGCAAGAGGAGAAAGAAAAGAAAAAAAGGAGGGGAAGGATCAAAGGGCATGTGAGTCCTTGGGGGAAGCCAACCACCCAATACTCTCATGCTGTGGGAAGCAAGCAGTTAAGGATAAAACTCCATAGGCTAGGTAACTGCCTAGGACATCAGCGCATGATATTCAGGACAAAACATAAAATCAAACCAGTAAAACCTGCCTTTTTTTTAAACATCTCCTTTTCATTCGCCAAAGCTACTATTTCTTTCATAAGGGCAGTTTCCTCAATCATGTGTAGCCAAAGAGTGATTGGTGGTGCTACCGTTTTCCAATAAAGGGGGATTCACAATGTGGCTGCATTTAGCAAGTGTATCAGTAGAGAATGTTTATACCGTTTTGTTGTGGGACGAGGTGTAGAAGAAAAGCGGCTGGGTCAGCCCCCATGTTGATGATGCTGCACCTACATTTAGGATGTAACATGTAATCTTACGTACTCTCCTCGAACCCTCAGAGTCCCCTCCCTGTGACAGCATGCATGGGTTCCTCTCCCCGCAGTTGCAGTTACATTTAAAATTGGCACAGCTGCTTCAAATGCATGCCGATTCAATTCTTTTTTTTCTTCAAAAATATGTGCATTTACTACTTTTTCCAGAAAGGAGAATTAGCTTTAAAATAGAGAAGGCAAGAGGAAGAAGCCTCTCTGACAGGCCACAGCCCAACAGGAGGGTAAGGAGGCTGCTCTGCTTTTCTGCAGCATGGCAGAGTCACATACTGTAATCAGGCTGGGCTGGGGCTAGTAATATACCTGATTACATTACCATATTATTATATATTATCACCCCTTCACACCTAAGGGTAAAACAAATGTAGCGGTACCCCCGTAGGAGTTGCTGAGTATTGTGGTCCGTCTGTCACCCTGCTCCAGCCAGAGACACACTTGTCATTCATCCAGAGACATGAAAGCAGTCCTTGTGCTTTGTTTTTATGTTTTATTGAGGGAGATTGAACTTGGATAGGGATGAGGACTTATGAGATGCCCATGGAATCAAACATAAACAATTGGGACTTTATATACATCCTGTATATACATCACTCCTTTTTTCCTCCTGCACATTGCTTCCTTTCTTCTGAGTATCACTCCTTTCTCCTTCTTCACATTGCTTCCTCTCTTTCCTTCTCCAGAATAGCTAGCACTGATTTGGTAGGCCTGACACTGGCACAGCCAGGCCTAAAGCAAGTGCCCTTTACAGGCAGGGACCACAGGCCCCTATGGTGTAGCAAATAGGAAAGTCCCACTGCTAGCTGTCTTTCAGAAAATAACACTTGTTTAATAATAAAAGTAAATAGAACAAATGTAGTCAAAACATAGCCAAAGTTCGGTAACCGGAACGGATAGTCAGACAAGCCAGTAAGTCAGGAAGCCAGAGATCAGCGTAGTGGAACAGCAAGCAGGATCTGGAGCCAGAAGAAATGTAGCCAAGCAAGTCTTTAACAAGAACACAGGAGTCTCTGTGATGTTGACCAATGCAAAGGCATCATCTGGGCTGGGTGGCTTAAGTAAGCAGGACTGACGAGCAGGATATCATCAACAGGTGAGTCACAGTTGGGAGATGGGAGCTGGCAATTAGCTGACAGCTGAGCGGCCAGCTCAGAGGAAGGAAGGGCTGAGTCCAGTCCTGACACTGTCCCTGTGGCTACTGCTCCCAGCACCACCTCTTCAGGCACTGCCAGCCCTCCTGGCTGCAGTTGCCATTTTTCACTGCCTGTGCCATCACAATCCTCCAGACTGGCTCTGCACCCATCCCAGACTGTTCCATCCCAGTCCTCTTAGGTGTGCCTCTCCAATCTTCCCGATTGTGTGCTCACTCACCAGCTCTCCTGGCTGCCTCTGTGGAACTCCTGGAGACTTGACCGGCAGTGTTCTCCCGCTGTCCTCTCCTGCTCCTCCTGTGCCTCCTGTCCAGGACATCTCCACGCTTTCTTGGAGGGCCCCGTCCGCACCTGATCCCTAGCCCAAGGTCACCCCCCCAGACTGGTGAGCTCCCTCAAAGGCCCTGACAGCCTAACGCTCCATCTCCATTCTTCCACCCGATCAACTCCTTCCCTAGCTGGGCTGACCTGGGATATTTAAGGAGGCCTGCCCCCTGCCAATCCAAGTTAGGGATTGGTCAGGGCTCCTCAGAATACCCTAGGTGGCTCCACCTCCCCTCTAGCCTCTCTTTCTAGAAAACACTAGAAGATTCTAGAAAGAAGTAGAAGGTCGTAGTGATGCCACATGTGAGTCACCCAGCACTACCCTGAGCGAGCCACTCCCAGCCCAGATCAAACGCACCCAGGCTTGGCTGCCAGCCAAGCTTCAAAATATACATACTCTAGGGGAAAAAATCTGCACTAATTCCCTAGCACACTAGAGGGCGCTACACTAACAAATGCCTAAGCACAATTTTACAACTTTGTCATGTGTTAGTAAAACTGTACATATCGTAACAACTACTTTACATATGGAGGTGGCTTATGCCTTGTTTTTTTCAAGACTAATTGGGAATTCTTTTGATGGTAAATGATAACAGATATCTCCAGATTTTTCTTTTTTATTATCAAAGAAAAACTGGCCCAAAATAGTAAAAAAAAAAAAATACCGTATATACTCGAGTATAGGTCGATCCGAGTATAAGTCGAGGCCCTAATTTACCACAAAGAAATGGGAAAAACTTATTGACCCGAGCATAAGACGAGGGTGAGAAATGCAGCAGCTACTGTAAGTGGAAAAAGAGGGTCAACAATGCCCATCTGCAGCTGTATACCTCCCTGTGTTCTGTGCATGTGTTCTGTGCATATGTGCATGTGTCATGTTTCCTGTGTATATGTGCATGTGTCATGTGTCCTGTGTATATGTGCATGTGTATATGTGCATGTGTCATGTGTCCTGTGTATATGTGCATATGTGCATGTGTCCTGTGTATATGTGCATGTGTCCTGTGTATATGTGCATGTGTCATGTGTATATGTGCATGTGTCCTGTGTATATGTGCATGTGTCCTGTGTATATGTGCATGTGTCATGTGTATATGTGCATGTGTCCTATGTATGTGTCCTGTGCATGTGTCCTGTGTATATGTCCTGTGTATGTGCATGTGTCATGTGTATATGTGCATGTGTCCTGTGTATGTGTCCTGTACCTGTGTCATGTGTCCTGTGTATGTGTGCATGTGTCTGTGTCCTGTGTATGTGTGCATCCTACCTGTGTCCTGTGTATGCCTCCGTGTGCCGCTCTGCACCGATCAGCGTGTGCTATTACTATTCGGCGGCCATTTACTGTTCAAAAGCCGTGCTTCCTCCTTGTCCGTGATAGGCAGAAAACTCCATTTCCCAGCAGTCAGCCTATCACGGACATTCTCTCATCCTCATACCACGGACGAGGATGAGAGAATGTCCATGATAGGCTGTACACTGACTGCTGGGAAATGGAGTTTTCTGCCTATCACAGACGAGGAGGAGGCGTGGCTTTTGAACAGTAATTGGCCGCCGAATAGTAATAGCACGTGCTGGCCGCCGTCTGCCTGCATGACACGCTGATTATGTAGGCAGACGGCGGTGACTCGAGTATAAGTCGAGGGGGGCACTTTCAGTCCAAAAAAAAGGGCTGAAAATCTCAACTTATACTCGAGTATATACGGTAATAATAATTTTTAAATTTAGCTGTATATTTGTTGCTATTATCATAATTTACCACCAAAGAACAACCCAATTCTTGTGCTCCTGACGATTGCAGAGATACCACATATGTCTAAGTTAGTTGTTGTTTGTACCCGTAGTACAGCCCAGAAACAATGGTGCACATTTTGCATTATTTTTTTGTAACTGTCAGTGTGTTTTAGGCAGTATAATGCCTAAAACACACTGACACTAACTGACACTGATACTAATTTAAAAACCTTTTTTTTAATGCTAACCAAAATATGCTGACCATGACTTTGACCCCGACTTTGACCATAACACTAACCCTTGATCTTGTTATTTTTTTCTTTATTTCTTTTTTTTATTCTTTGTTTTTAATTTTGTTTAGAATTTTTTTGTTACACACTTTGGTTTGTTTACATTTTACACTCCTGCAAGGAAAAGAAGGTACAATGTATCGTCTTCTTCATTCAGAAGAGGAAGTAAACACAGGGGCGGGCTCACAGTCAGATCAGAGGCTATCACAGTGATCAGGTGACTGGAAACCAAGAGTACTAACGAGACCCGGGGCTCTCAGTGAGAGCCCGGTCTCTATGCTGGAAGCGCGCTATGCAGCGCGTACCCAGCACAAGGCAAGATACGCATACAGTATCTCATAAAAGTGAGTACACTCCTCACATTTTTGTAAATATTTTATTATATCTTTTCATGTGACAACGCTGAAGAAATTACACTTTGCTACAATGTAAAGTAGTGAGTGTACAGCTTGTATAACAGTGTAAGTTTGCTGTCCCCTCAAAATAACTTAACACACAGCCATTGATGTCTAAACCGCTGGCAACAAAAGTGAGTACACCCCTAAATGAAAATGTCAAAATTGGGCCTAATTAGCCATTTTCCCTCCCCGGTGTCATGTGACTCGTTAGTGTTACAAAGTCACAGGTGTGAATGAGGAGCAGGTGTGTTAAATTTGGTGTTATCGCTCTGACTCTCTCATACTGTTTACTGGAAGTTCATCATGGCGCCTCATGGCAAAGAACTCTCTGATGATCTGAAAAAAAGAATTGTTGCCCTACATAGAGATTGCCTAGGCTATAAGAATATGTGAAAAATTATATAAACCTCTAAAGGGATTTTTAAGGCAATGAGTTTGGGTTAATTTAAAATAAAATTAATTTTTATTGAGTATCATTTAACATAAAGAAAATTTATACACATATAGCATTAAAAGATAATATATAAACATAAGTGGGAATTTAAGACATGAAAATGTATTGTACGTATACATCCGATAACAGTTGTAGTAACAGATTTGCATATAAGGAAGTTGTTGGAAATAAGCAGTGATGTGTCACGCTACCCAATACGGTCGCCCTTAATGGCTACTTGGATATGGGGTAGTGGGATTCCAACGCGTTTCAACATTAATCAAGTCTTCTTCAGGGAAACTACATCACAATCTAAACAATCAGAAAAAACACAGACATCAAAAAAAAATAATAATCATACTATTACAGTTTGTACAAAAAATGCACCACACAAGTCTCCTGCATAGATTGGATTCTCCAGTGACTTACGTTCTCCCAGGGCAACCGGGGTTGAGCGCGTTGCATGCCAGGGACCAGAGATAGCCCGCACCAAAGATGGCCTGAAAGGTCCTATAACTCTACAAGACGGCTGGATATACAGTCAAAAAAATCCCAAAATATGGCGTCCTCAGCCCTGAAACAGCAGTGGCTGTCTGTAGTGGGCCAGAAAAATAAATAAATAAACATAAGTGGTATCCTAAGATAGTCTGCGGACCAAGCCGCCAATGAGTACCACATATATAGGGAAATCCCCTATGACAAAACTCAGGCATGAAAGGTGGACCTCCAAAATAGGGAGATCCAATTCCTTAAAGTTATGGAATAGAGGAGACTTACTGTTGAGTAGATCGCCTGGTTTGTAGCAAGGAGGATTCGTGGAGTCAGAACCAATAATAGCCCAGATATCAAGGAAGGTGTCCTGGGAAGAATGGCGCCATTTGCCGTCTCTGGCGTCCTATATATGGTGTGGGTCAACCAGTGGGCGGGGGCAAAACACTGCGCTGACCAATAGCGCGGTTTGCCTGTGATTGCTGCTGTCAGGAGAATCCAGCGTAAAGACGCTGGATGTTACCCTGGCAACCAACTACTGCTCGCTGGTCCCCGCATGCGCGACGTGATGACGCGCATCTAGTGTCTAGTGACGTGTTGACGCCGCGTGACCTGATACGCGGCTCGCCCGTGTTGGCTGCCATTGGAGGCATGCGACGTAAGGACGCCGGATGCTACTAAGGCAATCAACTCCGCTAAGAGGCCTGCGCATGCGCGGCGGAGTGCCGTGTGTCCAGTTAGGTGCCTTCGTGGCGGTATATCTGCAAGTAAGCAAAGGAATATTGGTGAAAACCAGCCACCATTCTCAAAGGGGCCATGTCCTTAAGGGGAAAGTGTCCACATTGATAGGGGATGGAGTCAAGCCCCCGGTGGAAAAACACTAAAGGGCACCCATCCCAGGGGAAATATAATAGAAATTGAGATTGCAGATAAAGTAGTAAATTCGGGCTTGATCTATACTAAACCATATGAATTCCCCCCTCACACACACATCCATCGCCATGGTGAATAAAGCAATGAAAAGTGAGAGGGGGGAAAAAACAGAACTAGTGACCACCGACACAGATGTATCCGCCTGGCATATAGCCAAGGCAGGGCAAACAGGAGGGCCCCGGAGTAAAACTGCGGGGCCCCCCCTGTGTCGGGTAGGTATAGAACCCTCCAGGACATAGCTTCGGAGCTAGTGGGGACCTGGAAACCCCGCATGACTTGGCCCCCCTCCGGGGGGGAGAGAAAAAAAAAAAAAAGGCCCAGGGAGACAGCAGTACACCAGAGATGGATGAACCCAAGCATGCAGTAACGTTTGTTGGAACATCCATGGACAAACTGAACAGATAAATAAGCACTGTGCAAACAAAATAAAGAAAAAAGAAAATAAATAAATAAATAAATAAATAATTATATATAATATATTTATACCATAATTACACAAGGTGATGTTTTAAGGAATATAAACATGATCCTTGTTAAAGCGTAGTCATGGATTAAATGTGTTATTCAAATATAATCAATAAAAAAGAAAAAAGAAAACCCCTAGAAAAGGCTGAGCAATCTCCAACTAATGTTTGAATGACACCCATGGGGCAGATGGTGAAGACAGGGGGAGGGAAAAAGGGGGGAAAAAGGGAGGGTGAAAGAAGGAGTGAAATGTCTGCATAGAAGATGAGGTGGGAACTGAGAGTCCCCTTAGTCCGTTTTACCCGATCTGAAGCCTTCCAGAAAGGGCCTAAAGCTCTCTGTTTCGTTTAGACCGGGGGGGTGGTGGCTTTCAGGCGCCTGATCCAGCGCATTTCACGCTGGAGCAGGACCTTGTTCCAGTCACCCCCCCTGGTGGGTATGTGTAGTCTATCTATGACCGTAAAGTTTACCTTGGGCATCCTGTAGTTATGATGTTTGGCTATATGCCTGCCCAGTGGTAAATAAAGATTGCCAATACCCATGCTGTGCATGTGCTTCTCAACTCTCTTAGTGAATTCCTGTCGGGTTTTCCCCACGTAGAAGGCCCCACATTGACATTGCATCAGATAAACGACTCCCCTTGTTCTACAATTCGCAAAATGTCGTAATTGAAAATCTTCTCCATTAGGTAATGTAATCATGGTTCTCCTCCCAATAACTCCGCACTGTGTGCATGATCCACATGGATACGTGCCCCAGGTTCTACAGGGGTCTGATCTTGCATTTCCTTTATACTCGCTCTGTGTGAGCATATTTCCTATAGACCCGGATTTTTTATATGTAATTTGGGGTCTAGAGGTGATCAACTCACCTAGGATAGGGTCCTCTGTGAGGATTGACCAGTGTTTGGAGATTTTTCTTATTTGTCGATGTTCATTAGAGAATTTCATGATAATTCTAGTTGAGTTGTCTTCACTAGTGGGATGTTTCTTTTTGAAAATTAAATTTCGTCTATCAAGGTTTTTTACACGGTTGAAGGCCTTTTTGAGGGCTGTTTTTGTATATCCCCTTTCTCTCAATCTGGCAGTGAGTTTGTTGGATTCCTGTTGGAAGTTCTCATCTGTGCTACAATTTCTTTTCAATCTTAGAAATTGGCTATAGGGTATGGATTTCTTCAGTGGCTCTGGGTGGAAGCTATCTGCATGTAGCAGAGTATTCCCTGCTGTCTCTTTTCTATATAAATTACTCAGAAGTGCTCCAGTTTGATCTTTGGAGATGGTGGTATCCAGGAAATTGACTTCCTTGGAGTCATAGGTCATAGTAAAAAAGAGATTGAGGTTATTTCGATTCATAGAACTCAGGCATTCCTTGAGTTTACTTTCAGGGCCGTCCCAGATAATGAGGATATCGTCTATGTACCTCTGCCACAGACAGATGTGGTCAGAGTACACAGACGATCCCTCTCCTAACAAAAAGGCCTTCTCCCACTCCCCCAGGTACAGGTTGGCGTATGAGGGAGCGCAGCATGTCCCCATAGCCACCCCCTGCACCTGGAGGTAGTGGGAGCCCTTGAATAGGAAAGCATTGTGTTTTAAAATGAATTCCAACATTTGGAGTATGAAGGTATTAAATCTCCAGTCAGTGGTGGCCCTTTGTCTTAACACTCGTTCAACAGCTGCTACTCCTGCATCATGTGGGATGCTGTTATATAGGCATTCCACGTCAATGGTAACCAACAGGGCAGAATCAGGGATGGTCAGATTATCTATAATCTGCAGTAGATGGATAGTGTCTTTGGTATAAGACGGTAGATCCATAACGTGGGGTCTAAGATGATAATCTATGACCTGACTGATGCCTTCTGTGATGGACCCATTACCAGAGATGATAGGCCTCCCTGGGGGGTCATCCAGTCTTTTATGAACCTTGGGCAGGGCATAGAATGTGGGTAACCGAGGATGCTGTGTACGTATGAACTCCCACATTTCTTTGTTAATGATCCCTTCATTGAATGATTCATCCACCAGGTATAGAAATTCCTGGTTGAATCTCTCAACTATAGCTGGGGAGATTTTTTTATAGCATTTGGTGTTGTTAAGAATTCTAAGGCACATTACTTCATACTTTTCGTTGTCCATAAGGACAATATTTCCACCTTTGTCAGATGCTTTGATTGTGATGTTCATGTCATTCTTCAAGGTGTTGAGTGCATGTCGCAGTTCTGGTTTGAGGTTATGTTTAATTGTTTGTCTATCCAGTTTTTCAATTTCTATTGTTGTCTGTCTGACAAAAAGTGCTATCGCTGGGTTAAGATTTAACGGAGGAAATTTGTGTGATTTCTTTTTAAATTTTTTATCAGCTTTTTTATAGGATTTGGTAACTTCTTCTTTTGGTTCTTCCTCATCACTTTCCCCATCGTCCAACTCTTCTTCCCAAAGATCTTCCGTAAAGTTACTCTCTTGTAATAGGAGGTTCAGATCTCTGAGAGCTTTGAAATCTGCTGTTTTTAAATTCGGTGCTAATTCCGGTTGGGTAACTTTTTGTTTCATATATAGACTTTTTAGCAACAGTTTCCGTGCAAAGAGATGAATGTCCTTTGTTGTTTCAAAGCTATCCATGCCTTGATTGGGGCAGAAGGAGAGACCCAACGATAATACTTCTCTCTCTTTATCAGTCAGTTGATGTGAAGAGAGATTAATAATATTTAATGTTTTGGAGCTGGGGGATCCGTCGGTGTCATCATTGATTGAGTCAGAGGCATTGGGCTGGGTGGTGGTATGATGTTTTTGTCTAAAAAACTATCCAGTTGTGTTTGTTGGGTCTTGGGGATGGCCCCTAGATCTTTCCGAGTTACTTTTCCAAGATTTGGGAAGAGGCCTCGTGTGTTACCCTGACTTGCACCTTTTTGTGTGTTAGGTTTATTCCCCTGTTGTGGCTCCATTGTCTCATTCTCCGTAGTTCGTTTTTTAGTGGTTTGTTTTACTTCTCCCTCGGTCTCCTGTTGTCTTCCTAGAGGTCCCTTTCTTTTGCCTCTGAAATGGCTGGTATGTGAAGATGCTGATGAGGAGGAGTTAGAGGGTGTGTCCGAAGAGTAGTCATTAGGTTTGTTAGTATTTTCTTGATAAGGTGTTCTTCTTTTTCTGTTTGTTTTGGTATTCGTAGAGTTCCATCTATAGGCTCTACCCTCCCTGAAGGCATTCTTGTCTCTCCAATATTTTTTCTCCTTCTTAATGAGAATGGCTTTGCCAAAAGTCTCCAGATGTTCTTTAAGTTTTCTCTCATAAGTCGTATATTCCTCGTGCGTCTTCAGTGGGGTGAGTCGATCATATAGTATTCTAATTTCCGTATTCATGCTATCCAGTTGCTGTTTATATTCGTTCTGGAGTAGTAGCATGAGATTCATGGAACAGTCATTGAGTTTACTTTCCCAGTTCTTCTTAAGTTCTTTGGATATGTTTTCTAGAATGGGAAATATTTGTATTCGAAGACCGATTGGATTTATCCCTTCTCTAATGTATCTCCCAAGAGATTCGATGTGCCAATGCAAGGCTGATTTCTTTTCTAGAATTTTGGTTAGACTTGAAAAAAGTGAGGATAGATCTGAAGTGACCTGTTCCTTCCCTTCATAGCTCCTTTGAATGTTGGCCATAAATTCCTCCCATTCCCCTCCTTGTAGGTCCCCCATTGGTCCCTAGGTGTGTTCGCACAGTTGTGTAGGGGATTGAAATGTAGATACAATCTGAGAGCAATTAGCTCTCTTGGCTAGGGTGCACTAATCTCCCTTTGAGAATGTATAGAGAGTAAAAGAAGTGAACTCCTATTGTAAATAATTGATAATTTGAAGTATGCCTTTGGTTAAGGGGTCCACATCCAACCACCCTGGTCACTTTTGAGGTATGGGTGTATTGTCCACCCTAGAAAATTATTGTATATGAATGTGACCTTGGTGGTGTGGATGTGTCATTGCCATCATCCCAGATATATGTGAAAAATTATATAAACCTCTAAAGGGATTTTTAAGGCAATGAGTTTGGGTTAATTTAAAATAAAATTAATTTTTATTGAGTATCATTTAACATAAAGAAAATTTATACACATATAGCATTAAAAGATAATATATAAACATAAGTGGGAATTTAAGACATGAAAATGTATTGTACGTATACATCCGATAACAGTTGTAGTAACAGATTTGCATATAAGGAAGTTGTTGGAAATAAGCAGTGATGTGTCACGCTACCCAATACGGTCGCCCTTAATGGCTACTTGGATATGGGGTAGTGGGATTCCAACGCGTTTCAACATTAATCAAGGGATGGGTGCCCTTTAGTGTTTTTCCACCGGGGGCTTGACTCCATCCCCTATCAATGTGGACACTTTCCCCTTAAGGACATGGCCCCTTTGAGAATGGTGGCTGGTTTTCACCAATATTCCTTTGCTTACTTGCAGATATACCGCCACGAAGGCACCTAACTGGACACACGGCACTCCGCCGCGCATGCGCAGGCCTCTTAGCGGAGTTGGTTGCCTTAGTAGCATCCGGCGTCCTTACGCCGAATGCCTCCAATGGCAACCAACACGGGCGAGCCGCGTATCAGGTCACGCGGCGTCAACACGTCACTAGACACTAGATGCGCGTCATCACGTCGCGCATGCGGGGACCAGCGAGCGGTAGTTGGTTGCCAGGGTAACATCCAGCGTCTTTACGCTGGATTCTCCTGACAGCAGCAATCACAGGCAAACCGCGCTATTGGTCAGCGCAGTGTTTTGCCCCCGCCCACTGGTTGACCCACACCATATATAGGACGCCAGAGACGGCAAATGGCGCCATTCTTCCCAGGACACCTTCCTTGATATCTGGGCTATTATTGGTTCTGACTCCACGAATCCTCCTTGCTACAAACCAGGCGATCTACTCAACAGTAAGTCTCCTCTATTCCATAACTTTAAGGAATTGGATCTCCCTATTTTGGAGGTCCACTTTTCATGCCTGAGTTTTGTCATAGGGGATTTCCCTATATATGTGGTACTCATTGGCGGCTTGGTCCGCAGACTATCTTAGGATACCACTTATGTTTATTTATTTATTTTTCTGCCCCACTACAGACAGCCACTGCTGTTTCAGGGCTGAGGACGCCATATTTTGGGATTTTTTTGACTGTATATCCAGCCGTCTTGTAGAGTTATAGGACCTTTCAGGCCATCTTTGGTGCGGGCTATCTCTGGTCCCTGGCATGCAACGCGCTCAACCCCGGTTGCCCTGGGAGAACGTAAGTCACTGGAGAATCCAATCTATGCAGGAGACTTGTGTGGTGCATTTTTTGTACAAACTGTAATAGTATGATTATTATTTTTTTTTGATGTCTGTGTTTTTTCTGATTGTTTAGATTGTGATGTAGTTTCCCTGAAGAAGACTTGATTAATGTTGAAACGCGTTGGAATCCCACTACCCCATATCCAAGTAGCCATTAAGGGCGACCGTATTGGGTAGCGTGACACATCACTGCTTATTTCCAACAACTTCCTTATATGCAAATCTGTTACTACAACTGTTATCGGATGTATACGTACAATACATTTTCATGTCTTAAATTCCCACTTATGTTTATATATTATCTTTTAATGCTATATGTGTATAAATTTTCTTTATGTTAAATGATACTCAGTAAAAATTAATTTTATTTTAAATTAACCCAAACTCATTGCCTTAAAAATCCCTTTAGAGGTTTATATAATTTTTCACATATATCTGGGATGATGGCAATGACACATCCACACCACCAAGGTCACATTCATATACAAGGCTATAAGAATATTGCAAGACCCTGAAGCTGAGCTGCAGCATGGGGGCCAAGACTGTACAGCAGTTTAACAGGACAGGTTACACTCAGAACAGGCCTGGCCACGGTGGACCAAACAAGTTGAGTGCACGTGCTCAGAGTCATATCCAGATGTTGTCTTTGGGAAATAGATGTATGAGTGCTGCCAGCATTGCTGCAGAGGTTGGAGGGGTGGGGGGGTCAGCCTGTCAGTGCTTAGACCATATGCCGCACACTGCATCAAATTGGTCGTCCCAGAAGGAAACCTCTTCTAAAGATGGTGCACATGAAAGCCCACAAACAGTTTGCTGAAGACAAGCAGATTATGACCATGGATTACTGGAACCATGTCCTATGGTCTGATGAGACCAAGATAAACTTATTTGGTTCAGATGGTGTCAAGCGTGTGTGGCGGCAACCAGGTGAAGCATACAAAGACAAGTGTGTGTTGCCTACAGTCAAGCATGGTGGTGGGAGTGTCATGGTCTGGGGCTGCATGAGTACTGCCAGCAATGGGGAGCTACAGTTCATTGAGGAAACCATGAATGCCAGCATGTACTGTGACATACTGAAGCAGGACATGATCCCCACCCCTTCAGAGACTGGGCCGCAGGGCAGTATTCCAACATCATAACGACCCCAAACACACCTCCAAGATGTCCAGGGCCTTGCTAAAGAAGCTGAAGGTAAAGGTGATGGACTGGCCAAGCATGTCTCCAGACCTAAACCCTATTGAGCATCTGTGGGGCATCCTCAAATGGACGGTGGAGGAGCGCAAGGTCTCTAACATCCACCAGTTCCGTGGGGGAAGATGGTAGTTGCGCTGTGATGAAGGGGGGGGGGTAGCTACAAAGATGACTAAAGTGACAAAGTGAACTAAAAAAGCAGAAACAGGCCAATGCATGAATGGATCCTACATGCTAAAAGAACATGGTGGAGATGCAGTGCAGTGCAACGTAGCTGATCAACATGACTATAATGTTGCGGGCAGACAAAGCCTAATATATAAAGGTAATTGTGAAACAGTGACTGCTTGAATATAGCAAAACAAAAATGCATATACTAACACAAATAGGATGAATAATGACACAATGCAAAAAAATATATAATGCAAGAAAAATATATGTGGGCTGGTGCCCCATTAGCAAAAACGTGCCAAATCCTGGTGAACTACAAGTGACAAATCCCTAGGGCAAACATGAATATTAGTTCTATTATCCAGTCCAAAAAACAAAAACTCGTGATGAGAAACACAAAACAATTCAAATCGTGAAGGGAGGGGGAATCTTCAGTGAGGACACCTCCGCGTTTGCAAGCCACTTACCTTACAGCTGTAAGGTGTACAGCCTGTGTTGCAAATGACCCGCAGGTGTAGACGTTCCGTGTATACAGGTAGTGACAATGATGAACATGCCAAGCGAAATATAAAAAATAAAAGGTATACAGCATGTAAAATAACTCTGCGACGACCACGGTGGAGGAGGGGCCAGTTCCGTGATGTCATCATGGAGGAGTGGAAGAGGACTCCAGTGGCAACCTGTGAAGCTCTGGTGAACTTCATGCCCAAGAGGGTTAAGGCAGTGCTGGAAAATAATGGTGGCCACACAAAATATTGACACTTTGGACCCAATTTAGACATTTTCACTTAGGGATGTACTCGCCTTTGTTGCCAGCGGTTTAGACATTAATGGCTGTGTGCTGAGTTATTTAGAGGGGGCAGCAAATTTACACTGTTATACAAGCTGTACACTCACTACTTTATAGTGTAGCAAAGTGTACTTTCTTCAGTGTTGTCACATTAAAAGATATAATAAAATATTTACAAAAATGTGAGGGGTGTACTCACTTTTGTGAGAAATTGTATATGTGGCCCCACAGAAAAAAAAAACACTTTTAAAGAGAATGCTACTGCATAGTGGTTTTGTAAATACTTGGCTTCTAATGATCAGGTTTAAAAAAAATACGTTTTAAATACTGAAATAATTTTTGGTTTGATAAATAGGAAATATTGCATATTGTTTCTATACAGTCCTTTGTTCAGCTGGCCATACACAGCAGGCCGAATGGAAAAAAAAAAAACAGATTTCCACATCCACGCTGTCCCTCTACTGGGTTATTATATTCTGACACCCGCTGGCAGCTTTATATCAAGGCCAAATTTAATCTTCAGTTTTGATTACGTGGGAAAGGGTTAGGGACCCTTTCATGCTTATACTACTATTAGGGGCTCTGTTAGAAAGCTTTCCATTTGCTTCCTGTCCTGCTGATATAATTTTACTTGACGAGAAGTACATAGTTCCCAAATGTCCCTCTTTTAGAACAAAGTCCCTCTGTCCCTCTTTCCTCCCGATCTGTCCCTCATTTTGGTCTGATTTATATAACTGTATAAAAAAAAGCATTACTAATTTATCAAAAAATATTTTTCAGTGCTTAACCTTTCATTCTATTTCTAAATTGTTGCATTTGTAAATTTCAAAAGAGAGCATAAAGGAATAGTAATAAAGAAATCACTTGTGGATTTAACCAATCATTTTTGGGGTATTTTTTGTCCATTTGTGTGTGACATGGGGTGTGTCCTTTGGCTACATAATTTTTCTAATCGATGTCCCTCTTTCCTATCTCAGAAAGGTGGAAGATATGGAAGTAAAGGGAGCTCCCCAGCATCAACAAAGACAGAAATAAAAATAGATAGAAGTACTAATTGTGTTTCTTGTATCTGCATGGAGTCACCTTTAAAGACCATCCCCAGCCAAAACTCAGGTTTTATTCTCATGTATGTGTCCCTATTAGGGAGATTTCCTTGAGTGGAAATCTTTCCATTGGGTGCATAAACAATAACACATTTTTAGCAGAGTGGGGAAGGATTACAACTCCTGACATTTTGTATTGCTTCTGTACTCTCCGCCTTCCCATTTTTGAGGGAAAATCTTCCCAATAGGCACACTGACAGACTTCTCCACTCCTATCCAAAACAAAAAAAGAAATAACCTGAGTCAGGTTTTTTTGTACCATGCATCTGTTTCCTGTTGATGCTGACGTTGTTCTTTATTCCCATTTGTCCTGTGTTGAAGATGTAGCACCCCCTGGTACCCTACAGACACAATAACACCTCCAGAGACAGTGAGAGAGCCAGCATTTACTTCAGGGCCGAGTCCATGGCTATAATAGGGAATTTTGAAGAGAAGTTGGGCGCCAGTCACTTTTTGAATTTTTAAAGTTTTTAATGTCAAACTGAAAATGAGGTAGATGGAGTGAGGGTTAGGGGTTCTAGATACCACAGCAGATCTCTTATAGACATTTCAGATCCATACCGGAATGCAGCACACAGTGTCAGGACCTTCAAACCAACCTAGAAGCACTGCAAGCAATTTTTTTTTTCCCAGTAAGTCCTCCGAGCAAGTTACCAGGCACTTCTGAGAGATCAGCCTTCATCCTGGCTCTTTGTAGCAAGGAACCTCCCCTGGATCTTTTCACCTTGGTACGTTTTACTCCACACTGGGCAGGGCGGAATCCAGACCACCTTATCGTATGTAGGCCCCAAATAGGTTTCCGGGCCGAATCACAGAGCCGAGGCAAAAGGACCCCATCTATCAACTGTGTCAAAATATATATATCCTTCCCAGAATGCATCAGTGGTAGAGAATCTGTAGTATTAGTGCCACCTACAGGTGACAGTGGGAAATTCACACCCCCACTGAGCTTAGAGAAAAACAAAAATTTTAAAACTATAGAATCAGTATGAGCTGCCTACAGCCCAGCCAGACTAAAGTTATATAGTAGCCCCAGTTTAGGACCAGGAGGCTACAAAGAACATCTGTATGAACTTCTTCACTCCATATACAGGTCTATGGGAATGCAAGAGCAGCTTGATGCAAGTCAATGAGCCTAAAATTAATTCTGAATGATCTCAAAAGTTTCCTAAAAGTATGTTGCATTTACCCATCAAAGCCTATTGACACTGGCCCATTAAAAGGCCAAGTAGTCCTACAAAAGCAACAGTCAGTTATTTGCCTCTCTAACTGCCACTATAGCTGAACCGGAGGGAGCTGCTGGGGAACCATGAAGATCAGCACGATGTAGCACCCTCCTAGATAGGAGCTGGTTAGTTTAGGTAAATTTAGCTCTTTAGCTCCTATGTAATCAGTGAAGCAGCTTGTTATTGCTGTGGGCTGCTCTGAGTTTCACTGGTTGCAGATTTGACTGCTTCCCCCTGCCTTCTGGACAGTGTTAATTTTAGTCTTAGGACTAAAATGGCATTTTAGTTTTAGTCCCATTTTAGTCTTCTGCAGTTGTTTTAGTTTTAGGCGTATTTAGTCGACTAAATCTCCAGTACATTTCAGTAATTGCACTTTAGTTTTAGTCATAGTCTTTTGACTAAAATGGCATTTTAGTTTTAGTCTCATTTTAGTCATCTCAATTGTTTTAGTTTTAGTCGTATTTTAGTCGACTAAAGTAGTATTCATTTAGTCGACTAAAATGTTTTAGTCATTTTAGTCGACTAAAATGTTTTAGTCGACTAAATTAACACTACTTCTGGAGAGTTTTGGAATGTAGTGGGCTAGGAGAGTCAAATAGGCAGTCGAATATTTATGTGGTTCCAGCCAATCCTTGGGGGAGTGTGTCCAGTAGGTCCAAAAAGTGGCTCTTCGAGGTCCCAGTTGTGTTAGCTGGGGGGCCTATTCTACTGAACTTTGCTGGAGTTGATCCTGGGATTTATCTGGAGGACACGTCTAGCTGATATTGGAAGGGGGCATCCAAAGATCCAGGGACATTTTTTGAGTACAGACTGGTGTGTGCAATCCCAGTGACTGTGTGCTGTTACTAGCCCTCTTGCATCACTGTCAACCTGAGCTAAATGTGGACATTTCTTATGCCGTGTACACACAAGCGGACTTTCAACGGACTGAACTCTGAAGGACTTTTTGACGGACTTTCGACGGAGTTCCGATGGAGTTCCGATGGAGTTCCAACGGAGTTCCGACACAATGGACTTGCCTACACACGATCACACCAAAGTCTGACTGATTCGAACGTGATGACGTACGACCGGACTAGAATGAGGAAGTTCATAGCCAGTAGCCAATTGTTGGCCAACAAATACGAATGTAGTGACGTACTACATTGTTTTTTAGCTCTTTAGCGCCACCCTTTGTGCTCCTTCTGCTAATTTTGTGTTAGTAGAAGTTTGGTGAGTGTTGATTCGCACTTTTCATTTCGCACTTTTCATTTCGCACTTTTTGCTTTTGCAGGGCCGTTCGTCAACCAGCCATGTTGCAGAATCGGAGGAGATAACGTGTTATTTATTATTGGCCTTGGAGTTACTGCTTTGACATTATTTTTTTGGTTGAATAATGATTTAATTTGGTATATTTTCTATATAGTTGGATGCATAAAATGCACTTTTTGGTTAAGTTCTATTGGCAGATAGCAATCTTATTTGTTTTCTTTTTTTAATGTACAATAAAAATAATTGTGGATAATAATACTTGGCTATGCATTTTACTTCAAATGACAGTTTAGGGGTAGGCAGTTACATTTAAAAAAATACAATGTAAAATTGACAAGGGACACCAACATAGTTGTATCATTGATCTTAAAAACTACGGGATAATAGTGTTGTGGTAACTTGCACAAATAAAAAAAAAAAAAAAGCACAATAATATTATTCTTAATATCACTAGAAAAAAAAAGCCTTTGAAAATTTGTTTGCAATAACTCCATCAGTATCACCAGCAAAGCAGCTTCATTATTATTCCATTAAAGAAGAAGAGAATTGTGCGCTGCATTTCGAGATTTCATAATTTGCCACGTCATGAATGTTAATTCTCCATTACGAGCGTTAGTTTACAAGACCGACCGCTTCTGGCTCGTCCTTGCTTCTGAGTAGGGATGAGCCGAACACCCCCCGGTTCAGTTCGCACTAGAACCTGCGAACTGACCGAAAATTCGCACGAACGTTAGAACCCCATTGACGTCTATGGGACTCGAACGTTCGAAATCAAAAGTGCTCATTTTAAAGGCTAATTTGCATGTTATTGTCCTAAAAAGGGTTTGGGGACCCGGGTCCTGCCCCAGGGGACATGTATCAATGCAAAAAAAACTTTTAAAAAGTCAGTTTTTTCGGGAGCAGTGATTTTAATGATGCAAGTAAAAAAAAAAAAAAAAAAACTGAAATATTCCTTTAAATATCGTACCTGGGGGGTGTCTACAGTATGCCTGTAAAGTGGCACGTGTTTCCCGTGCTTAGAAAAGTCCCTGCACAAAATGTCATTTTTAAAGGAAAAAAAGTCATTTAAAACTGCTTGCGGCTTTAATGTAATGGCAGGTCCTGGCAATATGGATGAAAATCAGTGAGACAAACGGCATGGGTACCCCCCAGCCCATTACCAGGCCCTTTGGGTCTTGTATGGATATAAAGGGGAACCCCGCACCCAAATTAAAAAAGGAAACAGTATACAGGCTCTGTACTCTGAACAGCAGTATACAGGCGGTGCAAGCAAGACAGGGACTGTAGGTTTGTTGTTAAGTAGAATCTGTTTGTAATTTTGAACTGGTACATTTTTAACGTGTTTAGCTCCAGCCAAAAAATCTATTTTAAGCTTTTTGTAATACATAGGGAAGGGTTGTCACTGTGACATTTGTTTTGCTGTCTGTGCTCCTCTTCAGAAGATTTCACCTCACTTTTTGTCCCAATGACAAACGTTTTTTGAAAATTTGGGTTTTTTTGTGAAACAAGGATTGGTGATAAAGCATTAGTGGAAAGGAGAAATGTTTTTCCCATATTAACTCTTACAGGAGAGAATTTCCCTTCCTAGGGGTAGATTTCATCTCACTTCCTGTTGTCTCCTTCCGTTTGCAAGTAGGAGTCGTTTGTAAGTTGGATGTTTGAAAGTAGGGGCCTGCCCTATATACTCAGCAGAAATTTGGGCCTTAGGTGTTGCGGCCACAACACTGTAAGCCCTCACAGGGCCCTGCTGTGAAATATTAGATCAAGAATTGTAATTACATGCCCCTGTTGAACAGGGGCAGAAAAATTGGGCCTTTTGTGGTGGTGGTGGTGCTGGTGCCACAACACTGTAAGTCCTCACTTGCTCTTGGTGGGCGCAGAAACGGGCCCTGCTGTGAAATATTAGATCAAGAATTGTAATTACATGCAGCTGTTGAACAGGGGCAGAAAAATTGGGCCTTAAGCACTGGTGCTGGTGCCACAACACTGCAACCCCTCACAGATACTCTAGTTGGAACGCAGGAACGAGCCCTGCTGCAAAGTATTGCATCGAAAATTGTAATTACACGCCCCTGTTAGACAGGGGCTGGAAAATTTGGCCTTAGGCACTGGTGCTGGTGCCACAACACTGCAACCCCTCACAGATACTCTAGTTGGAACGCAGGAACGAGCCCTGCTGCAAAGTATTGCATCAAGAATTGTAATTACACGCCCCTGTTAAACAGGGGCTGAAAAATTGGGCCTTAGGCACTGGTGGCGGTGCCCAGAACCAAAAATGTTCTTACAAGCTATCAGCGTGATCATTGAGGAGGAAGAGGATAATTACTCAGGAATCAGGATAGTCACTCAGCATCAGCATAGGCAGTCTTTGAAGGGATCTGAAAAATTATTCGGTTACATCAGCATCAGGTGCTTGGTAGCTGGTGGTGATCCAAGACTGATTCATTTTTATGAAGGTCAGTCGATCGGCCGAGTCGGTGGACAGACACACCCTGTGATCGGTTACAAAGCCTCTAGCAGCACTGAATGTTCATTCTGAAAGAACGCTGGATGCAGGACAGGCCAGTAGCTCAATTGCATACTGTGCAAGCTCTGGCCAGTGATCCATCCTCAAGACCCAGTAACCCAGAGGATTTTAGGTGGGAAAGGTGTCCAAGTCAGATCTTGCCCCTAGGTATTCCTGCACCATGTAAAACAGACGCTGGCGATGGTTGCTGGAACCGATCATACCTTGGGGCTGCGGACTAAAAAATTGTCTGAACGCATCGGTCAGACGGCCACCTTCTCCACCGCTCCTTCTTTGACTGACCAAAGCCTCAGCAACACGTTGTCCAGAAACAGGAGTTTGTAACCTCCCAGTCTCTGGGAATGCATTGCACAGACCTTTCTGCAAGGCCTCCCAAAGATGTTTCATCCTCTGCTCCCTCTGCAACGGCAAGATAAGGTCCGCAACTTTACCCTTGTAACGTGGACCAAGGAGGGTTGCCAGCCAGTATTGGTCCTTCTCCTTGATACCACGAATACAAGGATCCTTACGCAGGCTTTGCAGTATCAGGGAGGCCATGCAGCGTAGGTTTGCTGAGGCATTCGGTCCGGAGTCCTCTGGGTCACTAAGAACGACATGGTCCGCAGCCACCTCCTCCCAGCCACGTACAAGTCCATGTGTTTCTTGGGACTGATCCCTTAAAGACTGCTGCTGATGCTGAGTGCCAGGCTCCACCTCCATACTGACACAATCCTCCTCCTCCTCCTCGTCCTCTTCCTGTATGATCGGCAGGCACGCAGGAACACTGTCTGGATAAAGGGGATCTTGAGAGCTAAGGAAGTCCTACTCTTCCTGCCTCTGTTCTGCCTCAAGTGCCCTGTCCATTATTCCACGCAGCATGTGCTCCAACAGGTGGACAAGGGGGACAGCGTCACTGATGCATGCACTGTCACTGCTCACCATCCTCATGGCCTCCTCAAATGGTGACAGGACAGTACATGCATCCCGTGGGAAAAAAAAAACAAGCTCCCTGACCCTGTCCTGGTGCCATAGTCGCACAGCTACTCATTGATGGCCCTCTGCTGCGTGTGCAGCCCCTGCAGCATGGCCAATGTTGAGTTCCACCTGGTGGTCATGTCACAGATTAGGCGGTTCTTGGGCAGGTTAAACTCCTTTTGGAGGTCTGCCAGCCAAGCACTGGCATTATATCACCGGCGGAAATGCACACAGACTTTCCTGGCCTGCCTCAGGACATCCCGTAAGCCCGGGTACCTGCCCAAGAACTGCTGCACCACCAAGTTAAGGACGTGAGCCAAACAGGGCACATGGGTCATTTGTCCCTGTCGGAGGGCAGAGAGGAGGTTGGTGCCATTGTTGCAAACCACCATTCCTGCCTTAAGTTGGCGTGGCGTCAACCACCTCTGAACCTGCCCCTGCAGAGCTGACAGAACCTCTGCCCCAGTGTGGCTCCTGTCCCCCAAGCACACCAGCTCAAGCACCGCATGGCATCTTTTGGCCTGCATACTTGCGTAGCCCCTTGAACGGCTACGGAGCACCGCTGGTTCTGAGGACAAAGCACAGGAAGAGGCCATGGAGGAAGAAGAAGAGGGGGTGGAGGAGAGAGGTGTGTCACAATCATTAGTAATGGCATTTTGGAGGCGTGGTGGCGGAACAACCACCAACACTACTGCACCTTGTCCTGCATCCTTCCCAGCTACCAGCAGAGTCACCCAATGCGCCGTGAAACTTAGGTAACATCCCTGTCCATGCCTGCTGGACCATGAGTCAGTGGTAATATGCACTTTACTGCTGACCACCCTGTCCAGCGAGGCATGGACATTGCCTTCCACATGCCGGTAGAGAGCCAGAATCGCCTTCCGTGAGAAAAAGTGGCGTTTGGGTACCTGCCACTGAGGAACCACACATTCCACAAACTCACGGAAGGGGGCAGAGTCTACCAACTGAAAAGGCAGCAGTTGAAGTGCTAGCAATTTTGCCAAGCTAGCATGCAACCGCTGGGCATGTAGATGGCTGGGAGCAAACTTCTTTCGGCGGTGCAGCAGCTGGGGCAGGGAAATTTGCCTGGTACAATCTGACGTCGGTGTACAGAAAGCAGATTGCCCACAAGTACTTGGCTGTGACACACCTAATTCTACACCTTCATTCCTCTCAGTGCAGGTCTCAGAGAGGACTGAAGGTATAGTGGGGTTGGAGATCTCAGCTGATGAGGAGCAAGGAGAGGTCCTCTTTGTTCTTTGGTGTGGGTCTTTTAGATACGCTTGCCAACGAACTGCATGGCAGGTCAACATATGTCTGGTCAAGCATGTGGTGCCCAAGCGGGAGATGTTTTGGCCACGCGAGATACGCTTGAGACATATGTTGCAAATAGCAGCAGTGCGATCTGATGCACTCATCTCAAAAAAGGCCCACACCAAAGAACTTTTGGAATAACGCGCAGAGACAGCAACGCCTTGCACCTGCGGAGCTTTGGGGTGTGATGGAGGGCATCCTGCCTCGTTGGTGATGTGCCTCCTCCTCCTCTCTCCTATCAGGCACCCACGTTGAGTCAGTGACCTCATCATCCCCTCCCTCCTCATCACTGGAGCAAACCTGGCAATATGCTGCAGCAGGCAGAGCATGACTGCCAGATTGCTGTCCTTCTTGGGCACCCCGTCTGTCCGTGCTCATGTTACTGCCTTCATCTAGCTCGGTATCATCATCAGAGCCTTCTAAACGCTGGGCATCCTCCTGGAGCATGTACCCAACACTGTGGTCAAACAGTTCGAGGGACTCCTCAGGAGGATATGGTGGGGCTAGGGAAGGAGTCACTGATGCCATTGAGCCAAGGGAAGAGGCCGCGTTGGCAGCTGCTTTGCCAGACAAAGTACCCTGAGCATGAGTGAGAGAGGATGAGGAGGATGAGAATGGCTTGGTCATCCACTCGACCAAGTCTTCCGCATGTTGTGGCTCAACACGGCCAGCTGCTGAAAAAAAAAGGCCAAGCGTGTCCACGGCCATGTGTTGATGAGGATGCACTGTCTCCACGACCAGCACTGTTGCCTTCTTTTATTGGCTTGTGACTGTCTGCCTCTCCTTGTTGGCCTTCCAGACATACTAATGGCCTGTAGCTGCACTAAGCTAGGATATATATATATATATATATATATATATATATATATATATATATATATATATATATATATATATATATACTGATATGCAGCTAGCAAAATCAACTAACTAACTTGTACCTTTAGCTGAACACTTTGCAGAGGTCGCACTACACTAACTTGTAGTATTAGCTGAACACTGTTCAGAGGACGCACTACACTAACTTGTAGTTTTAGCTGAGCACTGTGAGGAGGACGCACTACACTAACTTGTAGCTTCAGCTGAACACTGTGAGGAGGACGCACTACCCTAACTTGTAGCTTTAGCTGAACACTGTGCAGAGGTCACACTAAACTAACTTGTAGCTTTAACTGAACACTGTTCAGAGGACGCACTACACTAACTTGTAGCTTTAGCTGAACACTGTGCAGAGGTCGCACTACACTAACTTGTAGTTTTAGCTGAACACTGTTCAGAGGACGCACTACACTAACTTGTAGCTTTAGCTGAACACTGTGCAGAGGTCGCACTACACTAACTTGTAGTTTTAGCTGAACACTGTGAGGAGGACGCACTACACTAACTTGTAACTTTAGCTGAACACTGTGAGGAGGACACACTACCCTAACTTGTAGCTTTAGCTGAACACTGTGCAGAGGTCACACTAAACTAACTTGTAGCTTTAGCTGAACACTGTGAGGAGAGCGCACTACCCTAACTTGTAGCTTTAGCTGAACACTGTGAGGAGGACGCACTACACTAACTGTAAATAGTCTAGCTGCCTGAATGTGGTACTAATAGGACCAAAAGAACACCAGCAATTTTCTTCAGGTAGCTGTAAATACTGTAATAAGACAAGCCTGCCTGTCAGTAGGAAGATAACAGGAACGGATCTAGCTAAACTGAATACAGTGTATGTATATATATATATATATATATATATATATATATATATACAACACCTGGGATGCATATATATACACAATACACTGTAAGTGCAGCTAACTCACTGACTGTCCTGCCTAATCTAGCTAACTCAAATGAAATGACACTGTCTCTCTCTCTCTCTAAACACACTACACAGGGCCGCCGTGCAGGCGGCCTTATATAGTGTGGGGCGTGTTCTAAACCCCCTGAGCCATAATTGGCCAAAGCCACCGTGGCTTTGGCCAATTACAGCTCTCTCTACTGACGGTGCTGTGATTGGCCAAGCATGCGGGTCATAGTGCATGCTTGGCCAATCATCAGCCAGCAATGCACTGCGATGCCGCAGTGATTTATGGGCCGTGACGCGCCACACGAATTTAGCGTGAACGGCCCATATCGTTCGCAATTCGGCGAACGGGCGAACAGACGATGTTCGAGTCGAACCCATGTTCGACTCAAACATCGTCTGTTCGCCCGTTCGGCGAATTGAACACGAAGCTCATCCCTATTTCTGAGCATGCATGTTTGTACTTTGGATTTTTGTCCGACGGACTTGTATACATGCGCTCGGAAAATCCGACAACAGACATTTGTCCGCAGAAAATGTTAAAACCTGCGATCCAACATTTGTCCGCGGAAAGCCAGACAACAGTCAGATTTTCCACCAACAGCCTGTCATCACACATTTCCCGTCGGAAAATCCGATTGTGTGTACGAGGCTTAAGACGTAAAGCAAGTATAGTAGTTACCATAATACAATATTTTTAATGGAAACTTAATCATTGTTTAAACAAACATAGCAGTGGTTGTTCCCATGAGCTATTTGAACTAGAGCTCCCATGAGATCAGACATACACAGACACACTAGAAATGTATCAAGGGACTTTTTATTAAATATAAGCCAGTTTCAAGGCCAGAGGAGGGGGTGCATTAAAGTCTGTAAGAATAAAATACAGAAACATTTGTTATAAAACTACAGTCACTTAGCCATTTCTTACCAGAATGGACAGGCTTTGGTATTTTTAAACCAAGTTTAAAACATTTAATCACATTTTAGGAAAACAGAAACTTTAATGTAATGATTAATATGTGTGATAAATTACTTAAGAGAAAATTAACATTGACATAACAATGGTCACGGTTGGAGAAAATTGGTTAGTTCAAAACAATACAGAATAAATTGTCTTCGTACAGAACACTAGGTATTGCGGTACGTTTCAATTTTATATAATCTCCAATGTTAAAATATGTATTTGTAAACTTTTTATAGATAAAGCTTGGGTAAAAACATTGCTTATTTATAATCTTATTCTTGTGGCAAAAAATTAGCTTTTTCTTTTTTTACAATTATTTTGTATGTTTTTGCATATTATATAAGTACCAAAAATACAAATTTCAGATCTAAGAGAAAGGCAATTACTTAGGTAAATAGGAGGGACAATGTATTACATTTAGAATGCAGCAGCTAAATAGTGGGATTGATTTACTAAAGAAGTAGAGGCTGTTCACTAAATAAAGAAAATATGTAAATAAAATAAACATTGCAAAGTGAGTGTTGGTGAATAAGGTGAAGTTGTGTTCACTCTGAACACACACGTGTATTCAACGTTGGAACAGGTTTACCTTTTTATTAAATATTCACTTTACATATATTTTCAAAGCTAACATTCTTTTTGAACACATTTCCAAAGTTAACGTTAACTTTGCTATGTTAGCAACTTCTATTCCTTAGTGAATCATCACCAATACATGGCAATAGTCAATTAATAGGAATGTATAGAGACAGCTCTTACTATTCTAATAATCATTTCATTATTGTTCACTTGAATTCTAACAACATAAATTTATATGTAACAAGCATATAGTTGATACAGTACATTTACATATAATTGAATTGTATATGTATAGCATGAAACAAGTGAAAGCATTAGGAAGACCGTATAAACAGGATACTCATGATGTTAGTCCATTGCACATGATGTAGTGTCTGAGACACCATGTATACTGTATATTGCAATTTAAGCAATTAATTTGACCCTATCTTAAACCCTAATTTTCCTTTAAAATTCTAGAAGTACAGTACAATTCATTTATGCAGGAACTGTAGGTTTATTATTTATAGCTTAGCCCTATGCAAATACTAAATTTTGGAAAGTAGGATTTGGAGCAGGGGGGTTGAGCTGCAGTATAGAAATATTGAGTTCAGTACTGAAAAAAGTAAAAGCAGTCAGCTGATTGTGCCTTATATGCCACTCTTACTTTAGCTAATTGATCCCTAGAACATGTTTACTTTAGGTTTAGATTTTATTATATAGATACATACCTTAAGATATAATTAAAGATTTCTGCCAGAACCTGAAATCAAATAGTATATAAAGGAGGGACATGAAGGCTGTGAACAATCATTTGTTGGTGTACAGTTTCTATGTTTCTTTGATATTTGTGCTGGGTGTTTTCAGGGTTAGGAAGCATTTACGCTGCTGTGAAATATTCAGTTGTCATGTTTTGTCTCTCAGTAATACTGTGACCACATCTACTTTATTTTCTGCCTCTAATTAGTTCTCAAGGCTCAGTACATTTTGTTTTATTTGATTTATTTTATTTATCTAATTAATTTTTAGAATTCCAATTAGTTCTTAAACTCAGTAAACTTCCATGTTGTCAGAAATAAAGACCACTCCACAAACATTTCCCAAACTGTTTTGGGTGTTTCTGATCACAAAAATATGTTCTGTAAATTATACTATGGTAAAATGAGGTCTAAAAGAAACCACAATCTTGCTTTAGCTACCTTGGGAATTTACACTGGTTTCAGACCTTCAACAGAGCAGACCTTTAGATCCATTCTAAAGCTGAAAACATTTATTGTCTTTCTCAAGTACCCAACTCAGCTTGTTTGCATAATAATTGTTTTTTTTCCTAATCATCTCCTTCTCTTGTAACAAGATTGAAAAGCTAACTTACTTCAAAGAACTAGATACCTATTTCCTGGTGAAGAGACTAGTCCCCTCTACTTGCTGGCTATGTGCACCAAAACAGGTCTGTAATAATGTCCCATCAATGTTTTTTTTAGCTGGTTCCTGCACTGGGGGCCTACATTGAAATTTGAGGTTTAAGACCCCACCCCATCTGCTATCCACTGATTTTTGATGATTTCAGGTTCCATACTTCACTTAGCCAAGGCCCAGTTGGGAATCACTCACTTGCAATTCATTTAAGAGGCCTATCCTTTACCAGTGGTTGCAGGCTTAGTCCATTGGGTGTCCCATCCAAAACCTGAGGCCCATAAAAATAGGGGCCCGGGTGACCTGGCCATGGGGCCTGGAGGAACCTTCCCAACCACCGCCACTGATGGACCCTCCTTCACTAAACCATTACTCATAGCTGACCTGAAACCAGCTTTTATGTTCGCACACCCCAACTGGTTGTGCTCTCACATCCAGTGAACACATGACCAGTCCAGCATTTATCTTGCCAGCAGAAGTCTCACGACACCTGGCTTGTAATAGGGTACTACCTAGCTTCACATACTGAAGGTCTTCACCGAACATATCACAAAGACACTTTAGAACTTTTACTGAATAAAATGCAATAAGATATTGCCAAAATTGCAGACCGAATACATGGTGGCAAGAATGTCTAAAGCATAGTAAAGGTTTCAAAACATATACTGGATCAGTTTTTCCATCTCTTTTTCTTATTGTTAGGTTTTCCAGGAGGTGTGCTGTGGGGCTCATGATGCAGTGCATAAGTCAAACTGTGAACTGCAGGTACTCTCCATTTTCCTGAATTACAGGCCTAAGGCCTACTTGCTTTCCCTGACTTATCTCTCAAAGGAGACCCCAGTAAGGTAGGGGAACAGCTGGCCTAAAACCTCTACATAGTGTTGCAGAACGTGAAGCAACTTCTCATCCTTCTCCTCTAACAGCTTCCCATCCCCCCAAATAGAAGCCCAAGGGTAGGCAGGTGAAAAGGGCAGAGGAACCCTAAAGGGGACTAAGACCATTACATTTCTCCACACCACCCCACCACCCCTCTACTCCTGTTCTAATTTGTGCTGACAGCACCACATCAGCAACGCCTACAGAATAAATATCTCACAACAGTGAATACTGTTGAAGTTTACGTTAGTATTCCCCATCTCTCTACCTCTGGCTGTGCCCTCTCCTCTGTTCAGCGTTCACCAGTTCCCTGCTGCAATCCAAGACACTCATGGGCCTTTGCAAGGTTTTGCTGTCTCCACCACATAGCCACTCCCTGCCACTATAAATATAGTACAGAACTGTGGTAAACAGACAGTTAATCTTATACTGCACAGCAATATGAGAATGTATTGCTCAGCATGCTACCCTCTTGGGATTTCCTATGGTGGGTCATGTAGTAAATATGTACACCTCAGTGGAGATGGGATGAAACTGACAGGTGCCGTCATGTATCATACTAATTTGACAAAGCTCATCTTTGACAGGCTGTACTTGCTGCAAAACCTCTCTTATGATACTGTTGTTGATAATAAATAATGTCTATATCTTCACTCTACATACAGATTGTTTCTCAGTGTGATGTGCACAGAGGGGGGTATGCTGCAATGCTATGTGTGTTTTTGTCTGCCAATCGGTTTTTAGACATCCACTAAATTCACAGAGGTGCTGAAGAAGCTGTTGACTGGCAGAATGATTAAAAAATCAGTGCTTTTACAGTTTCTTAAAGATTGGTTGGTTGTACATTTAAAAATTTACCCTGCTAAAGAACCAAATGAAACTGTGTGCCAGGTTGGGATAGCTCTTCTGTAGGCTGCAGTGTGCAGGTAGCAATGAGATAAGACATTTGTTCCATCAGGATGAATTAGGAACTCTAGCCCAAGTGCTGTTAGTTCAAGATTACATTGTGGATGGAAGGATTACAAAATGCTGGGCAGCCTTAAATGTGTGTAGCAGATATGACTTTATCTACAGAGAGAAAATCTACATGAAACAACCAGTGACACAAGAATGAAGTTCCTTGTAAGATAATGGCATTTAATGCCAAAATACAAAGAAGACTGAACACCTGTTAGCTGGATCACAGGAACACATTTTGTAAAACATATTAGCTTGTTTTATCATATATGTAATCCTCGTTTTTGTTATTTTTTTTTTATTGAATTTAAGATAAATAAAAAAAATTAGGTTGCATAATTATTTTCTCTTCTCATGTGCATTAAATTTTTACTTAGAAAAATCAAGAACTGAATTTTTTTCTGGCTTTCTGTTTTCTTTTTCAGAAATACAGATTTCTACATATTTTATATATGCAGCATATCTATTTACCTATGTAGTTGAATTTAGACTTTTTTTTTTTTCTTTAGGAATTCTCTAGACGTGATTGCAATGATTTCTCTCAATCAAACCACATTCATACTTGTTGGGTTCACCTTTGGCCCTTGGGTACAAAATGGTGTGTTTTTACTTTTTCTACTACTTTATTCTATATCACTAACTGGAAACATGTCGATCATTGCAGCCATCTGGCTCGACAGACGTCTTCATATTCCCATGTATTTTTTCCTCACCAGCTTGGCTTTCTTGGACATTTGGTTTATATCATCCACAGTGCCCAAACTGCTCACTATCTTGGCTTCCAGTAACAGGAGGATTTCTTTACCTGGATGCTTTCTACAACTTTATTTTTATGTTTCTCTTGGAACTATAGAATTTTATCTTTTGGCAGTCATGTCAGTAGACCGGTATGTAGCAATCTGTCACCCACTGAGGTATCATTCAATCATCTCTCATAGGGTCTGTCTTTGGTTGGTATTAGTGTCATGGATATTTGGCTTTCTTACCTTTATCTACCCCACAGTTTTACTGTTTGGTCTGTCTTTTTGTGGACCATATGAAATCAATCATTTTTTCTGTGACAGCTCAGCAGTGGTGGAGATCAGTTGCTCAGATATAAATAAGTTTGATATGGTCTTTGCCAGTTTTGCTTCAGCTGTAATTTTGGGCTCATTCATCCTTACTTTGATTTCCTACTGTAATATTCTTATCACTGTCCTAATGATACCCTCAGCCAGAGGGAAAATCAAAGCTTTCTCCACTTGTACTTCTCATTTCACAGTGGTCTCATTAGTTTATGGAAGTGCCATATTTATATATGTACGTCCAGTGGAAAGTTCTTCTCCTGACCTTAATAAAATTGTAGCTCTTCTTAACAGTGTCCTGACACCAGTGCTCAATCCATTTATATACAGCCTGAGGAATAAGCAGGTCCAACAAGTTTTCAGGGATTTAGAGAAAAGCTTGCTTTTGAAAAAGTAAATTACAATTTGTGAAGCTACAAATCAATCCATTTTTTTTTATTATGCCATCACTTAAAGTCTCTTTGATGGGCTGCCCACATTACCAAACTCTGTTATGAAAACTGAACTCCAGACAGATGTTTCTAAACCACCAATGAATTAAATTATGTATTAATCATTAATTGTATTTTAACCTCTTGCTTACTGGGCACTTAAACCCCCCTCCTGTCCAGACCAATTTTTAGCTTTCAGCGCTGTTGCAATTTGAATGACAATTTTCACACAAATGGAGCTTTCTTTTGGTGGTATTTAATCACCACTTGGGTTTTTATTTTTTGCTAAACAAACAAAAAAAGACATAAATTTTTGGAAAAAAAACATGTTTCATAGTTTGTTATGAAATTTTGCAAACGGGTAATTTTTCTCCTTCATTGATATTCGCTGATGAGGCTGCACTGATGGGCACTGATGGGCTGCACTGATGGGCACAGATAAGATGACACTGATGGGCACTGATGGGTGGCACTGCTGAATGGCACAGATGGGTGGCACTAATGGGTGGCACTGATAGATGGCACTGATGGGCACTGGTAGGTGGCACTGATGGGCACTGGTAGGTGGTATTGATAGCAGCACTGGGGATAACGCACTGATTGGTGATTTATTGGCGGCACCGTGGGCACTAAGAGGCGGCACTGTGGGCACTGGTAGGTGGCACTGGTGGGCACTGGTAGGTGATGTTGGTGACTCTCCACGATTGGGACTGATGTACCTCCTGCAGCCGCCGGTGATCAGCTTTTTTTTTCCTCCTCACGCTGGAGCCGATTACCGGCTCTGTTTACATCACATGTTCAGCTGTCATTGGCTGACAGCTGATCACGTGGTGAGGGGTCGGGATCGATGATCAGCCTAGTCTCATAGACTCGCTGATCACAGAGCGCGCCACGTACGCCCTACAGGGGGCGCGGAGGCCACTCAAGCACGGGAGGACGTCCATGGATGCCCTCCCGGCAAATTAAGTCCGTGCTGCAGCCGTCTTTTGGCTATACCGCGGACGGCAAGTGCTTAAATACAACTAGTATAAATACCTGAACTTGTTTTGATTTTAGCCTTGAGATCTCCTGTACTGTGCTCAGAGTTGGAGAGGGAAAAGCAGCACTAGGAGTCAATCAGATGTTTCTTGTATTTATATGTAGTGGCAATGAACATGCTGACAGGAGGTTAGATCAGAAAGATGACCTTGTTAATCTGTTGCTTTTCCTTACTCTCCTTGCCTCAATGGCAAGGGACAGAAGCTGTGTTGCTTAAGGCAAAACTAAAGGCTTTATTATTTTTGAAAATTGCTAACAGTTTTTATTGCAGATGAGACACTGTATGTGTATTCTGCAGAAATGATCATTTAGTTGTACACTGAGACACGCATGTGCAGCTCAATGTACAATCTTGGCATGCTTCGGGTGCTTGGATTCAGTAATTCCAGTGCATATGCAAGTGAGTTACAGCATCCCTGTTTGGACAATTAAGGTGGCTAAAGACTCAAAACCCAGAAAAAGACTGAGAGAAGATGTCAGCAATCGGGACAGAGTCAGGGGGCAGTGTGTAGATGTCACTTTGATGGAAGAGGTCATATCGAGACTTGTGTGTGCCATATTGCGCTAATATGATATACAGACTTACATGTAATGGCAAGAGCCCTTGAACACCAAAATTGTTTAATTGAGCTTTAACTGAAGTAGACAAAAGTCAAGTCACCAGACTGGCTGTACACAAATACTTTACCAGTTAAGACAGATCCTGTATACATATTTTAAACGTGTTTTTAGACTTTGACTGTATATTTTTGTGGTCTTGTACTACACACATACAAACAAGCTCAGGTGACATTTTGGTGGTAACCATGCCACCAAAAATACAGAAAATACAGGTAGAAATTGATGGTATGAATGGATGATAGGGCAAAAAGAAAAAAGTATCGGGGATGTGTAATATTAATGAAAAGGACATCAAGTGCTAATATTGCTGGAACTGAACAGCAGTCTAATTCAGTGGCGGCTGGTGAGGTTTTAGGATGGGGGACGCCAGACCCTGCCCTTCCTTTTTGACCCCTCCCACTTGGTGAAAATGGGCGTGGTTTCAGCAAAATAATGAGCGTGGCTCTATGGTGGTGTGGTTAGCGTCTGAGATGAACGAGGGATGGAGGGAGAGAGGGAGGGACAGAAGGCCCAGATCATACACAACAATAGAAATATGTGTATTCTAGAAAGTTTAACAATCAACAGATAAAGATACTCCAAACACCTGGTGTTAGCACTTCAATCGTCCCTGCACCATGGTTGTTATGGTGTCAGGATGATTGAAGCGCATTTTCTCTCTTATTACGTTGTAATAAAATTAAATCATTCAACTCACCATAATGCAGAATCAGTGGCCACCAGATGCTATCAGGTTTCTCCAGCGGAGTCTGTCCTTACATCAGGTGCCCCAGCGGAGTCCATCCTTACATCAGGTGCCCCCAGCGGAGTCCCTCCTTACATCAGGTGCCCCCAGTGGAGTCCCTCCTTACATCTATGTCCCCATCAGCGGAGTCCCTCCTTACATCTGTGTCCCCATTAGCGTAGTCCCTCCTTACATCTGTGTCCCCATCAGCGGAGTCCCTCCTTACATCTGTGTCCCCGTCAGCGGAGTCCCTCCTTACGTCTGTGTCCCAGTCAGTGGAGCCCCTCCTTACATCTGTGTCCCCAGCAGAGCCCCTCATTATATCTGTGTCCCCAGGAGAGCCCCTCCTTACATTTGTGTCCCCAGCAGAGCCCCTTCTTACATCTGTGTCCCCAGTAGAGGTCCTCCTTACATCTGTGTCCCCAGCGGAGCCCCTCCATACATCTGTGTCCCCAGTGGAGTCCGTCCTTACATTGGTGTCACCAGCAGAGCCCCTCCATACATCTGTGTCCCCAGCGGAGTCTGTCCTTAGATTTGTGTCCCCAGCAGAGCCCCTCCTTACATCTGTGTCCCCTGCGGAGTCTGTCCTTACATCTGTCTCTCCAGCGGAGCCCCTCCTTACATCTGTGTCCCCAGTGCAGTTCGTCCTTACATCAGTGTTCCCAACGGAGCCGATCCATACATCTGTGTCCCCAGTGGAGTCCATCCTTACATCTGTGTCCCCAGCGGAGCCCCTCCTTACATCTGTGTCCCCAGCGCAGTCCGTCCTTACATCTGTCTTCCCAGCGGAGCCACTCCATACATCTGTGTCCCCAGCGCAGCCCCTCCTTACATCAATGTTCCCAGCGGAGCCCCTCCATACATCTGTGTCCCTGTCAGCGGAATCCCTCCTTACATCTGTGTCCCCGTCAGCGGAGTCCCTTCTTACATCTGTGTCCCAGTCAGCGGAGCCCCTCTTAACATCTATTTCCCCAGCGGAGCCCCTCATTACATTGGTGTCACCAGCAGAGCCCCTCCATACATCTGTGTCCCCAGCGGAGTCTGTCCTTAGATTTGTGTCCCCAGCAGAGCCCCTCCTTACATCTGTGTCCCCTGCGGAGTCTGTCCTTACATCTGTCTCTCCAGCGGAGCCCCTCCTTACATCTGTGTCCCCAGTGCAGTTCGTCCTTACATCAGTGTTCCCAACGGAGCCGCTCCATACATCTGTGTCCCCAGTGGAGTCCATCCTTACATCTGTGTCCCCAGCGGAGGCCCTCCTTACATCTGTGTCCCCAGCGCAGTCCGTCCTTACATCTGTCTTCCCAGCGGAGCCACTCCATACATCTGTGTCCCCAGCGCAGCCCCTCCTTACATCAATGTTCCCAGCGGAGCCCCTCCATACATCTGTGTCCCTGTCAGCGGAATCCCTCCTTACATCTGTGTCCCCGTCAGCGGAGTCCCTTCTTACATCTGTGTCCCAGTCAGCGGAGCCCCTCTTAACATCTATTTCCCCAGCGGAGCCCCTCATTACATTTGTGTCCCCAGCGGAGCCCCTCCTTACATCTGTGTCCCCAGCGAAGTCCCTCCTTACATCTGTGTCCCCAGCAAAGTCCCTCCCTATATCTGTGTCCCCAGCAAAGCCCCCTTACATCTGTGTCCCCAGCGGAGTCCGTCCTTACATCGGTGTCACCAGCGGAGCCCCTCCTTACATCTGTGTCCCCAGCGGAGTCCGTCTTTACATCTGTGTCCCCAGCAGAGCCCCTCCTTACATCTGTGTCCCCAGCGGAGTCTGTCCTTACATCTGTCTCCCTAGCGGAGCCCCTCCTTACATCTGTGTCCCCAGTGCAGTCCGTCCTTACATCTGTCTCCCCAGCAGAACCCCTCCATACATCTGTGTCCCCAGCGGAGCCCCTCCATACATCATTGTTCCCAGTGGAGCCCCTCCATACATCTGTGTCCCCAGCGCAGTCCATCCTTACATCTGTCTCCCCAGCGGAGTCACTCCATACATCTGTGTCCCCAGCGCAGCCCCTCCTTACATCAGTGTTCCCAGCGGAGCCCCTCCATACATCTGTGTCCCTGTCAGCAGAATCCCTCCTTACATCTGTGTCCCCGTCAGCAGAGTCCCTTCCTACATCTGTGTCCCAGTCAGCGGAGCCCCTCCTTACAACTGTGTCCACAGCGTAGCCCCTCCTTACATCTGTGTCCCCAGCGCAGTCCGCCCTTACATCTGTCTGCCCAGCGGAGCCACTCCATACATCTGTGTCCCCAGCGCAGCCCCTCCTTCCATCAGTGTTCCCAGCGGAGGCCCTCCATACATCTGTGTCCCCATCAGCGGAATCCCTCCTTACATCTGTGTCCCTGTCAGCGGAGTCCCTTCTTACATCTGGATCCCAGTCAGTGGAGCCCCTCCTTACATCTGATTCCCCAGCAGAGCCCCTCCTTACATCTGTGTCCCCAGCGGAGCCCTTCCTTACATCTGTGTCCCCAGCGAAGTCCCTCCTTACATCTGTGTCCCCAGCAAAGCCCCCCTTACATCTGTGTCCCCAGCGGAGCCCCTCCATACATCTGTGTCCCCAGCAGAGTCCGTCCTTACATCTGTGTCCCCAGCGGAGCCCCTCCATACATCTGTGTCCCCAGCGGAGTCCGTCCTTACATCTGTGTCCCCAGCAAAGCCCCTCCTTACATCTGTATCCCCAGCGGAGTCCGTCCTTACATCAGGTGCCCTCAGTGGCGTCCCTCCTTACATCTGTGTCCCCATCAGCGGATTCCCTCCTTACATCTGTGTCCCATCAGCAGAGTCCCTCCTTACATCTGGGTCCCCATCAGCAGAGTCCCTCCTTACATCTGTGTCCCAGTCAGCGGAGCCCCTCATTATATCTGTCTCCCCAGCAGGGCTACTCCTTACATCTGTGTCCCCAGTGGAGCCCCTCCATACATCTGTGTCTCCAGCGGAGTCCGTCTTTACATCTGTGTCCCAAGCGGAGCCCCTCCATACATCTGTATCCCCAGCGCAGCCCCTCCTTACATCAGTGTTCCCAGTGGAGCCCCTCCATACATCTGTGTACCCGTCAGCGGAATCTCTCCTTACATCTGTGTCCCCGTCAGCGGAGTCCCTTCTTACATCTGTGTCCCAGTCAGTGGAGCCCCTCCTTACATCTGTTTCCCCAGCGGAGACCCTCCTTACATCTGTGTCCCCAGCGGAGCCCTCCTTACATCTGTGTCCCCAGCGAAGTCCCTCCTTACATCTGTGTCCCCAGCAAAGCCCCCCTTACATCTGTGTTCCCAGCGGAGCCCCTCCATACATCTGTGTCCCCAGCAGAGTCTGTCCTTACATCTGTGTCCCCAGCGGAGCCCCTCCATACATTTGTGTCCCCAGCGGAGTCCGTCCTTACATCTGTGTCCCCAGCAGAGCCCCTCCTTACATCTGTGTCCCCAGCGGAGTCCGTCCTTACATCAGGTGTCCCCAGCGGCGTCCCCTCTTACATCTGTGTCCCCATCAGCGGATTCCCTCCTTACATCTGTGTCCCATCAGCAGAGTCCCTCCTTACATCTGGGTCCCCATCAGCAGAGTCCCTCCTTACATCTGTGTCCCAGTCAGCGGAGCCCCTCATTATATCTGTCTCCCCAGCAGGGCTACTCCTTACATCTGTGTCCCCAGTGGAGCCCCTCCTAACATCTGTGTCCCCAGCGGAGCCCCTCCATACATCTATGTCCCCAGCAGAGTCCGTCTTTACATCTGTGTCCCCAGCGGAGCCCCTCCATACATCTGTGTCCCCAGTGGAGTCTGTCCTTACATCTGTGTCCACAGCAAAGTCCATCCTTACATCTGTGTCCCCAGCGGAGCCCCTCCATACATCTGTGTCCCCAGTGGAGTCTGTCCTTACATCTGTGTCCACAGCAAAGTCCGTCCTTACATCTGTGTCCCCAGCAGAGCCCCTCCTTATATCTGTGTCCCCAGCGGAGCCCCTCCATACATCTGTGTCCCCAGCAGAGTCCGTCCTTACATCTGTGTCCCCAGCGGAGCCCCTCCTTACATCTGTGTCCCCAGCGAAGTCCCACCTTACATCTGTGTCCCCAGCAAATCCCCCCTTACATCTGTGTCCCCAGCAGAGCCCCTCCATACATCTGTGTCTCCAGCAGAGTCCGTCCTTACATCTGTGTTCCCAGCAGAGCCCCTCCATACATCTGTGTTCCCAGCGGAGTCCGTCCTTACATCTGTGTCCCAAGCAGAGCCCCTCCTTACATCTGTGTCCCCAGCGGAGTCCGTCCTTACATCAGGTGCCCCCAGCAGCGTCCCTCCATACATCTGTGTCCCTGTCAGCTGAGTCCCTCCTTACATCTGTGTCCCAGTCAGCAGAGCCCCTCCTTACATCTGTATTCCCAGCGGAGCACCTCCTTACATCTGTGTCCCCAGCGAAGTCCCTCCTTACATCTGTGTCCCCAGCAAAGCCCCCTTACATCTGTTCCCCAGCGGAGCCCCTCCATACATCTGTGTCCCCAGCGAAGTCCGTCCTTACATCTGTGTCCCCAGCTGAGCCCCTCCATACATCTGTGTCCGCAGCGGAGTCTGTCCTTACATCTGTGTCCCCAGCAGAGCCCTTCCTTACATCTGTGTCCCCAGCGGAGTCCGTCCATACATCAGGTGTCCCCAGCGGAGTCCCTCCTTATATCAGGTGCCACAAGCGGAGTCCCTCCTTATATCTGTGTCCCCATCAGCGGAGTCCTTCCTTACATCTGTGTCCCCATCAGCGGAGTCCTCCCTTCCATCTGTGTTCCCATCAGCGGAGTCCCTCCTTATATCTGTGTCCCCATCAGCGGAGTCCCTCCTTACATCTGTGTCCCAGTCAGCGGAGCCCCTCCTTACATCTGTGTCCCCAGCGGAGCCCCTCCTTACATCTGTGTCCCCAGCAGAGCCCCTCATTATATCTGTGTCCCCAGCGGAGCCCCTCCTTACATCTGTGTCCCCAGCGGAGCCCCTCTTTACATCTGTGTCCCCAGTAGAGCCACTTCTTACATCTGTGTCCCCAGTGTAGCCCTTCCATACATCTGTGTCCCCAGCGGAGTCCGTCCTTACATCTGTGTCCCCAGCGGAGCCCCTCCATACATCTGTGTCCCCAGCGGAGTCTGTCCTTACTTCTGTGTCCCTAGCAGAGCCCCTCCTTACATCTGTGTCCCCAGCAGAGCACCTCCTTACATCGGTGTCACCAGTGTAATCTGTCCTTACATCTGTCTCCCCAGCGGAGTCCCTCCTTACATCTGTGTCCCCAGTGCAATCCGTCCTTACATCTGTTTTCCCAGTAGAGCCCCTCCATACATCTGTGTCCCCAGCGGAGCCCCTCCTTACATCAGTGTTTCCAGTGGAGCCCCTCCATACATCTGTGTCCCCAGCGGAGTCCGTCCTTACATCTGTGTCCCCAGCAGATCCCCTCCTTACATCTGTCTCCCAAGCGGAGTCTGTCCTTACATCTGTCTCCCCAGCGGAGCCCCTCCTTACATCTGTGTCACCAGCACAGTCTGTCCTTACATCTGTCTCCCCAGCAGAGCCCCTCCATACATCTGTGTCCGCAGCGGAGTCTGTCCTTACATCTGTGTCCCCAGCAGAGCCCTTCCTTACATCTGTGTCCCCAGCGGAGTCCGTCCATACATCAGGTGTCCCCAGCGGAGTCCCTCCTTATATCAGGTGCCACAAGCGGAGTCCCTCCTTATATCTGTGTCCCCATCAGCGGAGTCCTTCCTTACATCTGTGTCCCCATCAGCGGAGTCCTCCCTTCCATCTGTGTTCCCATCAGCGGAGTCCCTCCTTATATCTGTGTCCCCATCAGCGGAGTCCCTCCTTACATCTGTGTCCCAGTCAGCGGAGCCCCTCCTTACATCTGTGTCCCCAGCGGAGCCCCTCCTTACATCTGTGTCCCCAGCAGAGCCCCTCATTATATCTGTGTCCCCAGCGGAGCCCCTCCTTACATCTGTGTCCCCAGCGGAGCCCCTCTTTACATCTGTGTCCCCAGTAGAGCCACTTCTTACATCTGTGTCCCCAGTGTAGCCCTTCCATACATCTGTGTCCCCAGCGGAGTCCGTCCTTACATCTGTGTCCCCAGCGGAGCCCCTCCATACATCTGTGTCCCCAGCGGAGTCTGTCCTTACTTCTGTGTCCCTAGCAGAGCCCCTCCTTACATCTGTGTCCCCAGCAGAGCACCTCCTTACATCGGTGTCACCAGTGTAATCTGTCCTTACATCTGTCTCCCCAGCGGAGTCCCTCCTTACATCTGTGTCCCCAGTGCAATCCGTCCTTACATCTGTTTTCCCAGTAGAGCCCCTCCATACATCTGTGTCCCCAGCGGAGCCCCTCCTTACATCAGTGTTTCCAGTGGAGCCCCTCCATACATCTGTGTCCCCAGCGGAGTCCGTCCTTACATCTGTGTCCCCAGCAGATCCCCTCCTTACATCTGTCTCCCAAGCGGAGTCTGTCCTTACATCTGTCTCCCCAGCGGAGCCCCTCCTTACATCTGTGTCACCAGCACAGTCTGTCCTTACATCTGTCTCCCCAGCAGAGCCCCTCCATACATCTGTGTCCGCAGCGGAGTCCGTCCTTACATCTGTGTCCCCAGCAGAGCCCCTCCTTACATCTGTGTCCCCAGCGGAGTCCGTCCATACATCAGGTGTCCCCAGCGGAGTCCCTCCTTACATCAGGTGCCACAAGCGGAGTCCCTCCTTATATCTGTGTCCCCATCAGCGGAGTCCCTCCTTACATCTGTGTCCCCATCAGCGGAGTCCTCCCTTACATCTGTGTTCCCATCAGTGGAGTCCCTCCTTACATCTGTGTCCCCATCAGCGGAGTCCCTCCTTACATCTGTGTCCCAGTCAGCGGAGCCCCTCCTTACATCTGTGTCCCCAGCGGAGCCCCTCCTTACATCTGTGTCCCCAGCGGAGCCCCTTATTATATCTGTGTCCCCAGCGGAGCCCCTCCTCACATCTGTGTCCCCAGCGGAGCCCCTCTTTACATCTGTGTAACCAGTAGAGCCACTTCTTACATCTGTGTCCCCAGCAGAGCACCTCCTTACATCGGTGTCCCCAGTGGAATCTGTCCTTACATCTGTCTCGCCAGCGGAGTCCCTCCTTACATCTGTGTCCCCAGTGCAATCCGTCCTTACATCTGTCTCCCCAGCAGAGCCCCTCCATACATCTGTGTCCCCAGCGGAGCCCCTCCTTACATCAGTGTTTCCAGTGGAGCCCCTCCATACATCTGTGTCCCCAGCGGAGTCCGTCTTTACATCTGTGTCCCCAGCAGATCCCCTCCTTACATCTGTCTCCCAAGAGGAGTCTGTCCTTACATCTGTCTCCCCAGCGGAGCCCCTCCATACATCTGTGTCTCCAGCGGAGTCCGTCCTTACATCTGTGTCCCCAGCGGAGCCCCTCCATACATCTGTGTCCCCAGCGGAGTCTGTCCTTACTTCTGTGTCCCTAGCAGAGCCCCTCCTTACATCTGTGTCCCCAGCAGAGCACCTCCTTACATTGGTACCCCCAGTGTAATCTGTCCTTACATCTGTCTCCCCAGCGGAGCCCCTCCTTACATCTGTGTCCCCAGTGCAATCTGTCCTTACATCTGTCTCCCCAGCAGAGCCCCTCCATACATCTGTGTCCCCAGCGGAGCCCCTCCTTACATCAGTGTTTCCAGTGGAGCCCCTCCATACATCTGTGTCCCCAGCGGAGTCCGTCCTTACATCTGTGTCCCCAGCAGATCCCCTCCTTACATCTGTCTCCCAAGCGGAGTCTGTCCTTACATCTGTCTCCCCAGCGGAGCCCCTCCTTACATCTGTGTCACCAGCACAGTCTGTCCTTACATCTGTCTCCCCAGCAGAGCCCCTTCATACATCTGTGTCCCCAGAGGAGCCCCACCTTACATCAGTGTTCCCAGCGGAGCCCCTCCTTACATCAGTGTTCCCAGCGGAGCCCCTCCATACATCTGTGTCCCCAGTGGAGCCCCTCCTTACATCAGTGTTCCCAGCGGAGCCCCTCCATACATCTGTGTCCCCGTCAGCGGAGTCCCTCCTTACATCTGTGTCCCAGTCAGCTGAGCCCCTCCTTACATCTGTTTCCCCAGCGGAGCCCCTCCTTACATCTGTGTCCCCAGCGGAGCCCCTCCTTACATCTGTGTCCCCAGCGAAGTCCCTCCTTACATCTGTGTCCCCAGCAAAGCCCCCTTACATCTGTGTCCCCAGTGCAGTCCGTCCTTACATCTGTCTCCCCAGCGGAGCCCCTCCATACATCTGTGTCCCCAGCGGAGTCTGTCCTTTCATCTGTGTCCCCAGCAGTGCCCCTCCATACATCTGTGTCCCCAGCGGAGTCCGTCCTTACATCTGTGTCCCCAGAGGAGCCCTTCCATACATCTGTGTCCTCAGCAGAGTCCGTCCTTACATATGTGTCCCCAGCAGAGCCCCTCCTTACATCTGTGTCCCTAGCGGAGTCTGTCCTTACATCTGTCTCCCCAGCGGAGCCCCTCCATACTTCTGTGTCCCCAGTGGAGTCTGTCCTTTCATCTGTGTCCCCAGCAGTGCCCCTCCATACATCTGTGTCCCCAGCGGAGTCCGTCCTTACATCTGTGTCCCCAGCGGAGCCCTTCCATACATCTGTGTCCTCAGCAGAGTCCGTCTTTACATCTGTGTCCCCAGCGGAGCCCCTCCTTACATCAGTGTTTCCAGTGGAGCCCCTCCATACATCTGTGTCCCCAGCGGAGTCCGTCCTTACATCTGTGTCCCCAGCAGATCCCCTCCTTACATCTGTCTCCCAAGCGGAGTCTGTCCTTACATCTGTCTCCCCAGCCATGCCCCTCCTTACATCTGTGTCACCAGCACAGTCTGTCCTTACATCTGTCTCCCCAGCAGAGCCCCTCCATACATCTGTGTCCGCAGCGGAGTCCGTCCTTACATCTGTGTCCCCAGCAGAGCCCCTCCTTACATCTGTGTCCCCAGCGGAGTCCGTCCATACATCAGGTGTCCCCAGCGGAGTCCCTCCTTACATCAGGTGCCACAAGCGGAGTCCCTCCTTATATCTGTGTCCCCATCAGCGGAGTCCCTCCTTACATCTGTGTCCCCATCAGCGGAGTCCTCCCTTACATCTGTGTTCCCATCAGCGGAGTCCCTCCTTACATCTGTGTCCCAATCAGCGGAGCCCCTCCTTACATCTGTGTCCCCAGCGGAGCCCCTCCTTACATCTGTGTCCCCAGCGGAGCCCCTTATTATATCTGTGTCCCCAGCGGAGCCCCTCCTCACATCTGTGTCCCCAGCGGAGCCCCTCTTTACATCTGTGTAACCAGTAGAGCCACTTCTTACATCTGTGTCCCCAGCAGAGCACCTCCTTACATCGGTGTCCCCAGTGGAATCTGTCCTTACATCTGTCTCGCCAGCGGAGTCCCTCCTTACATCTGTGTCCCCAGTGCAATCCGTCCTTACATCTGTCTCCCCAGCAGAGCCCCTCCATACATCTGTGTCCCTAGCGGAGCCCCTCCTTACATCAGTGTTTCCAGTGGAGCCCCTCCATACATCTGTGTCCCCAGCGGAGTCCGTCTTTACATCTGTGTCCCCAGCAGATCCCCTCCTTACATCTGTCTCCCAAGCGGAGTCTGTCCTTACATCTGTCTCCCCAGCGGAGCCCCTCCATACATCTGTGTCTCCAGCGGAGTCCGTCCTTACATCTGTGTCCCCAGCGGAGCCCCTCCATACATCTGTGTCCCCAGCGGAGTCTGTCCTTACTTCTGTGTCCCTAGCAGAGCCCCTCCTTACATCTGTGTCCCCAGCAGAGCACCTCCTTACATCGGTGCCCCCAGTGTAATCTGTCCTTACATCTGTCTCCCCAGCGGAGCCCCTCCTTACATCTGTGTCCCCAGTGCAATCTGTCCTTACATCTGTCTCCCCAGCAGAGCCCCTCCATACATCTGTGTCCCCAGCGGAGCCCCTCCTTACATCAGTGTTTCCAGTGGAGCCCCTCCATACATCTGTGTCCCCAGCGGAGTCCGTCCTTACATCTGTGTCCCCAGCAGATCCCCTCCTTACATCTGTCTCCCAAGCGGAGTCTGTCCTTACATCTGTCTCCCCAGCGGAGCCCCTCCTTACATCTGTGTCACCAGCACAGTCAGTCCTTACATCTGTCTCCCCAGCAGAGCCCCTTCATACATCTGTGTCCCCAGAGGAGCCCCACCTTACATCAGTGTTCCCAGCGGAGCCCCTCCTTACATCAGTGTTCCCAGCGGAGCCCCTCCATACATCTGTGTCCCCAGTGGAGCCCCTCCTTACATCAGTGTTCCCAGCGGAGCCCCTCCATACATCTGTGTCCCCGTCAGCGGAGTCCCTCCTTACATCTGTGTCCCAGTCAGCTGAGCCCCTCCTTACATCTGTTTCCCCAGCGGAGCCCCTCCTTACATCTGTGTCCCCAGCGGAGCCCCTCCTTACATCTGTGTCCCCAGCGAAGTCCCTCCTTACATCTGTGTCCCCAGCAAAGCCCCATTACATCTGTGTCCCCAGTGCAGTCCGTCCTTACATCTGTCTCCCCAGCGGAGCCCCTCCATACATCTGTGTCCCCAGCGGAGTCTGTCCTTTCATCTGTGTCCCCAGCAGTGCCCCTCCATACATCTGTGTCCCCAGCGGAGTCCGTCCTTACATCTGTGTCCCCAGAGGAGCCCTTCCATACATCTGTGTCCTCAGCAGAGTCCGTCCTTACATATGTGTCCCCAGCAGAGCCCCTCCTTACATCTGTGTCCCTAGCGGAGTCTGTCCTTACATCTGTCTCCCCAGCGGAGCCCCTCCATACTTCTGTGTCCCCAGTGGAGTCTGTCCTTTCATCTGTGTCCCCAGCAGTGCCCCTCCATACATCTGTGTCCCCAGCGGAGTCCGTCCTTACATCTGTGTCCCCAGCGGAGCCCTTCCATACATCTGTGTCCTCAGCAGAGTCCGTCTTTACATCTGTCTCCCCAGCGGAGCCCCTCCATACATCTGTGTCCCCAGCGGAGCCCCTACTTACATCAGTGTCCCCAGCGGAGCCCCTCCTTACATCTGTGTCCTCAGCAGAGCCCCTCCTTACATCTGTGTTCCCAGCGGAGCCCCTCCATACATCTGTGCCCCCAGCAGAGTCTGTCCTTACATCTGTGTCCCCAGTGAAGCCCCTCCTTACATCTGTGTCCCCAGCGGAGTCTGTCTTTACAATTGTGTCCCCAGTGGAGCCCCTCCTTACATCTGTGTCCCCAGCGGAGTCTGTCCTTTGATCTGTGTCCCCAGCAGTGCCCCTCCTTACATCTGTATCTGGAGGGGAGTCCCTCCTTACATCTGTGTCCCCAGTGGAGCCCCTCCTTACATCTGTGTCCCCAGCAGAGCCCCTTCTTACATCTGTGTCCCCATCAGCAGAGTCCGTCCTTACATCTTTGTCCCCAGCGGAGCCCCTCTACACACCTGTGTCCCCAGTGGAGCCCCTTCATACATCTGTGTCCCCAGCAGAGTCCGTCCTTACATCTGTGTCCCCAGCAGAGTCCCTCCTTAAATCTGTGTCCCAAGCGCAGTCCTTCCTTACATCTGTCTCCCCAGCGGAGCCCCTCCATACAACTGTGTCCCCAGCAGAGCCCCTACTTACATCAGTGTCCCCAGCGGAGCCCCTCCTTACATCTGTGTCCCCAGCGGAGCCCCTCCTTACATCTGTGTCCCCAGCAGAGCCCCTCCTTACATCTGTGTTCCCAGGGGAGCCCCTCTATACATCTGTGCCCCCCAGCAGAGTCTGTCCTTACATCTGTGTCCCCAGTGGAGGCCGTCCTTACATCTGTGTCCCCAGCAGAGTCCGTCTTTACAACTGTGTCCCCAGTGGAGCCCCTCCTTACATCTGTGTCCCTAGTGGAGTCCATCCTTTGATCTGTGTCCCCAGCGGAGGCCCTCCTTACATCTGTATCTGGAGGGGAGTCCCTCCTTACATCTGTGTCCCCAGTGAAGCCCCTTCTTACATCTGTGCCCCCAGCAGTGTCTGTCCTTACATCTGTGTCCCCAGTGGAGCCCTTCCATACATCTGTGTCCCCAGCAGAGCCCCTTCTTACATCTGTGTCCCCATCAACAGAGTCCGTCCTTACATCTTTGTCCCCAGCAGTGCCCCTCTACACATCTGTGTCCCCAGTGGAGCCCCTCCATACATCCATACATACAGCGCAGTCCGTCTTTACATCTGTCTCCCCAGCGGAGCCCCTCCATACATCTGTGTCCTCAGCGGAGCCCCTACTTACATCAGTGTCCCCAGCGGAGCCCCTCCTTACATCTGTGTCCCCAGCAGAGCCCCTCCTTACATCTGTGTTCCCAGCGGTGCCCCTCTATACATCTGTGCCCCCAGCGGAGTCTGTCCTTACATCTGTGTCCCCAGTGAAGCCCCTCCTTACATCTGTGTCCTCAGCGGAGTCCGTCTTTACAATTGTGTCCCCAGTGGAGCCCCTCCTTACATCTGTGTCCCCAGCGGAGTCTGTCCTTTGATCTGTGTCCCCAGCGGAGCCCCTCCTTACATCTGTATCTGGAGGGGAGTCCCTCCTTACATCTGTGTCCCCAGTGGAGCCCCTCCTTACATCTGTGTCCCCAGCAGAGCCCCTTCTTACATCTGTGTCCGAATCAGCAGAGTCCGTCCTTACATCTTTGTCCCCAGCGGAGCCCCTCTACACATCTGTGTTCCCAGTGGAGCCCCTCCATACATCTGTGTCCCCAGCAGAGTCCGTCCTTACATCTGTGTCCCCAGCAGAGCCCCTCCTTACATCTGTGTCCCAAGCGCAGTCCGTCCTTACATCTGTCTCCCCAGCGGAGCCCCTCCATACAACTGTGTCCCCAGCAGAGCCCCTACTTACATCAGTGTCTCCAGTGGAGCCCTTCCTTACATCTGTGTCCCCAGCAGAGCCCCTCCTTACATCTGTGTTCCCAGCAGAGTCTGTCCTTACATCTGTGTCCCCAGTGGAGGCCCTCCTTACATCTGTGTCCCCAGTATAGTCTGTCTTTACAACTGTGTCCCCAGTGGAGCCCCTCCTTACATCTGTGTCCCTAGCGGAGGGGCTCCTTACATTTGTATCTGGAGGGGAGTCCCTCCTTACATCTGTGTCCCCAGTGGAGCCCCTCCTTTCATCTATGTCCCCAGCAGAGTCCCTTCTTACATCTGTGTCCCCATCAGCAGAGTCCGTCCTTACATCTTTGTCCCCAGCGGAGCCCCTCCATACATCTGTGTCCCCAGTGGAGCCCCTCCATACATCTGTGTCCCCAGCGGAGTACCTCCTTACATCTGTGTCCCCAGTGGAGCCCCTCCTTTCATCTGTGTCCCCAGCAGAGCCCCTTCTTACATCTGTGTCCCCATCAGCAGAGTCCGTCCTTACATCTTTGTCCCCAGCGGAGCCCCTCCATACATCTGTGTCCCCAGCAGAGCCCCTTCTTACATCTGTGTCCCCAGCAGAGCAGTGGGGTCCTCTTTATATCTGTGTCCCCAGCAGCACAGCACTGCTTCAAGTCGCGTCTGTGCTATTTCCTGGCTTTCACCGTGTGTTCAGTGGAGAGGGGCCAGTCAGCGCTGTCAGCGCGAGGAGAAAAAAAAACGATCACAGAGCTTTTGTTTTGATCATGTGATCAGCTGTCATTGGCTGACAGCTGATCACATGGTAAGGGGCCGGGACCGGCCCCTTACTTGGATCGGTGATAACCCGAGTTTCAGTAAGTCGTAGGGCGCGTGCACAGGGGAGGCCGTCATATGACGGCCTCCTGTGAATTCAGGTCCGCGCTGTAGCCGTCATTCGGCTATAGCGCGGATGTCAACTCGTTAATAGACACATTTCGAATTTTATTTTACAATTTGGAAAAATTATTGAATCTTTTTAAAGCTGACGTTTATGTATGGACTATTTTGCATAGTTACATTAATCCAGCTTGAATCAATTAAAGTCTGCATGTGCCATACCTAAACGACCCCCATGGAAGCTGAAAATCACTGTAGTAGGGCACTGACACTACAATGTGCAATGATTGTCAATAGCTTCTGGGTCCTGTGTTGAGCAGCTGCCTTGCTGCTTTGTGAACACAAGTAGTCACTTGCTCTGAAAGGATGCTATTCAGAAAACACTTTGCTTTTTCTCAATGAATGCAAAGTGTTCAGTAATTGGACAGGGAGGAGAATATGGCATCACCTCCCTGCCTCTCCACCTCACCCAATCAGAGAATTCCTTGAGAAAATGCAATAAGTTTTCTGAATGGTGCCCATGCCAAGCAAACAAAGACCTCTGATCACTAGACAGCAGAGCAGCTGTTTGGCAGAGAAGCCAGTAACTAGCAGCAATTCCTGTAGTAGTGGATGGATGTGATGAAAGCATAAGTAGCTGGCAGTGGATGCCCCTGTACACACGTGATGACTCTCGCTGGCATAGGCTGAGACACGGCCACAGCACAGTCTGAAACGGAGTCACTTGCTTGCAGATCCAGGTCGGGGTCCCAAGAGAGCAATCTCGACTCAGCACAGGCTTTATATTACCTCTCCCTGCATTATTTTCTCCTACTCCAGGCGGCTGGTACTTGTAGTCCATTACAGTCCGGCCTGAATGTGAAACCTGAGTCCTGGGACTACAGCTCCCAAGATGCTTTGCTTTACTCCCTGGATGTGATTACCTAGAGTCTTAGCTGAGCACTAGAGGGAAGCAGTCTTACTGCAGCAATGCTGCAGAGTGTCTCCTGATACTGCAGGCAATATTAGCCAGCTCCTGGCTATACCAAGGGTAGGGTTCAGGACCTCTACTGATGTTGTTACTGCTTTGGTTAACTTTGGAGAGATTTCTCCTCACTTCCATACTTACCAACTGTCCCGAATTTCCCGGGACATTCCCCGGATTTAGACTCTTTTCCAGATTTTATTAATTCCCGGGAAATGTCCCGAGAAATCCGCTTTCTCCTGATTTTTCGCCGCCTCCGCCGCTAGAGGTCCATCTCGCCAGCTGCCATTTTTGAGAAGACTAGAAGTCGAGTGAAGCTGGGTGGCTACAATAGAAACCGAGCTGCTGCGGCTAAGCCCACCCCCCCGCTCCGACCCGCTCTGATGTAAGGGGGGCTCCACTGGTGACTCCTGATGCATGGGGGGCTCCACTGGGGACTCCTGATGTAAGGAGGGGCTCTGCTGGGGACTCCTGATGTAAGGGGGGGCTCCGCTGGGGACTGCTGATGTAAGGGGGGGCTCCGCTGGGGACTCCTGATGTAAGGAGGGGCTCCCCTGGGGGTGTCTGATGTAAGGGGGGCTCCGCTGAGGACGTCTGATGTAAGGGGGGCTCAGCTGGGGACGTCTGATGTAAGGGGGGCTCCGCTGGGGACATCCTATGTAAGGGGGGCTCCCCGCTGGGAACACCTGATGTAAGGGGGGGCTCCGCTGGGGACATCTGATGTAAGGGGGGCTCCGCTGGGGATGTCTGATGTAAGGGGGTGCTCCCCGCTGGGAACACCTGATGTAAGGGGGCTCCGATGGGGACATCTGATGTAAGGGGGGGCTTCCCGCTGGGAACACCTGATGTAAGGGGGGCTTCCCGCTGGGAACACCCGATGTAAGGGGGGGCTCTGCTGGGGACATCTGATGTAACGAGGGCTCCACTGGGGACATCTGATGTAAGGAGGGACTCTGCTGGGGGCAGATGATGTAAGGACAGACTCTGCTGGGGGCACTTGGTGGCATCTGGTGGCAGGCGACGTGGCAGGTGACACGCTCAGAGGTCCCACTGATTCTGGATTATGGTGAGTTGAATGATTTCATTCTATATAACAATGTAATAATGCGCCCCAATCATCCTGGCACCATAACAACCATGGTGCTGGGATGATTGAAGCGCTAACACCAGGTGTTTGGAGTATCTTTATCTGCTGATTTGTTAAACTCTGGAATACACATTTCTATTGTGTTGTAGCATCTGGGCCTGCTGTCCCTCCATTCCTCTTTCCTTCTCTCTCCTAGTAAGGGGACCGGCCCCTTACTTGGATCGGTGATAACCCGAGTTTCAGTAAGTCGTAGGGCGCGTGCACAGGGGAGGCCGTCATATGACGGCCTCCTGTGAATTCAGGTCCGCGCTGTAGCCGTCATTCGGCTATAGCGCGGATGTCAACTCGTTAATAGACACATTTCGAATTTTATTTTACAATTTGGAAAAATTATTGAATCTTTTTAAAGCTGACGTTTATGTATGGACTATTTTGCATAGTTACATTAATCCAGCTTGAATCAATTAAAGTCTGCATGTGCCATACCTAAACGACCCCCATGGAAGCTGAAAATCACTGTAGTAGGGCACTGACACTACAATGTGCAATGATTGTCAATAGCTTCTGGGTCCTGTGTTGAGCAGCTTCCCTGCTGCTTTTTGAACACAAGTAGTCACTTGCTCTGAAAGGATGCTATTCAGAAAACACTTTGCTTTTTCTCAATGAATGCAAAGTGTTCAGTAATTGGACAAGGAGGAGAATATGGCATCACCTCCCTGCCTCTCCACCTCACCCAATCAGAGAATTCCTTGAGAAAATGCAATAAGTTTTCTGAATGGTGCCTATGCCAAGCAAACAAAGACCTCTGATCACTAGACAGCAGAGCAGCTGTTTGGCAGAGAAGCCAGTAACTAGCAGCAATTCCTGTAGTAGTGGATGGATGTGATGAAAGCATAAGTAGCTGGCAGTGGATGCCCCTGTACACACGTGATGACTCTCGCTGGCATAGGCTGAGACACGGCCACAGCACAGTCTGAAACGGAGTCACTTGCTTGCAGATCCAGGTCGGGGTCCCAAGAGAGCAATCTCGACTCAGCACAGGCTTTATATTACCTCTCCCTGCATTATTTTCTCCTACTCCAGGCGGCTGGTACTTGTAGTCCATTACAGTCCGGCCTGAATGTGAAACCTGAGTCCTGGGACTACAGCTCCCAAGATGCTTTGCTTTACTCCCTGGATGTGATTACCTAGAGTCTTAGCTGAGCACTAGAGGGAAGCAGTCTTACTGCAGCAATGCTGCAGAGTGTCTCCTGATACTGCAGGCAATATTAGCCAGCTCCTGGCTATACCAAGGGTAGGGTTCAGGACCTCTACTGATGTTGTTACTGCTTTGGTTAACTTTGGAGAGATTTCTCCTCACTTCCATACTTACCAACTGTCCCGAATTTCCCGGGACATTCCCCGGATTTAGACTCTTTTCCAGATTTTATTAATTCCCGGGAAATGTCCCGAGAAATCCGCTTTCTCCTGATTTTTCGCCGCCTCCGCCGCTAGAGGTCCATCTCGCCAGCTGCCATTTTTGAGAAGACTAGAAGTCGAGTGAAGCTGGGTGGCTACAATAGAAACCGAGCTGCTGCGGCTAAGCCCACCCCCCCGCTCCGACCCGCTCTGATGTAAGGGGGGCTCCACTGGTGACTCCTGATGCATGGGGGGCTCCACTGGGGACTCCTGATGTAAGGAGGGGCTCTGCTGGGGACTCCTGATGTAAGGGGGGGCTCCGCTGGGGACTGCTGATGTAAGGGGGGGCTCCGCTGGGGACTCCTGATGTAAGGAGGGGCTCCCCTGGGGGTGTCTGATGTAAGGGGGGCTCCGCTGAGGACGTCTGATGTAAGGGGGGCTCAGCTGGGGACGTCTGATGTAAGGGGGGCTCCGCTGGGGACATCCTATGTAAGGGGGGCTCCCCGCTGGGAACACCTGATGTAAGGGGGGGCTCCGCTGGGGACATCTGATGTAAGGGGGGCTCCGCTGGGGATGTCTGATGTAAGGGGGTGCTCCCCGCTGGGAACACCTGATGTAAGGGGGCTCCGATGGGGACATCTGATGTAAGGGGGGGCTTCCCGCTGGGAACACCTGATGTAAGGGGGGCTTCCCGCTGGGAACACCCGATGTAAGGGGGGGCTCTGCTGGGGACATCTGATGTAAGGAGGGCTCCACTGGGGACATCTGATGTAAGGAGGGACTCTGCTGGGGGCAGATGATGTAAGGACAGACTCTGCTGGGGGCACCTGGTGGCATCTGGTGGCAGGCGACGTGGCAGGTGACACGCTCAGGGGTCCCACTGATTCTGGATTATGGTGAGTTGAATGATTTCATTCTATATAACAATGTAATAATAGTAATAATGCGCCCCAATCATCCTGGCACCATAACAACCATGGTGCTGGGATGATTGAAGCGCTAACACCAGGTGTTTGGAGTATCTTTATCTGCTGATTTGTTAAACTCTGGAATACACATTTCTATTGTGTTGTAGCATCTGGGCCTGCTGTCCCTCCATTCCTCTTTCCTTCTCTCTCCTTCCCTCCTTCTTTCCTTCTTTCTCTCTCCCTCCCTCCCTCTTTTCCCCTTTCTTTCTCCATCTCTCATTCATCTCAGACTCTAACCACCTCCCATGTAAAACACGCCCATATAAGCCACGCCCACTATTTCATGTAAACCACGCCCATCTTTCAGCGCAGCCTACAAACACATGCCCCCCCCTAATTATAATAAGACTCCACCTACAGCCAAAAAAGTGTCCCTATAATTTTTTTTACAATGTTGGCAACTATGCACTTCTTGTCCTGTTGACAGGAGGAGTTCATGGGGACAGAAAGTGATGAGTTAATTCTCTAGTGGGTAAAGAGATGGCAGCAAGACACATTTGTAGTAGAAGTAGTTTGAGTGTAAAAAGCATGCAATATCACAGAAAACCAAAACAATAATACCTGGTAACCAGTAATAGTACTATTTCAAAGAAAGCAGGCGCTGAACCAATTAGTAAAGGCAAATGTAATATTGCCACCTGATATGGTTAGTAACAAGGCAAGCATGAAAATGGATTACCAGGTAATAAGGCAATTTAGCATACAGGGTGATTAGTAATAAGGACTAGGCATAAGATGATGCTTGGCATTCAGATCAGCATAAACAGTAGCAAGGTCACTTAAGGGTAGGGTTGTCACCTTTTCTATACACCAAACCCAAAGACTTTAGCGGCGCACAGAAAATTATTTTTTGTAGTATACACTATACATATATTTTGTATATACAGTATCTCACAAAAGTGAGTACACCCCTCACATTTTTGTAAATATTTTATTATATCTTTTCATGTGACAACACTGAAGAAATTACACTTTGCTACAATGGTAAAGTAGTGAGTGTACAGCTTGTATAACAGTGTAAATGTGCTGTCCCTTCAAAATAACTCAATGCACAGCCATTAATGTCTGAACCGCTGGCAACATAAGTGAGTACACCCCTAAGTGAAAATGTCCAAATTGGGCCCAAAGTGTCAATATTTTGTGTGGCCACCATTATTTTCCAGCACTGCCTTAACCCTCTTGGGCATGGAGTTCACCAGAGCTTCAAAGGTTGCCACTGGAGTCCTCTTCTACTCCTCCATGACAACATCACGGAGCTGGTGGATGTTAGAGACCTTCCATTTGAGGATGCCCCACAGATGCTCAATAGGGTTTAGGTCTGGAGACATGCTTGGCCAGTCCATCATCTTTACCCTCAGCTTCTTTAGCAAAGCAGTGGTCATCTTGGAGGTGTGTTTGGGGTCGTTAATATGTTGGAATACTGCCCTGTGGCCCAGTCTCCGAAGGGAGGGGATCATGCTCTGCTTCAGTATGTCACAGCACATGTTGGCATTCATGGTTCCCTAAATGAACTGTAGCTCCCCAGTGCCGGCAGCACTCATGCAGTTCCAGACCATCACACTCCATGACACTTGACTGTAGACAAGACACACTTGTCTTTGTACTCCTCATCTGGTTGCCGCTATACACGCTTGACCAATGGTGTCCCTAGGGGGGGGCAGAGGGGGCCCTGACCCCCCCCCCCCCCAACATTATGCTGTGCCCCACCATGTGCCCCCCAATAAAAAAAAAATATTTTTTTTTTACAAAAAAGGCAATGTCTAAGAGGGAGAGCGTCCCCAGTCAGCTCCTGCGGGTGATTCCTCCCCCCTCCCTCTGCTCGCTGACACTGCACAATGCGAGCGCTCACACAACCACGGCCGCCCGATCTGCTCCTTCCCCTGCATCCTCATTGGCAGGGAGAAGAGCGAGTTGCAGGAAGGACTCCACCAGGACTCTCAGTTACTGAAAAAACAGACTGATTTCTCCCATCCATAGGACAGGAGAACCAGTCTGTAAATTCCAAGAGATTCCAAGAGATGCCAGACCAGCGCTGTCAACAACAGGGGCAGGACAGCAAGAGGAGGCTGGGGAACCCCACAATGGCAGAACACCAGGGCCTGGTGGCAAGACAACCTTTGCAACCCTGATAGTTCTCCCACTGCTTTGGATTTTATAGTTGCCCCCCTACTTTTGTCCCTGTCCCCCCATGTGCCCCCCCTAAATATGAAAGCTGGAGACGCCACTGCGCTTGACACCATCTGAACCAAATAAGTTTATCTTGGTCTCATCAGACCACAGGACATGGTTCAAGTAATCCATGTCCTTAGTCTGCTTGTCTTCAGCAAACTGTTTGTGGGCTTTCTTGTGCATCATCTTTAGAAGAGGCTGCCTTCTGGGACGACAGCCATGCAGACCAATTTGATGCAGTGTGCGGCGTATGGTCTGAGCACTGACAGGCTGACCCCCCCACCCCTTCAACCTCTGCAGCAATGCTGGCAGCACGCAAACGTCTATTTCTCAAACACAACCTCTGCAAATGATGCTGATCACGTGCACTCAACTTCTTTGGTTGACCATGGCGAGGCCTGTTCTGAGCAGAACCTGTCCTGTTAAAACGCTGTATGGTCTTGGCCACCGTGCTGCAGCTCAGTTTCAAGGTCCTGGCAATCTTCTTATAGCCTAGGCCATCTTTATGTAGAGCAACAATTCTTTTTTTCAGATCCTAAGAGAGTTTTTTGCCATGAGGTGCCATGTTGAACCTCCAGTGACCAGTATGAGAGAGCGAGAGCGATAACACCAAATTTAACACACCTGCTCCCCATTCACACCTGAGACCTTGTAACACTAACAAGTCACATGACACCGGGGAGGGAAAATGGCTAATTGGGCTCAATTTGGACATTTTCACTTAGGAATGTACTCACTTTTGTTGCCAGCGGTTTAGCCATTAATGGCTGTGTGTTGAGTTTTTTTGATGGGACAGCAAATTTACACTGTTATACAACCTGTACACTCACTACTTTACATTGTAGCAAAGTGTCATTTCTTCAGTGTTGTCATATGAAAAAATATAATAAATATTTTTAAAAGGAGGCGCATGCGCGGCGCCCTGTGACATGGACACCTGAACACAGAGCTCCGTCCCGTTCTGAGCTTTCGGAGGCCCCAGCAGCGGGTACATTCACCCCCCATAGGCACCCAGACAACCCACGGGCTCATTTACAGGCAGATTGGACCGGCGTAACAGACCCCTAAAGCCTATTTCACAGCACTGTTTGAAGCCGCTGAGGCACCTAAGATGGCGGCGGAACGGCTGCCTCACGATGCTTCCCACACAGGCACGCCAGCTTCCTCTTCCTGGTGGGCTTCGCTTCATGAGGAGGTATATGGAGGGGCCACGATGCTTTCATCGATAGGGCGGCCAGTAGCACCAGCTTCCACAGTATCCCTTATAAATCAGACCATGGACGACATGCTCATGTCACCCACAGTAGCAGCCTCACCGAGGCCTGGAGTGCAGCTACAGCATATGGGTCAAATCACCTCACAGCCCCCTGATATCACTATGCTCTTTACAAGATTTGCAGAAATGCTTGACAAGGGACTTGCTCAGACTGCTGCCAAGATCACCTCAGATATTAAATCAGATCTTCACCTCCTGGGCTCTCGCATTGAGCATATTGAAAATAAAATGGATGCCACAATTGACCGGGTTAATCAAAACACCGATCGTTTCCAAGAACTGCATGAACATTTGGAGGGGGCCATAGCCAAAATTGATGACCTGGAAAATAGGTCCAGAACGCTGAATTTTAGGATCAGAGGCCTTCCAGAGACTTTCACTGACATTCCAGAAGCAGTGTACTCTCTAATCAAAAACCTTATACCTGACATCCGAGCCCACAAATTGGAACTTGATCGGGCCCACAGAGCCCTTGGCCCCCCTCAATCAGATGGGCTACCTCGTGACATTGTGGTAACACCTCACTACTACAATGTCAAAGAAGAAGTCATGAGGAGAGCTTGCGCCATCCCACAAATTCAGCTTATGGGACACACAGTACAAGTTTATGCTGATGTCTCTCCCTTCACCATCCAAAAAATGCGAGCACTCAAACCCCTCCTGACGGTTCTGACACAGAAAAAAATTAAATACTGGTGGCTTTTCCCCTTAAGCCTGAAATTTGAATTTAATGGCAAGCCCTTCAGATTCTCCACGCTCACGGAAGGAGAACTTTTGCTGCAGAAAGTGGGCCTCCTGCCCACTAACCCAACCTCACCGATGCAATCATCTCCGTCCAGGCTGACCAAACGGCCTCCTCCATCTAGTCCACTCACCTCTACGTGGCAAAAACCTAAGCACAAGAAAGCCAAGGAAGGCATTGCTACATGAACTGGAGACTTACTCCATTGTTTCCCTTCTCACCCCTTTATTGGGTATGGGCCCGCCTGGCCCCTTAGGCTTTTATGCCTACCTGGACTCATCAACTGACTATTCCCTTGGATCTCCCATCTACCTGTGGCTCAGGCCTATCTTGCTGGAATCTGTGCACTGTTACAGTTACCCTCAGCAGTGGAACTCTCTCTTGTGTGACCTGAACAGGAACATTCCCGGGACTCCCTGAATTTTACTGCCCCAAGTTCAGGATCTCTCAATGGGATACGATGCACCCTTCCTGTTATGTTAGGACTCCGGGAGTAGGGGGAAAATTTAACTCTTTCTGACTTAAATCTCCCTAAGTCCCGTATGTGGATCTCATCCCTGGAAGGGGTTATTGTCCCTTATCCTCCACCATCAATAACTGAACAATACATTGGCCACTGACCCCCAAAAGCAATTGTCTTTGGAGTTCCCTGGGTTGCCACCTCACCCACCCCACAGGTTGTTCAATCCCCACCTCCTCCTTAGGATGACTCATCAACGGACTTAGGGGGCATTAACCCTTTTTGTTTTTACCTTTTTTTTCACTCTTTGTGACCCCTTCAGTTTCTGACCCTGCCACAGCCTATCCTTCCACGAAAATGTACAAGTTATAGTTGATGTGGGGAATGTACCCTAGCTTGTTTTATCCTGTATGTTAGTTATGTTTCAGGGGGTGCCGTGCGCGGAATGGCACCTATGCTCCTCCTCCTACACTCGGAGCTGAAGGTTTTTTTTCTGCTCCTAGTTGGGATCTCCCGCACTGGTTGGGGGTACCATATTTGTATCTCGGGATATGGTGAACATATTTCTCCCATATCCCTGGATCCTACTCTTACTGCTTTTTTCCTCTCTTTAACCCTTTACTAAATCTCCTTTTTTTTCAGTGACGTGTGCGGTCTCGCTCGCCTGCAGGACCCAGGAATGTGTTCTAATGGACTCAATGGCAGATATCTCCCACGGACCACCCATCAGATGGGAGGTAGGTGATTGGGGGTCACCGGCGTCTCCACCTAAACTGCTCCATGGCTGATCTCACCACTCATAAAGATGCCCTGCGCTCTGCTTCGCACAAAGAGCAGGGGATTAACTACCCTAGCGCCGGAAAATCTTCCAATACTATCATGACCAAAAAATTTACATATTATTCCTTCAAGAAACACACTTACCAAAATCTTATGCCCCGTCCTTCATACACGCCAAATTTCCTATGTTCTACCTTGCCAATTCGGACAGAAAGACTAAAGGAGTGGGTGTGTTTTTCTCCCGCAAAACCCAATTCTCACTGGTATCAGAATTTAAAGACCCCGATGGTAAATTCATACTCGTGAAAGGCCTCATTGATAACCAGCTTTACTCCCTAATCTCATACTACACCTAATCAAGGCCAATCAAAATTTTTTCAGTCCCTCTTTCACACCCTAGCTCCAATGCTTGAAGGCCTGGTCCTTTATGGCAGAGACGCTAACATTGCGTTCAATGCAGGAAAGGATAAGTCCCGTCCCCCAGGTAAGGATGGTGTCCGTCCCACCAGAGTCTTAATGTAGCCAGACAGATTTACCATCAGGGTTTGGTTGACGCCTGGAGGGAAATGAACCCTGGGACTCGGGATTATACACACTATTCCAGCCCCCACAATACTTTTGCCAGAATAGATCACTTTTTCATTCTGCAAAATCATACCCTGCTGGTCCACAAAGCAATCATTAAGGACTCTGCCTGGTTGGACCACTCTTTCCTCCTCCTGATAATAAACAAACCGACGGCACATCAACAAGGGTTCAATTGGTGATTAAACGGCTCACTCCTTAACAATCCCTCCCACATCAGTGAGATTGAAAAAGACATTCAGGAATATTTCTTACTCAATGATATTGATAACATCTCTCCCAGCATTTTGTGGGCGGCACACAAAACCTCCATACGGGGTAAACTGATCCAAATGTCCGCTAGGATACGCAAAGCCTGCAAACTAGATATAGACAGACTGGTAAGGGAATTCTCGTATTTAAGCAAACAACATAAACGCAACCCCACCCCTGGATCGGCAGCTAGGCTCTTAAGATCTTAATTTGGCCCTCACTGCTATACCCAAAAAAAGCTTGCGATGGGATGGTGGGATGTTTTATCATCAAAAAGACAAGTTGGGAGCTATGTTGGCACATAGGCTAACTCCTAAGATAAGGTCGCGCGCCTTACCTAAGATAAAATTGAGCAATGGATCCCTATCACAAAATCCCCAGAAAATCATGGAAGCTTTTCATGATTTCTACCGTTCTTTGTACAGTAAAAATAGGAAAGAACCCTCGCCCAGCCTGATTGATTCCTTTCTCAGCTCACTGAAGATCCCCAAGCTCCCGGAACACCACAGGGACAGCTTAGAGATCCCCATCTCAGCAGAGGAAGTCTCTCAGGTCATTTAGAACCTTAAAAATGACTCGGCCCAGGTGCATGTGCGGTAGCTTCCAAGATGGCCACGTAAGCCGGGAGCTCCACACTGCCTCAGCCATCCAGGGACCCTAAACCCGGATCGGTTCCAGCGGGACCTCCACTAACAGCGGGATCAGATCGGGGAACACCCCAGGAGCATTTACATGCCGGGCAGCACAGCTAGGAGGGACCTTGGGCTGCAATTTTCCGCCGAAAGCAAACGGGCCAAATCCAAGATGGCGGCCACTACTCAGCCATGAGACCAGCTTCCAGGAGGACAGCAAGAACACAGGCAAGTCCTGACCCCAGCTACACTTGCCTACACCCCTCTGGCTTCCACCAGCATCCATCACATTACCTCCCCTTCTCCTGCCTCAACAGAATCGCTAAATGAGCGATCATTGGACACATACAGGCTCTCCCCCATGGGAGAAACCCCTGCCCGCATGGACAATATCACTACCCCAGGATGCCCAGAGATGGACACCCCCCTGAACGCAGGAGACCTGTACCTCAAACTGTCTGAGCTGCTTGAGAGGGGTCTCACTCATACTGCCAACAAAATCACCAGTGACATCCGTTCCGACTTCCAAAACCTGGGTTCCAGAATGGAAGCGATTGAACACAAGCTCGACATAACAGTGTCCAGGGCCAACCAAAACACCGACCATATACAAATCATACAGGAGCAATTAGACACTTGCCAGGATCGACGATCTTGAAAATCGTTCAAGGAGGGACAATTTTAGAATCAGAGGTCTGCCAGAGTCCATCACGGACATCCCCAAGACAGTCCAGGAGCTCATCAAAATCCTCATCCCGTCCATAGCTCCACATAAACTTGAGCTAGACAGAGCACACAGATCTCTGGGACCACTTAGGAAAGATCGAGCTCCCCAGGGATGTAGTGGTCAAGCCTCACTATTACGGGGTAAAAGAGGACATAATGAAAACCTCACACAAGCAAACACACATCTCCTTTCAGGGAAATGACATTCAGATTTTTGCAGACATCTCTCCCATCACCATCCAACGTCGCAGATCCCTCAAACCGTTACTATTGATTCTCTCGCAAAAGGAAATCAAGTACTGGTGGGGCTTCCCCTTTGCCTTAAAATTTGCTTTTAAAGTAAAAACCCATTCCTTCACCAGCTTTCCAGAGGGTGAACGGGTGCTTCTTCAATTGACTCTTATCTCCCAAAACTCCGCGATGGATACCACAAACCTACAATCAGGATGAGCCAAACGGCCCACACCCACGAGCCCAATCTCCCCCTTGTGGAAAACCACAAAAAACAGGAGAGTGTGGGAACCCATGCCTACCTGAACAAAACAAGGGGCTTTTCTCATTGCATCTTGCTACAGCTCGGCATTGCCTAGCTACTTGTACCGGGACCTACCTACCGGATTTGGTTGTACCCCAGAGACAACTCTGGCTCTCCACTCCAAACTTTTTTACTGACTCCTTCTTCAGCCCAGAACTGTCAGCTCGAGTCTTCTTTCTGGATCTCCCGTTTGTCCTCAACAAACTGGGGACCATTGGAAAGAACGCTTTCTAACCACACTCAACAGTAACACGCTCCAGAGGAAGTGTGGGAAGACGCTAAACTTGCCCAATCCTCCACAAACTGTTTAGAGGGTCTCTCCCTTTAAGGCTCCTCAACGTTATTCAGTTTTCGGCTCATGAGGACTCAGGCCACCCCTAAATCTACAGTTCCTCTTAATACCCAAAATGGCTTAACGGCCTAGTTCTATGTTTAATCGCTGGTTGCGATCCTTAATCCAGTTAACGTTACAATTTTCAAATTTATTATGTGTTCTTTTTTTTTTCATGTGATAACTTGCTTTCTTTTCAGGGTTGCCTTAGGCTGAGGCAGCAGTCGTGCGCCTCCACCCATCGTTCGACTATGGATTATCCATACCTGAAGGATGGGACCCAGGCCCAACTTGAGGGCTAGGTTTGTTCACCAGATGATGGTAGGGAGAGATATTTTACTCTCCCCTATCACCTTAGGCCCTTTACGGGCTCTCTCTCTCTCTATGCCTTTTTCTACTACCTCTTTCTCTCACTAACCTCTCTTTCACTCTTGCCAGTGCACGGACGTCACCACGCTTGTTGGTTTCTCCAGGTTCCACGCTCCACCCACAGCAGCATCCAGACCCTCCCTTGACTCCACTGATGAAGGTAAGTGCTGCCTGTACTGATGTCGACCTTTGTTCCGCTTGCCATGCCTCATAGTCCCACACCTACCCCTGTATTCAGAGTAGTCTCTCACAATGTTCAGATCCTAAACTCAGTGTTCAAGAGAAAGAAAGTGCTCCAAACTTACCACTCATAAAAAAGTGGATGTGGTAATGCTTCAGGAGACGCACTTCCCAAGACGGTACATCCCCTCCTTCCTCCACGCTCAATTCCCACAATTCTATTTAGCAAATGCAGTCCAAGGGTGTAGCTATTCTATTCGCAAAGAAATGCAAATTCTCAGTGCAGCAGGAGTATAGAGACCCAGATGGCAGATACATCCTAATTAAGGGATTTATCGAGGATCATCTCTATTAATTCGTCTCTTACTACACCCCCAACAAGGGCAAGGTTAAATTTTTCCGGACAATGTTCCAAGCACTAGGGCCAAAGCTAGAAGGGACTGTTATCTTTGGAGGAGACTCCAACACAGCCTTCGATCAGTCAATGGATAAGTCGAAACCCCCAGCCTCACAACTAACTCGCCCCACCAGGAATAGCTCTAGCATTGCTAAGCTTATTTATCAACAAGGCCTAGCAGATATATGGAGGGAACTTAATCCGACAAAATGTGACTATACACACTACTCGAACCCCCATCAAGTCTACTCCAGGATAGACCACATATTCATCTCCACTAAACACACCCCCTTTGTCAGTAAAGCCCACATTACTGACTCAGCCCTTTCAGACCACTCCATGGTTCACATTGCCTTTCGAGGCCCCTCCACTAGACCAAATAGGACACACTGGACTGTCAATGAATCGCTACTTAATGACCCCATTGGAGCCACTGAAATTGAAAAAGCTTTAAAAGATTATTTTCTCCTTAATGATGTTGATGGCATCTCGGCCGAGACTCTATGGGCAGCACATAAAGTAACGATCCGAGGCAAGATCATTCAGATAGCTACTCAGCTCAAAGGAAAGATCCTCTGACATAATTAAATTGAAAAAGGAGTTTGCGATATTAAGCAAACGCCACAAGCAAGACCCCTCTACGGTCTCCATAGCGCAACTTGATTCTGCCCGCTTATCTTTAAACTTAGCGCTCACGGTCAGGGCCGAGAGAGCCATCCGCTGGAATGGAGTAAAATTCTATCAGCACAAAGACAAGATGAGCACTATGCTAGCCACCAAACTAACCCCTACCTTTCGGTCCCACACATTCCCAAAAATTAGATTGAAAGACGGTTCAACGACTCTAAACCCCCCAGCGTATTTTACAAACATTTGAATCGTTCTACTCCAAATTGAACCAGGGAGAGACCATCACTGATGAGTGCAAAATACGCTCCTTTTTAGATGATCTACCCATCCCCACATTGATAGATGAACATAGGGAAATCATGAACACTCCTATTTCAGCAGACGAAGTGCTCGATGTAATCAAGAACCTAAAAAGGGGATCAGCCCCTGGTCCCAATGGTTTTTCAGTTCCATACTATAAAACCTTTGCAGAACCCCTAGCCCCACGTCTAGCCAAATTCTTCAATACTAAAAGAAAGGGAGACCCGGTAGACCCTTACCTTAATGCGGCATTCATTTCATTAATTCCAAACCCGATAGAGATTTAGAACTGGAGGTGAACTATAGGCCCATATCATTGATCAACAATGACCTAAAAATACTGACCAAAAGTTTAGCAAACAGAATAGGATCCTTCATTAACCGCTATATACACAAAGACCAAGTGGGATTTATCCCAGGACGACAAGGCCAGATCAAGTGCGGCGGGCGATGGACGTAATCTCAGTCTTTCAATCGGGGTGGGACAGGGATCTCCCCCAGGAGGGGCTTTTACTGTCGTTGGACCTGCAGAAGGCCTTCGATTCTCTCTCTTGGCCATATCTGTTTGCAGTCCTTAAGCGTTGGGGCTTTGGAGAGAACTTTCTGGGAGTTCTGAGATCCTTGTACCACAACCCTGAGGCAAGGATTAGATTGCAGGGCTATTACTCGGACCTATCAAAATTTCTAAGGGCACCAGACAAGGTTGCCCTCTATCGCCCCTGATATTCGCCTTGGCAATAGAGACTCTAGCAATAGCAGTCAGGACTAATCCAAATATCAGGGGAGTCCAGTGTGGCCAAACCAACCACAAATGTGCACTATTCGCAGATGACATCCTATTATTTATCACCTCCCCAATCACCTCATTGCCCAACTTATGTAAATTATTAGATTCTTTCACTGCTGTCTCAGGTCTGCAGGTAAACCTGGCCAAATCCCAAGCTCTAAATGTCTCCCTACCCCGACCTGTTGTTGAGCATCTGAAACCTGCTTTCAAATTTAAATGGAGTGAATCTTCAATCCGTTATCTAGGTATAAATCTCACCCCCAAGATCCAACTACTATATCAGGCGAATTTCCCCCCCTATGTTTCACAAACTCGAATCTGACCTCAAAACCTGGTCCTCATTCCAACTATCGTGGCTTGGTAGAATCAATTCCATCAAGATGACCCTACTACCCAGGCTCCTCTACCTCTTCAGATCACTTCCCATAGCGATTAAAAGAGATCACCTCAGAGCATTCCAAAAGAAAATTATCAAATTCATTTGGGGGAAAAAGGGTCATAGGACTGCCCAACGCGTCCTATTCAGCCCCAAAACACAAGGGGGCCTTGGCCTACCCAACCTCTTATGGTATTATAAAGCAGCTAGATTAGCGCAGCTATCCATGGTGTACTCTAAATATGAGAAAACAGATTGGATTCAAATGGAAAGACAAGCGGTCCCAGAATATACCTTAGACTTATGTCGTGCCCCCGAAAAGCTAGACCTCCCATAATGTCTCCCACTCTCTCCCATTCACTAACGTTATGGGATGAACTATGCCAACTACCCTCCCTAACCTCTGATATCCTCCCTTTGGCGCACATATTCCGCAACCCAAAATTCCCTCCAGGCATGAACATCAAATCTTTCCAATGGTGGTTGGACAAGGGGATGTACCGTATTGGACACTACTTCTCGATGACAGGACCGCTGTCCCTGAAACACTGCATAAATAAACTTGATCTGCCAGTCTCAGAGAGATTCCGGTTTCATCAAATCTCTCACTCCCTCTCTTCCATCCGGAAGAACAAATCCCTACCCCTTGAATTCACAAACTATGAACGTTGGCGTGGACAGGCGGCGGAACAGAGGGGGGGATTTCAATAATATACGCAGCACTTTCCAAACTCTCTTCCAGGTTTCCATATATGGATGCATGGGAGAATGACCTACATGAGGCCTGGGACCTGGAGGAATGGCACCGAGCAACAGCGAGAGCTTTTAGAGGTATAATGAACGTCTCCCTTGTCAAAGCCAACTTAAAGGTAATCACCAGATGGTACCTGGTCCCTACCAGACTGGCCACTATGTTTCCCTCTGCCTCTCCATTGTGCTTTAGGGAATGTCATACCCTCAGGCCCATGATCCACGTATGGTGGGAATGCCCAAATATCAGAGGATTTTGGAACAGAGTGTTCAACCTCATCAGAAAAGTAACGGGAAACTCAGTTCCAAAATCAGCCCAAGTGGCCCTATTGAATTTCCCCATACCGCTGGTCTCCAAATACACCCAAAAATGAATTCTCTTTATCCTTTTGGGGGCAAAAATAACAATTGCAAAAGCATGGAAAAAACCTAAGGTCTCCTTCCGTGCAGCGAAAAATAAAATATCGTGGATCACGACCCAAGAAAAAATGGCTAGTTCCATTCTGGACACCACCAAATCATTCCAAGCAACATGGAAACCCTGTGCCAGATATGTAGGTATCCCACTCATCCCTGGAACCTAAATTATAAGTAATAAGAGCTATCACTGGACTCTGGCTTCACTCCCCCACTTCCTCTTACTTTCTCCTGTTTTTCCTCTCTCTTTCTTCAATGTGAAATAATTGATGACAAAAACCTCTTTTTATTTTAGTTGTCTTCTACCTGTCATTGACATCTAAATAGCAGACAGTGGAGGAGTGCCATGGATTATGTATCTAGAAAAACACTGCCGACATGGGATTGTTTCCTCCCTTGCTGTACTTCACTCTGTTAGACCACTTAGCATTCAAGGAAACCACTGTCATTACCAGGTTGCTTGAGTGGTTAACTCCACAGTAAGCTTCAGCCCTTAAATTATAAGCAATAAGAGCTATCACTGGACTCTGGCTTCACTCCCCCACTTCCTCTTCCCTTCTCCTGTTTCTCCTCTCTCTTTATTCAATGTGAAATGATTGATGACAAAAACCTCTTTTTATTTTAGTTGTCTTCTACCTGTCACTGACATCTAAATAGCAGACAGTGGAGGAGTGCCATGGATTATGTATCTAGAAAAACACTGCCGACATGGGATTGTTTCCTCCCTTGCTGTACTTCACTCTGTTAGACCACTTAGCATTCAAGGAAACCACTGTCATTACCAGGTTGCTTGAGTGGTTAACTCCACAGTAAGCTTCAGCCCTTTTATCCTTGGCTGCCATCTCATGACACAGTATGCACCCAGTTGGAGTGTCATGAGCGACAGTCCAACATAATGCCTTGTTAACAGTCGGGATATATCCCCCAGCTATTTCTGTTTATCCACATTTACCAGCTTGCAACAACATCGTACCAATACTTTATAGCGTGATATTTGTATAGTTGGACAACCAAAGTTATGAAGAGGATAATTTTTTTTGCCTTATGTATTGTGGATGTCATCTCATGTCATGCAATTTATTTTCAATAAACATTTTATAACTCAAAAAAAGAAAATGACTCAAAATGAAACATTTTGCCCCACTACTGTCCCCCTATCTGGCCGTTTTTTTAACCAGCATAGATCTGGTGCACAACTCGATAAGGCGCTAAATTCAGCCTTCATCACGGTTATACCAAAACCAGGCAAGGACACTAGTTGCACCGCTAATTATCGCCACATATCATTGATAAACAATGACCTAAAAATTCTAATGAAAATTCTAGCAGATAGAATATCTAACTTTATTAGCCTATATATTCATAAAGATCAGGTGGGCTTTATACCTGGGAGACAGGGTCCAGATCAGATCAGAAGAGCAATTGACATAGTTTCGCTACTGGGATCTGGCTGGGACAAGGGACCCCCAGAGCAGGGATTCTTGCGCTCACTGGATCTCATGAAGGCATTTGACTGTCTCTTGGACTTTCCTGTTTCCGATATTGCAAAAATCGGGTTTGGGTCATTCCTTTATGAATATAATAGGAGGACTCCAATACAGAAGCACAAATTAAACTGCAGGGTTATTACTCGCATCCTTTTTCAATTTTTAATGGTACAAGACAGGGTTGTCCCTTGTCCCCACTGATCTTTGCCGTGGTCATCAAGACCCTAGCTATCGCTATCCGGGACAATCCTGACATACATGGAGTGCGTTGTGGCCCACACACCCACAAGTGCGCTCTTTTTGCTGATGATGTGTTACTCTTTATCACCTCATCACTTACCTTATTACCAAATCTATGCAGGGTACTCGATGACTTTGGCAAAGTCTCTGGCCTCAAGGTTAACTACTCGAAATCAGTAGCACTAATCATCAACTTACCAGTAACCCTAGTAGCCCAGCTCAAAGACAACTTCCGGTTTGGATGGGGTGAGTCAATGATCCTCTATCTAGGGATCAACCTCACAGCATCAATAGACAAACTCTATACTGCTAATTTTCCCCCACTCTATCACAAACTTGGTGAGTATCTGTCAAGATGGGATAAGCTGGGGCTGTCCTGGCTAGGCAGAGTCAATTCAGTAAAAATTACCCTATTCCCACGCATCCTTTATCTATTTAGATCACTACCCATCCCCATCGCCAAGGATCACCTCCAGAAATTCCAATCTATAATTATATTTATATGGGGAGTGAAGGGGCATAGGAAAGCCAAAGGGACCCTTTTTTAGGAGCAGAGATCAGGGAGGTGTGGGCAGGGCTGGACTGGGACAAAAATGTGGCCCTGGATTTCATCCAGACCGGCCCACTTTAATTTTGCAAACACGCGCAAAACAGTATATAAACTATACGCAATTACGCAAAAAAAAATAAGTAAAAACATTCCACTATAAGTATAAATGGCTTTTTTTTCAGGGTCCCCAGAGAACCCCCCACTTACATCAGGGTTCCCAGAGAGCCCCCCTTTTACATCAGGGTCACCAGAGAGCCTCCGCCTTACTTTAGGGTCCCCAGAGAGCCCCCCCTTACATCTGGGTCCCCAGAGAGCCTCCCCCTTACATCAGGATCCCCAGAGAGCCCCCTCTTACATCTGGGTCCCCAGAGAGCCTTCCCCTTACATCAGGGTCCCCAGAGAGCCTCCCCCTTACATCAGGGTCCCCAGAGAGCCCCCTCTTACATCTGGGTCCACAGAGAGCCCTCCCCTTACATCAGGATCCCCAGAGAGAATCCCCCTTACATCAGGGTCCCCAGAGAGCCCCCCTTACATCAGGGTCCCCAGAGAGACACCCACTTACATCAGGGTCCCGGAGAGCCCCTCCTTACCTCAGGGTCCCCAGAGAGCCACTTCTTACATCAAGGTCACCAGAGAGAGGGCAGGCAGTGAGAGATTATGTAATCTCTCTGCTGCCCGTGGCTGCACAGTAAGGGCGGAACAGCGGTGATGCAGGGCGAGCGATGGGAGATGATGTCATCTCTCTGCTCTCTCGCCCGCCTGGCTCTCCCGTGCTGCCTGCCCGCTCGCTCTCCAGCTCTCCCATGCTGCCCGCTGCATGGCTGCAGAGTGGCCATGGCTTGGTGGTGGGCCGCGGCTCTGTGGTTGGGGACCCCTGGGACTAGGGCTATGGGACCCAGATTCGGGGCTATAGCCCCAAAAGCCACCACTAGTGACGCCACTGGCTGTCACTGAAACCGGCCCACTGAGCCATCGGCCCACCGGGAAACTCCCTGTAGTCCCGATGGCCAGTACATGCCTGGGTGTGGGTTTGCCTAACCTTCTCTGGTATCAGGCAGCACAACTCTCCCAACTCTCCACTGTTTACTCTAAAATTGCACACTCTGATTGGGTACACATGGAACGACAGGCTATCCCCCCAATATACTATGGACTATCTTCTCTGGTCCTAGACCTGCCATCATGGTTCCTACACTATCCCACTCCCTTGTTCTATGGGATTCTCTCAGAACCAATTCACGACTGATTTCGCACTGGCACCCTTTGTCACACATTTTCCGAAACCCTCTGTTTCCTCCTGGGATGGACATTAAAGCATTCCAGTGGTGGTTAGATAAGGGGTTGTATAGGAGAGGACATTTTGTTAACCCTGCGGGACCTCTCACTATGGCCCACAGCATTAGTAAACTCAACATGCCAAGAACGGAAACATTTCAATACCGACAAATAGTACACTTTCTCCAGTCCCTACAGTCCTCCAATCCGATCCCACTTTCGATCACGGACTATGAAAGGTGGTGTGGTCAGACTGTGGAGCAGAGTGGGGGAATTTCGGTGATTTACCGATCACTTGCTAGGGCTGAGACCAAGTCACTCTTTATGAGAGACTGGGAAAATGACTTGCAACACACTTGGAGCATTGAAGAATGGCATAGAGCTTCTACTGCAGTATCTAAGGGCATTCTAAACATAGCATTCATTGAAGCGAACCTGAAAGTCCTTATGAGGTGGTACATGGTCCCCCTAAAACTCCCCAAAATATATTCAAACGCCTCACCCTTGTGTTTTTGCAATTGCGAGCATGTTGGGTCAATGCTACACATATGGTGGGACGTCCCAAGATCAGGGGTCTATGGAATATGATATAAGATATATCATTAGGAATATTACGGGATTACCCATCCAAAAGTCTCCTCAACTAGCTCTCTTAAACTTTCCTTGCCCTAAAACCCCGAAACTAGTTTAACGACTTATTATGTTTATTTTCCTTGGGACCAAGCTAACAATAGCTCAGGCTTGGTCAAAAGAAAAATAACATGGATCATGGCCCAGGAGAAAACAGCATCCTTTTGGGCACTGCTGATAAACACGATGCTGTCTGGGATCCTTGGACCAGATACATATCTCTGCCACCTACCGCTTTCCTATCACCCAGGCCGTTGTAGATAAGCGAGCACCGCACCGTCTTACAATGTTTCACCCCTTCCTTCTCTATCCTCACTTTCTTTTTTCTTCTCTTTCTTTTCCTCTTCTCTACTTTTCATTATCACCCTACAGGTTCTTCTACTTGACTACTACCTGGAGTTGCTACTTCAGCCCTTTCCCGAATTACAGGAGAGAGGTTTTTTCTGCTTGTTACTAAAGCTAATTAGATGATACTTGGACCTTTAGTCCGAATCCTTCTCTCTATTGGACGTCCACATGTTACTATAGCTTTAATCTCTGATAGTCCATCCAACTGTTTAGGCACAGTCTTCATGCTAGACACTTCGAATTCGGTTCGCTCTCTTCCCTCTCTCCTATTTCAATGTTTTGCAGCATTTTTGTTACACTATATACCTATGTAATAGATGTTCGGCTTCGCCCGGGGGGGCGGACCTTTCCTTTCCGGCACAGCTAGATCCCGTGTGAGGTGCTGGGGAGGGTGATCCCCCCTACCCCCCCCACCCCCTTCCCTCAGTTATATAAGAACTGTCAGAGGCGATGAAGCGTCACACAGTGAGAGCCTCCCATGGAGGGGGATCGGTGGCGGATTTTTTTTTCTTTTTTGGTCTGTCGCGGCGTGAAAAAGAAGATGAATGGACATCGTGGGACATTTTTATTTTTTAATAAAGGACTTGTCCCCAAGCTGTGTCTTGTTGTTTTTAACATTTTGACGCTTTTTTTGTGAAATGGTAGGGGTACATTTGTACCCCGTTACCATTTCACACAGGGGGGAGGCCAGAATCTGGGGGTCCCCCTGTTAAAGGGGACTTCAGGATTCCGATAAGCCCCCAGCTTGCAGACCCCCACAACCACCAGGCAAGGGTTGTGGGGATGAGGCCCTTGTCCCCATCAACATGGGGACAAGGTGCTTTGGGGGGCTACCCCAAAGCACCCTCCCCATGTTGAGGGCATGTGGCCTGGTACGGTTCAGGAGGGGGGGCGCTCTCTCGTCCCCCCCTCTTTTCCTGCGGCCTGCCAGGTTGCTTGCTTGGATAAGGGTCTGGTATGGATTTTGGGGGGACCCCCCCCACAATTTTTTTTAAAATTTTGGTTCGGGGTTCCCCTTAGTATTCATACCAGACCCAAAGGGCCGCGATCAGTTTTAAATGACAATTTTTCCTTTAGAAATGTCATTTTGCTGTGGTACTGTTCTAAACACGGGAAATAATGTGCTACCTTACAGGCATACTATAGACACCCCGCAGGCACGATATTTAAAGGAATATTTCATTTTTATTGTTTCACTTTAAGCATTAAAAAAATCACTGCTACCTAAAAAACGGCCATTTTTAAAAAAATTTTTTGCATTGATACATGTACCCTGGGGCAGGACCCGGGTCCCCAAACACATTTTATGACAATAACTTACATATAAGCCTTTAAAATTAGCACTTTTGATTATTCATGTTTGTGTCCCATAGACTATAATGGTGTTCGTGTGTTCTGCCAAATTTTTCGTCTGTTCGGTATGTTCTGGTGCGAACCAAACTGGGGGGTGTTAGGCTCATCCCTAACGGTGATCAGCGATTTTTAGCGGGACTGCGACATTGCGGCGGACACTTTTTTGGGACCAGTAACATTTATACCGTGATCAATGCTATAAAAATGCACTGATTGCTGTATAAATGGCACTGGCAGGGAAGGGGTTAACACTAGTGGTGATCAAGGGGTTAAATGTGTTCCCTGGGAGGTTTTTCTAACTGTGGGGGGAGTATACTGACTGGAGGAGGAGAGAGATCGCTGTTCCTGATCCCTAGGAACAGATAATCTCTCTCTATTCCCCTGTCAGAATGGGGATCTGTTTGTTTACATTAACACATCCCTGTTCTGGCTCTCTGTGGAGCGATCATGGGTGACCAGCGGACATCATGGCCGTCGGTCACACACATCGGCTTCTGTGCTGTGCGCGCGTCCACTGTATCTATTGCATGAACCGACATACAGCTGTGGAGATTTGCGTAATAGAGCCAACCTGCCACAGTATAATGACGGCGGCTGGTCGGGAAGTGGTTAATCAGGGTTCCCAGAACCCCTGTTACTTCAGAGTCTGCAGAATTTCCACTTGCACTGTAAGGGCCCTTTTAAATGGGCGGATCAATCGGACCACTCATTGTTCTCTATAGGGAGGTGGATGTAAACAGACATGTGCCCATTTAAATCCGCCTGCATCTGATCAAGAGGGACAGGGATCCATTCACCATCTGTCTATCGGATTGGATGACAGTCAGACCACTCCATAGAGAACAGCGAACTGTGTCCGTGTCCGCTCTGCACAAGTGGAGCGGACACGGACCTGTCATCTGCCTGCTCAGGGCGGATCAGGAGAAGCAGATGACAGGAGGGGATCAGCGGATCAGGATCCAAAACTAAAAAAATGTTTTTGCCTTTAGTTATGCTTTATAATAAGACTTGTGTACCCTAATGACCTAGTGATAAAGACACGTCATGTAGGATATGGCTGACAGTGGTAAAGCCACTATCAGTTTTTTTTTCGTTCAACCCAGCGGGTTAAAAACAAATTGACAGCTCAGGTCGGAGCTGCTGTACTAACAATCTGATGTTAGTACAGCAATCTCCCCCTCTGCACTATTGTGTCATGACAGAGGGACCCTCCACCCCCACCACCACTCTAGTCAGCGCTCTCAGCCTAGGGTGACCATACATTAGCCTGCCACCAGATGCAGCTTGTCATTTGCCACCATCGCCTGCCACCAGATGCAGCTTGTCACTTGCCACTGTAGCCTGCCACCAAATGCAGCTTGTCACTTGCCATCGTCGCATGCCACCAGATGCGGCGTGTCACTTGCTGTCGTCGCCTGCCACCAGATGCAGCTTGTCACTTGCCACCCATAGCCACACTAAGTATATAGAAGGACATGTAAGTGAGTGGCACCATACTGGTAGCAGGTTTGTGCACTTAAGGTATTAGTAAGGCTAAATCTAACTATTGTTAAAAACGCTACCTCCCCCTTCCTACTGCTTATCCTTCATATCATGAATAAAAAGATCTGTACACTTACCTTTTTTTTTAAATCCGGGCTGGTCATAAGATTGAGCAGCTCTGCAGTTTTGACATCACCCATGGCCTAGCCATTGACATCACTCTTTCCTTTCCCATGCAGTAGTTGCTTACTGACAGAGAGAAGCCACATGAATGAACCAGACCAGATAAAAAAAATAGGTAAGTATACAGATCTTTTAATACAGGGTATGCCGGATTAGCAGGAGAATGGGGAGGGAGCATATTTAAGAATAGTTAGTTAGCCTTTTCTTCAGCTTTATATACTCAGAGATCCTTGGATAGGGATCCCAAAAACTAAGAGGCGACCGTTAGAAACATCCCCAGTGCCATGAATGGGGTGCCAGCTTGCAGCCATGGTTTAAGTGCAAGTTATCTGCCCTGGGTTTTAGTATAGGGGTCCCTTGTCCCTGAACACAATCACTAATACCATAAAATGATGACATCTCAATTTAAAATAATCTTTATTAAACAGAAACACTAATCTACTTTTATTTATATTCATATGCTTACCCACATTATTATTCTAAATATAAAGAGTTTCTAAAGGTAGACTTTTTTTTTACCTTAATGTATTTTTTTTTGAGCATAGAGAGAGAGGATGCCACAGGACAAGAAACTGGCAGTCATGTTCCCCCAGCTACAGCATACTGCCAAGTTTGCTCCAGTGACAAGGAGGGAGGGGATGATTGGGCACTGACTGTACTTGGGTGCCTGAGAGAAGAGAGGAGGAAGAGGCACAACTCCAACGAGGCAGAATGTCCTCTAGGGGGCAGCTTAAGGGCAGCCACCCTATTGCATCACACCGCAGCTCTGCAGGGGGAAAGGCGCTGCTGACTCCCCGCTTTTAAGAGTTCTTTGATGTGGGCCTTTTTCAACACGTGTGCAGCAGATCGCACCCTATGTCTGAAGTGGATCAAGCGTAGCCAGAACAGCAGCTGCTTGGGCACCACATGCTTGACCAGACATATGACGACCTGCCATGCAGTCTGTTGGCAACAGCACTTGAAAGACCCACATCATAGAAAAAGACGGACTTCTCCTTGCTCCTCATCTGGGATCTCCAACCCTACTATACCACCAGTCCTCTCAAAAACCTACACTGAGAGGAATGAAGGTATAGCAATAGGTGTCCCAAGTACTTGCAGCCAATCTGCTAGCAGTACACCACCAATTTATTTCAGCAGGCAAATTTCACTACCCCAGTTGCTGAACCGTAAAAATAAATTCGGTCCCAGCCATCCAGATGCTCAGTGTCTAAATGTTAGCTTGGCCAAATTGCTAGCACTGCAACTGCTGCCTTTTCAGCTGGTAGACTCTGCCCCCTTTCGTGAATTTGTGGAATATGCTGCACCTCAGTGACAGATTCCAAAACGCCATTTCTTTTCACGGAAGGCCATTCCAGCTCTCTACCGGCATGTGGAAGATAATGTTTTTGCCTCGGTGGACAGGGCGGTCAGCAGTAAGGTTCATATTACCGCTGACTCGTGGTCCTGCAGGCATGGGCAGGGACGTTACCTTTCCTTCACGTTGCACTGGGTAACTCTACTGGCAGCTGGGAAGGATGCAGGACAGGGTTCAGTGTTGTTGGAGCTTGTTCAGCCACTATGCCTCCAAATGCTAGTGGTGATTCTGCCACAGCTCTCTCCTCCACCCCCTCCTCTTCTTCTTCCTATATGGCCTCTTCTGCAGATTTGTCCTCTGAACCAGCAGTGCTCTGTAAGCGTTCAAGGGGCTACGCAAGCAGTCAGGCTAAAAGATGCCATGTGGTGCTTGAGTTGGTCTGCCTAGGGGACAGAAGCCACACTGGGGCAGAGATTCTGGCAGCTCTGCAGGGGCAGGCCCAGAGGTGGTTGACGACATGCCAGCTTCAGCCAGGAATGGTTGTATGCGACAATGGCACTAACCTCTCCGTGTGCCAAACATGTTCCATGTTTGGCACACGTCCTGAATTTGGTGGTGCAGTGGTTCTTGACCAGGTACCCAGGCTTACAAGATCTCCTGAGGCAGGCCAGAAAAGTCTGTGGTAATTTCCGCTGATCATACAATGCCAGTGCTCGGCTGGCTGATATTCAAAGGGAATGCAACCTGCCCACCAACCGCCTTATTTGTGACATGGAACTCAATGTTGGCAATGCTGCAGCAGCTGCACACACAGCATCAATGAGTATCCGTGCGAGTATGGCACCAGGACAGGGTCAGGGGAGCTTGGCTTCTTTTCACCACGCCAGTGGTACTGATCAAGGATGCATGCACTATCCTGTCACCATTTTTGAAGGCCATAGGGATGGTAAGCTGTGACAATGCATGCATCAATAACACTGTCCCTCTAGTCTTCCTGCTGGAGCACACGCTTCGTGAAATCATGGACAGGGCACTTGATGCAGAACAGTGGGAGGAAGAGGAGGACTTCCTTTGCACTCAAGGCCCCCTCTATCCAGATAGCATTCCTGTGGGTCTGCCAAACACACAGGACGAAGAGGAGGAGGAGGATTGTGTCAGCATGGATATAGAGGATAACACTCAGCAGCAGTCTTCAAGGAATGATTGTCAGTCCCCAGAATTCCAAGGAGTTGTAAGTGGCTGGGAGGAGGTATTTACGGATAATGTGATCCTTAGTGACCCAGAGGACTCAGAATTGAATGTCTCTGCAAACTTACGCTGCATGGCCTCCCTGATTCTTCAAAGCCTGCGAAAGGACCCTAGGATTCATGGTATCAAGAAGAGGGATCATTACTGGCTGGCAACCCTTCTTGATCCACATTACAAGGGTAAAGTTGCAGAACTCATCCTGCCTTCACAGAGGGAGCAAAGGATGAAAAATCTTCAAAAGGTCTTGAAGAAAGGTTTGTGTAATGCATTTCCAGACCCTGGGAGGTTACCATTTCCTGGTGCTGGACAATGTGTTGCTGAGGCTTCATTCAGTCAGAGGAAGACTGGTGGAGAAGGTGGCTGGCTGACCAATGCCTTTAACCACTTAAGGACTGAGCCTCTTTCTGAGATTAGGTGTTTACAAGTTAAAAACAGTTTTTTTTGCTAGCAAATTTCTTAGAACCCCCAAACATTATGTATTTTTTTCTAACACCCTAGAGAATAAAATGGCGGTTGTTGCAATAATTTCTGTCACACAGTATTTGCGCAGCAGTCTTACAACAGCACTTTTTTGGAAAAAAATAAGAAAACAGTAAAGTTAGTCCAATTTTTTATATTGTGAAAGATAATGTTACGCTGAGTAAATTGGTACCCAACATGTCACGTTTCAAAATTGCACCCGCTCGTGGAATGGCGAAAAACTTTACCCTTAAAAATCTCCATAGGCGACGTTTAAAAAATTCTACAGGTTGCATGTTTTGAGTTACAGAGGAGGTCTAGGGCTAGAATTATTGCTCTCACTCTACCGATCGCGTGTGTGGTTTGAACACCGTTTTCTTATGCGGGCGCTGCTCAGGTATGCGCTCGCTTCTGCACACGAGCTCAGCGGGATGGGGCGTGTTTAAAAATTTTAATATTTTACCTTTTATTTTTTATTTTTACACTGTTCTTTTTTTTTTTAAAAAGTGTCACTTTTATTCCTATTACAAGGAATTTTTCAAATGAGTCACTCAGTCAATTAACCCGACCTGCTTAGAGCCACCCGGAAACAATACTCAAGAATTCTGCAATGAATTATCAGATTACTTCATCGACAAAATCGACAACATCAGGAAATCAATTCATCAGAAAAGAACAACCAACCTCACTCAACCAAAGCAAAAAGAGGATATCAACACGAACATGACACAACCACCGAAATTTTCTTTGTCACCAATCACCACTGACATGACTATAAACATCATCAGAAGCCTTCAAGACAGCACATCACCAAACGACATAATTCCCACAAAACTCCTGAAAGAATGTTCCGACATCTTGGCCCCTACTCTTACACACCTCATAAATCAATCATTCAAAGAAGGGACTGTACCAACCTACCTCAAGCAAGGCATCGTCAAACCCCTGCTGAAGAAACCCAATCTCGACCCTAAGGACCCTAACTACCGCAGACCGATAACAAGCCTCAACACCATCTCCAAGATTATGGAGAAAGCAGTAGTACTGCAGCTACAACGCCACCTGGACACACACCAACTCCTGGACCCTCTGCAATCAGGCTTCCGCCGGGCCATGGCACAGAAACAGCACTCCTCAAAATATGGGACACCGCCCTTGAAGCAGCAGATGACGGAGAATCAAGTCTCCTGGTACTGTTAGACCTCAGCGCAGCATTTGATATAGTGGACACAATACTTTACTTGTCCGCCTCTCAGAAGTGGCAGGAGCTACAGGTCCTGCTCTAAAAAGGCTTCCATCCCTCCTAGAGAATCGCTCTCAGATAGTGAAACTAGGAACATTCACCTCGGAAACCCGGGCAATCTCCTGCGGACTTCCTCAGGGCTCACCCCTGTCACCAGTGCTATTTAACATCTGCATCCGCCCACTTCTCAATATCATCAGGAAAACGGACCTCTACTTCCACTCATACGCTGATGACACCCAACTCTACTTTCGCATCACCGGACAAAAAAAACATCATCGACAATTAGAGGAATGCCTCACTGTAATAGATGACTGGATGACCATCAGCTCCCTCAAACTTAACGGTTCAAAAACAGAACTTCTTCTCCTACACGCCAACAAAAATTCCAAAATTAAGACCCCGTGGACACCTCCCACCATCCTCGGACAGACCATCTCTCCAAGCATCAAAGCCAAGAGTCTCGGAGTCGTCTTTGACTCAGGAATGACAATGGATGCACAAATAGGATCAGTGGTGAGCGGATCCCACCATCTCTTCCGCCTCCTACGTAGACTCATCCCCTTTATGCCAGAAGAGGATAAAGCGGCAGTTGTGGGAACAATTATCAATTCCAGACTCGACTACGCAAATTTGCTCTACGTAGGACTACCCCAATATCAGCTTTCGCGCTTACAACTCATTCAAAACATGGCGGCAAGACTGTTAACAGGAAAAAAACCCTGGGAATCTATTTCACCATCCCTAAAGTGCCTACACTGGCTAACCCTAAAGAATCGGATCAAATTCAAGACCCTCTGCCTCACCCACAAATGCATAAAAGGAAACGCTCCACTATATCTCCAGGAGGAGATAAAACACTACACACCTAATCGCAGCCTTCGATCAGCTAACCAAAACCTCCTCATCATTCCCAAATACCGCTACAAAGCAAAGGGAGAACGAAGATTCGCAGTCCAAGGACCTCGACTATGGAATGCTCTTCCGACCCACATCCGCATGGAAGAAAACCATCAGGCCTTCAGGAAAAAACTAAAGACCTTCCTTTTCTAAGAAGCTGGCAACAGAGAACGCATTCTAGCGCCTTGAGGCGATTCAGTTCGCATTTGCAGCGCTCTACAAATCCTTCATTCATTCATTCATTCATTCAAGGAATGTAAACATCCCTTGTAATAGAAAAAAAGCATTACAGGACCTCTTAAATATGAGATCTGGGGTGATAAAGACCTCAGATCTCATATTTACACTAAAATGCAATGAAAAAAAATTAAATGTCATTTAAAAAAAAAAATGTCTCTTTAAGAGCTATGGGTGGAAGTGACGTTTTGACGTCGCTTCTGCCCTGCAATGGTATGGAGACGGGTGGGGGCCATCTTCCTCTCACTCGTCTCCATACCAAGCCAGGGAGAACAACCTGATCGCCTCCGCCACTGCCGACAGCTCTGGTAAGCAGTGGAGGGCAGCGGAGAGCGGCGGGAGGGGGGTGGCGCTCTCCCGCCGCCGATAAAAGTGATCTCGTGGCAAATCCGTAGCATAAACCACTTTTATCTGAAACTGGACCGCTCACTGAAGAAGAGGATACTGGGGTTATGGTAGCTAGCTGCTGCCATAACAACAATAGCCCTCTTCAAAGTGCCAACGTTTATCAGTGTGAGCGGGTCCGGAAGTGGTTAAACAATTTTTCAGTCCTCAGCGCCAAGGTCTGATCGATTCAAGCAACCATTGCCAGTGTCTGCATTATATGGTGCAGGAATATCTAGGGGCAAGAGTAGACTTGGAGACCTTTCCAACAGAACATCCGCTGGGTTACTGGGTCTTGAGGATGGACCACTGGCCAGAACTTGCTCAATATGTAATTGAGCTACTGTTCTGTCCTGCATCCAGCATGCTTTCTGAACGCACATTCAGTGCTGCTGGAGGGTTTGTAACGGATCAAAGAGTATGCCTGTCCACAGACTCCGTTAATAGGCTCACATTCATAAAAATGAATCAGGATCAGCAGCTATCAAGCACCTTCCTTGAAGACTGCCTATGCTGACTATCCTATTCCTCCTCAATCTTGATGATGCTAGCTTCCAACAATATTTTTGGTTTAGGGCACCACCACCACCACCCAAGGCCCAATTTTCTGCCCCTGTTTAACAGGGGAATGTAATTACAATTTTTGATATAATATTTCACAGCAGGGCCTGTTCCTGCACCCAACAAGAGTAATTGTTAGGGCTTACAGTGTTCTGGCACCACCAAAACCAAAGGCCCAATTTTTCTGAGAACAAACGAAAAAGCCTGGACGGCAGCACTCAGATACAACACCTTTATTCGATTAAAATCCAACGTACAGCAGTCAATCCATATGGTACAAAAGAGGGGGATGCAAGCAGCTTACATGGTTCAAACCTGGATCTGGTGCTTAATCATAGCTAGTGTTCTGACAAAACGAATGTGAATATATATATGTGGTGGTGGCCAATGGGAAAAAAAGTATCCCAAGGGCCACTCCCACATGAATGATTAGTCAATCAAAAAATATGGAACAGCTGTGACTGGGGAGCCCCCCAGTCCACAGCTCTCACATAGACAGGTAAAAAAAAAAACAAATACTCACAATCACATTGACACAAACATAAACCAATTACAAATAATATATTACATATTAAAATTGGGTTTATATAACCACATTAACATGTAACACTGGGTATAACTCATGCGACATAACATAATAATGTTAGTTTAAAAATTGGCATTATTATCCACACCGCATGTGTGAAAGACTCACACATGTGTGTGTTCAGTTATCAAAACCCACCAAGGAACTTCCATGTGTTGGATGTAAACGCAAAAACAGAAAAATATATGTATCAAATCAAAAAACTAAAAACATGTTAACCAGTTGCCGACCGCCTCACGCTGATATACGTCAGCAGAATAACACAGGCAGGCAGAATCACGTACCTGTACGTGATCTGCCTCTCGCGGGCGGGGGGGTCCGATCGGACCACCCCCCGGTGCCCGAGGGGGTCGGCGTTTGTCCCCCGGCGATCGGAGGTGAGGGGGAGGCCATCCATTCGTGGCCCCCCCCTCGCGATCGCTCCCAGCCAATGGGATCATTCCCCTGCCTCTGTATAGTACACAGAGGCAGAGGAAATGATGTCATCTCTCCTCGGCTCTGTATTTTCCGTTCCGGTGCCGAGGAGAGAAGACTGCAAGTGCACAAACACTACACACACAGTAGAACATGCCATGCATACATTACAACCCCCTTTACACTTTACCCCCCCGATCCCCCCCCCCGATCACCCCCCAATCACCCCCCTCCCCCGTCACACTGACACCAAGCAGTTTTTTTTTTCTGATTACTGCATTGGTGTCAGTTTGTGACAGTTAGTGTGGTAGGGCAGTTAGTGTTAACCCCCTTTAGGTCTAGGGTACCCCCCCTAACCCCCCCCTAATAAAGTTTTAACCCCTTGATCACCCCCCGTCGCCAGTGTCGCTAAGCGATCATTTTTCTGACCGCTGTATTAGTGTCACTGGTGACGCTAGTTAGGGAGGTAAATATTTAGGTTCGCCGTCAGCGTTTTATAGCGTCAGGCACCCCCATATACTACCTAATAAATGTTTTAACCCCTTGATTGCCCCCTAGTTAACCCTTTCACCACTAATCACCGTATAATCGTTACGGGTGACGCTGGTTAGTTCATTTATTTTTTATAGTGTCAGGGCACCCGCCATTTATTACCCAATAAAGGTTTAGCCCCCTGATCACCCGGCAGTGATATGCGTTACCCCAGGCAGCGTCAGGTTAGCGCCAGTACCGCTAACACCCACGCACGCACCGTACACCTCCCTTAGTGGTATAGTATCTGAAGTCCTCCCAAGTACCCCTACCCAACGAACCCCCCAAAAAAGATGTCTGCAGCAAGCGCGGATATAGGCGTGACACCCGCTATTATTGTCCCTCCTGTCCTGACAATCCTGGTCTTTGCATTGGTGAATGTTTTGAACGCTACCATACACTAGTTGAGTATTAGCGTAGGGTACAGCATTGCACAGACTAGGCACACTTTCACAGGGTCTCCCAAGATGCCATCGCATTTTGAGAGACCCGAACCTGGAACCGGTTACAGTTATAAAAGTTAGTTACAAAAAAAAGTGTAAAAAAAAACAAAAAAACAAAAAAAATATAAAATAAAAAAAAATAGTTGTCGTTTTATTGTTCTCTCTCTCTCTCTATTCTCTCTATTGTTCTGCTCTTTTTTTACTGTATTCTATTCTGCAATGTTTTATTGTTATGTTTTATCATGTTTGCTTTTCAGGTATGCAATTTTTTATACTTTACCGTTTACTGTGTTTTATTGTTAACCATTTTTTTGTCTTCAGGTACGCCATTCACGACTTTGAGTGGTTATACCAGAATGATGCCTGCAGGTTTAGGTATCATCTTGGTATCATTCTTTTCAGCCAGCGGTCGGCTTTCATGTAAAAGCAATCCTAGCAGCTAATTAGCCTCTAGACTGCTTTTACAAGCAGTGGGAGGGAATGCCCCCCCCCCACCGTCTTCCGTGTTTTTCTCTGGCTCTCCTGCCTCAACAGGGAACCTGAGAATGCAGCCGGTGATTCAGTCAGATGACCATAGAGCTGATCAGAGACCAGTGTGGCTCCAAACATCTCTATGGCCTAAGAACGAGCTACGAGCATTTCATGACTTAGATTTCGCCGGATGTAAGCAGCGCCATTGGGAAATTGGGAAAGCATTTTATCACACCGATCTTGGTGTGGTCAGATGCTTTGAGGGCAGAGGAGAGATCTAGGGTCTAATAGACCCCAATTTTTTCAAAAAAGAGTACCTGTCACTACCTATTGCTGTCATAGGGGATATTTACATTCCCTGAGATAACACTAAAAATGATAAAAAAAAAAAAAATTATATATATATATATATATATATATATATATATATATATATATGAAAGAAACAGTTTAAAAATAAGATAAAAAAGTAAAAAAATAATAAAGAAAAAAAAAAAGCAACCCTGTCCCCCCCCTGCTCTCGCGCAAAGGCGAATGCAAGCGTCGGTCTGGCGTCAAATAAACAGCAATTGCACCATGCATGTGAGGTATCACCGCGAAGGTCAGATTGAGGGCAGTAATTTTAGCAGTAGACCTCCTCTGTAAATCTAATGTGGTAACCTGTAAAGGCTTTTAAAGGCTTTTAAAAATGTATTTATTTTGTTGCCACTGCACGTTTGTGCGTAATTTTAAAGCATGTCATGTTTGGTATCCATGTACTCGGCCTAAGATCATCTTTTTTATTTCATCAAACATTTGGGCAATATAGTGTGTTTTAGTGCATTAAAATTTTAAAAAGTGTGTTTTTTCCCAAAAAAAATGCGTTTGAAAAATCGCTGCGCAAATACTGTGTGAAAAAAAAAAATGAAACACCCACCGTTTTAATCTGTAGGGCATTTGCTTTAAAAAAAATATAATGTTTGGGGGTTCAAAGTAATTTTCTTGCAAAAAAAATAATTTTTTCATGTAAACAAAAAGTGTCAGAAAGGGCTTTGTCTTCAAGTGGTTAGAAGAGTGGGTGATGTGTGACATAAGCTTCTAAATGTTGTGCATAAAATGCCAGGGCAGTTAAACCCCCCCCCAAATGACCCCATTTTGGAAAGTAGACACCCCAAGCTATTTGCTGAGAGGCATGTCGAGTCCATGGAATATTTTATATTGTGACACAAGCTGCGGGAAAGAGACAAATTTTTTTTTTTTTTGCACAAAGTTGTCACTAAATGATATATTGCTCAAACATGCCATGGAAATATATGAAATTACATCCCAAAATACATTCTGTTGCTTCTCCTGAGTACGGGGATACCACATGTGTGAGACTTTTTGGGAGCCTAGCCACGTACAGGACCCCGAAAATCAAGCACCGCCTTCAGGCTTTCTAAGGGCGTAAATTTTTTATTTCACTCTTCACTGCCTATCACAGTTTCGGAGGCCATGGAATGCCCAGGTGGCACAAACCCCCCCCCCCCCCCCCAATGACCCTATTTTGGAAAGTAGACACCCCAAGCTATTTGCTGAGAGGTATAGTGAGTATTTTGCAGACCTCAGTTTTTGTCACAAAGTTTTGAAAATTGAAAAAAAAAAAGTTTTTTCTTGTCTTTCTTCATTTTCAAAAACAAATGAGAGCTGCAAAATACTCACCATGCCTCTCAGCAAATAGCTTGGGGTGTCTACTTTCCAAAATGGGGTTATTTGGGGGGGGGGTTGTGCCACCTGGGCATTCCATGGCCTCCGAAACTGTTATAGGCAGTGAAGAGTGAAATCAAAAATTTACACCCTTAGAAATCCTGAAGGCGGTGATTGGTTTTCGGGGCCCCATACGCAGCTAGGCTCCCAAAAAGTCCCACACATGTGGTATCCCCATACTCAGGAGAAGCAGCTAAATGTATTTTGGGGTGCAATTCCACATATGCCCATGGCCTGTGTGAGCAATATATCATTTAGTGACAACTTTGTGCAAAAAAAAAAAAAAATTGTCACTTTCCCGCAACTTGTGTCAAAATATAAAATATTCCATGGACTCAACATGCCTCTCAGCAAATAGCTTGGGGTGTCTACTTTCCAAAATGGGGTCATTTGGGGGGGGGGGGGTTTGTGCCATCTGGGCATTTTATGGCCTTAAAAACTTTGATAGGTAGTGAGGAGTGAAATCAAAAATTTACACCCTTAGAAATCCTGAAGGCGGTGATTGGTTTTCGGGGCCCCGTACGTGGCTAGGCTCCCAAAAAGTCCCACACATGTGGTATCCCCATACTCAAGAGACGCAGCTGAATGTATTTTGGGGTGCAATTCCTCATATGCCCATGACCTGTGTGAGCAATATATCATTTAGTGACAACTTTTTGTAATTTTTTTTTTTTGTCATTATTCAATCACTTGGGACAAAAAAAAAAAAAAATATTCAATGGGCTCAACATGCCTCTCAGCAATTTCCTTGGGGTGTCTACTTTCCAAAATTGGGTCATTGGGGGGGGGGGGGGATGGTGTACTGCCCTGCCATTTTAGCACCTCAAGAAATGACATAGGCAGTCATAAACTAAAAGCTGTGTAAATTCCAGAAAATGTACCCTTGTAGCTTGTAGACGCTATAACTTTTGCGCAAACCAATAAATATACGCTTATTGACATTTTTTACCAAAGACATGTGGCCGAATACATTTTGGCCTAAATGTATGACTAAAATTGAGTTTATTGGATTTTTTTTATAACAAAAAGTAGAAAATATCTTTTTTTTTCAAAATTTTCGGTCTTTTTCCGTTTATAGCGCAAAAAATAAAAACCGCAGAGGTGATCAAATACCATCAAAAGAAAGCTCTATTTGTGGGAAGAAAAGGACGCAAATTTTGTTTGGGTACAGCATTGCATGACCGCGCAATTAGCAGTTAAAGCGACACAGTGCCAAATTGTAAAACGTGCTCTGGTCAGGAAGGGGGTAAATCCTTCCGGGGCTGAAGTGGTTAAACAAGTGTGTACATACAAACACATGGACTAAGGAATGATACCGCATTCACTCCGAAACCGTTAATAAAAATCAAAAGCAAAAAACAAGAGTTTCCTCTATTCATATATACAGTATGTCAGGAGGGCTGTAAGAAAAGTTTCTTGATATCGTTCCTAATCGATCCATATGTGGATAAAGAGACCCTATAAAAGCTCACTAAAAAGAAAAAAGGCAAAAAAGAAGCAAAGAAGAAGCAAAAAAAATCACAGAAAAATCGCAGTAACAATAGCAAAAAAGCAGAAAAAATAATAATACCTAAAAGAAGAAAGGCACAAAAACAAAGAGAGCCCCGGAAACATCAAAATCGCATGATTATATATTTATAAATTTCATATGTATGATGTTAATCCTTGTAGCTCACTTCACATTAATAGTCTCCTATCATTTTCCGCCCTCCACTGAAAAGCTCACATACTCTACCTTGATCACTCTTCAGCTATCACATACTAGGATCCTCATTTCTTGTTGTTGACAGTTTATAGCTGATTATTATTGTTCCTTCATATAATTTATTACTATTGTAGTTCTCAGTGTTGCTATCAATAATCCGTATAATTATTTGTTTCATATACATATTTATGAAGGCAAACATATGATTTTTAGGGGGAAACAATAAGTCAATGTGTATGGTATATGTGAGCGGACAGCAGATGTAAATGATCCTGTCCACAATTCTACAAGATACAAAATATCGTCAAAAATTGTGATCACCGATGATCGGCTATGGGTTAGCCAATTAAAGGGAAACAATCAATGCAATATCAGTATAGTGTATTTCCAAATGTTGGAAGTATGCACATGTAGCGCCCCCCTGAGTATACTGGGACCCAAGAGACACCTCCAGATACGGGAGCAGGCTTACATTCACCCCAGGGCTGAGTCCATGGCAATAATGGGAAGTGAGAACAAATACGGGCGCCAGTCACTTTAGTATTTTTCAATGCTTTAATGAAAAACTTGAAAGAAGTAGTAGTAAAGAGGTTGAGGGGAGGTTGCAGATACCTTTTTGTAGCAGATCACTTACAGACCCTTCAGAAGAGAGGACAAAACACAGCTTTCTCTCTGTAAATATTGTATGGCTGGGTAGATCTCTGCCACAGACCTAGCAACCTGCAAGATGTCTGGATAAGCCTCTCTCACAGACTTAGCAGCCAGCATACGCCTGGATAAGCCTCTCTCACAAACTTAGCAGCCAGACAGTTAGTTACCTTGATTGAATTGTAGAACAGCTTCCAGTACCAGAACCTTTAAGCCAACCCGGCGATACTGTAAGGGTAGTTTGAATATAGAGCAGCTTCTTCACAGTGCCAGAAACTTTAAGCCATCCTGGCAGTACTGTGAGGGTAGCTTAAAGATAGGTGCGTCCTCCAAGTAAGTCACCAGACCCTTCTGAGAGACCAGCCTTCATCCTGGCTCTATCCAGCAAGGGTCCTCCCCTGGATCTCCTCAGCTTGGCTCGGCTTCCTCCACACAGGCAAGACAGCCAAAGGACCACCTCTGCGGTACTAGGGCCCAGACAGGCTTCTGGGCCTACTAGCACAGCTGCAGTGACGCAACCCTCCAGCCTGGAGGGCCACAAAGTAAGAACTGATCCCTAGCACATGGCATCTGTCCCATAAATACTCTTCCCCAGAATGCACAGCAGCAAGAACCTCCCACTGGGCTGTTTCTGAAAGAAGAATATTAATTAAAGTTTCACCAAGTTGTTATTCACACACTGTCCCATGGTACCAGTGACACCTACTGGCAACAGTGGAAACTGCACAACCAAGTAAATTCCAGAACAGATTTAGAAAACTATATACATTAAATCTGAGCTGGTTACAGCTCAGCCAAAAACTACATTTACCTACGATCACCTGATCAAAAAGAGCAGGGTGCTACACACCTAGGGTGTTGTACACCTAGACTTTACATATAGGAATAAGGAGTCCTCACTGCAGCCCTAGTCATTAAAGCTGTCAGCTGTCAGTGTTGTCAGAGCAGAGCAGAGCAGACCTGTGCCCCAGTGTCAAGAGCCGTAGCCAGCCTCCAGACGCCCAGTTCCAGTCCACAGCCTCCCAGGACACACCGCTCCGGCCAACACTCTGCCCTAGCCCGGCCTGCCGCTCCCCCCCTGCCTCCACACCTATCGGCAGACCCGCACCCCCCCACCCCTTTTCTAGCTGTGACATGATCGTAGCCTCACCAGGGATGCTTACCTAGGACAGACCGCGGCTCGGGCCTAGTCCGGCGGCCATCTTGGGACACCCAGACGTGGCAGCAGCACCCCCCCAGCCTCCTGGAGCGCATCCTTGGACTCCAGCGGGTCCTACCGGGACCCGGCCCCCCCACCCGCCCAGACCCCTGCCCTCCAGTGCCCCCTCCACAGCATTCTATCATACAGCGGCTTGGGCCTAGTCCGGCGGCCATCTTGGAACTCCCAGGGCGGCCGCAGCTCCCTACAGACCACCCGGAGCCCATCCCGGGCTCACAGCAGCACTCTACAGGGACCCACCAGCCCACCAGTGCACCTCCACAGCCGCAGTCTGGTCACCTCGTCCCTAGCCGCTAGACTCGGGGGGACACACCGTGGCTGCGGCCTAGCTCCAGCCCACCTCCTCAGCTCACCCCTCTCTCTCCGCGGGCAGTCGCCCTTTCACCCCTGAATATCACCGCCGTCTCACCACTAGGGCACAGGGCAATACTGAGAGCAGGACAATCCTCGGCTCAGGCCTTGCACCGGCATTCATCTTGATCCCTCCAGACGCAGCTCAGTACCAGGAAGTAGTAGCTTAGGTCAACCTCAGTGCCCTCCTTGGTCCGACCCCTACCCCTCTACTCATCACCGACCAACCGGGGTCAGGTATGTACACGGGGCCACCCTCTAGCAGTTGATCGAGGGACTCAGTCCGATCGCCTCTGGGGTCAGGAAGGAATTTTTTCCTCTGCTGTAGCAATTGGCCAGCTCAGCTAGGGGTTTTTGCCTTCCTCTGGATCAACAGGAGGGCGGTTAGGCCTGCATGGCCCCTCCACCACCACCACCAAGTCCCATCGCACTGTCTTCAACGCCACCTGAGGCAGCGGCTTTCTTCAGACCATCATCTTCTCAGCAACAGAAGCAACAGCACCCTTCAGGACCACCATCTACTTAGCAACTTCACCATTGATACATCAGTATCATCACCGCATCATCCTACCTTCAGTAATTTTCTCGTCATGTGCAACTTCAAGTACTCAGCGAACGCTCTACACAGGCTAAGAAATACCACCTCAACATTAACAACTTCTGTTCATAAAATACTACAGAAAGAACAACTACTAAGGACCAACCTACAATCAACCATCAAATATAGGAAGACAACAATTCAACCACAACAATTAGCATGCGCTCTGATCAACACCAGATCTGCAGTCAAGCACAGACTGGAAGTACACGACTTCATCACCCAAAACAGCATAGATTGCCTCTTCATTACCGAAAGCTGGCTAACACCCGACTGCCAAGCCATCCTAACCGAATTAGTACCTGAGAACTACAGGATCCTAACGGAGCACAGAACAGGAAAAAAAGGAGGAGGCCTAGCAGTGATCTTCAAATCTCACCTCGCGCTCACCAAATCAACTGTACAGAACTCAGTGCCTTTCATGGAGACACTCACCCTACATCTACAAACTACACCCCAAGACACTATCCACAGACCACCAGGACCGAAGACAGACCTCCTGACACCCTTCACAGAATTCATGTCAACTCACACCCTGAAAACCAAAAACTTTTTGGCACTTGGAGATTTTAACTTCTGGGAAAACTCCACCCAAGATCCTATCGCCACCGCCTGCATTAACCAACTGAAAGAATTAGGTCTTCAGCAACTGATAAATGCTCCCACACATGGTTCAGGACACATTCTGGACCTCATCTTAAAACAAAATATGGACGTCAACATATTCGACAATCTACCTCTACCATGGACGGATCATCACGCTATCAAATTTAATATCGCTACCAACACCACCCTCCAAAAATGGAAACTTTACAACACACTGGACAAGATCTCAGAGGAAACTACACTCCGAACTCTTCAAAACCACATTATCAAACAAAATAGCACTCAACGGAACAAACACTCAACTCCTTAAACAAGGCATTACTACAAACTGCGGACTCAGTGGCTCCAAAATGTAGAACACACTTCCACAAAACAACCTCTGGATGGTTTAATGGCACTCTTACTTTAATAAAGCAGGAACACAGACGAGCTGAAAGAGCCTGGAAAAGAAACTCCACAAAGGAAAACCACACAAACTACAAAGCACTCATGGAGAAATATCACAAAGCAATCTTCAAAGCAAAAAAGGAACATTTCTCAAACACCATCTCATCAGCCTTAAACCGCCCTTGGGAACTCTTCAAAATAGTCACCAAGACTATGAACCCTACCTGCCTAGAGCCCCCAGGAAACGAAACCCAAGAATTCTGCAATAAACTATCGGATTTTTTTATCGATAAAATCGACAACATCCGGAAAACAATTCAACAGAAAAAAACAACCAATCTCATTCAACCAAAGCAAAAAGAAAAAATCAATACGATCATCACACAAGCACCGAATTTTTCACTGATCCCAATCACCACTGACACCACCAAAAACATCATCAGAAGCCTCAGAGACAGCACATCACCAAACGACATCATTCCCACAAAACTCCTGAACGAATGTTCCAACATCTTGGCTCCCACTATAACACACCTCATCAACCAGTCATTCAAAGAAAGGACTGTTCCAATCGCCCTCAAACATGGCATCGTCAAACCCCTCCTAAAGAAACCCAACCTTGACCCTAAGGACCCTAACTATTGCAGACCGATAACAAGCCTCAACACCATCTCCAAGATTATCGAGAAAGCAGTAGTACAACAGCTTCAACACCACCTGGACACGCACAAACTCCTGGACCCTCTGCATTTAGGCTTCCGCCCAGGCCATGGCACAGAAAAGGCACTTCTCAAAATATGGGACGACGCCCTCGAAGCAGCTGATGATGGAGAATCATGTCTCCTGGTACTGTTGGACCTCAGTGCAGCATTCGATACAGTGGACCACAATACTCTACTCATCCGCCTCACAGAAGTAGCAGGAGTCACAGATTCAGATCTACAATGGTTCACATCCTTCTTAGGAAATCGCTCCTAGACAGTGAAACTAGGAGCTTTCACCTCTGAAACCCGCACAATCTCTTGTGGAGTCCCTCAAAGTTCACCCTTGTCACCAGTGCTCTTCAACATCTACGTCCGCCCACTCCTCAAAATCATCAGAAAATTGGACCTCTGCTTCCACTCATACGCTGATGATACCCAACTCTACCTTCGCATCACTGGAGAAAAAGACCATCATCAGCAACTAGAAAAATGCCTCACTTTGATAGACGACTGGATGACCACTAGCTCTCTTAAACTCAACGGATCAAAAACAGAGCTTCTTCTCCTACACGCAAACCAAAATTCCAAAACTAAGACCCCATGGACACCACCCACCATCTTTGGACAGACCATTTCTCAAAGCACCAAAGCCAAGAGTCTCGGAGTCATCTTTGACTCAGAAACGTCAATGGATGCACAAATAGGATCAGTAGTCCGCCAATCTCACCATCTCCTCCGCCTGCTACGTAGACTCATCCCCTTCGTCCCAGAAGAGGACAAAGCAGCAGTAGTTGGAACAATCATCAATTCCAGACTCGACTACGCAAACTCCCTCTACATAGGACTACCCCAATATCAGTACCCCAATATGCGCGCTTGCAACTCATCCAAAACACGGCGGCAAGACCGTTAACAGGAAAAAAACCCTGGGAATCCATCTCCCTTTCCCTGAGGAGCCTACATTGGCTAACCATAAAGAACCAAATCACTTTCAAGACCCTCTGCCTCACCCACAAATGTATACAAGGAAACGCTCCTCAATACCTATGCGAGAAAATAAAGCACTACACACCCAATCGCAGTCTTCGATCTTCTAACCAAAACCTCCTCCTTATTCCAAAAACCCTCTACAAAACAAAAGGAGAACGAAGATTCGCAGTCCAAGGACCACGGTTATGGAACGCTCTACCTACTCACATCTGCATGGAAGAAAACCATCAGGCCTTCAGGAAGAAACTCAAGACCTACCTCTTCTAAGAAGCTGGACAACACAGGACAGATCCAGCTCCTTGAGGCGATTCAGTTCGCATTTGCAGCGCTATACAAATCATTAATTCATTCATTCATTCACACATATGGAGTAGATCAAAAAATTCAAAAACAAAAAAGTCAAATGGCAGAGAGCCAACAGTGAAGGGACAGGAAACAAGAAACAGCAAAGAAATTAAGTGGGAAAGGCGAGAGGCAAAGGGCAAGAAGACGAAAGCACAGCAGTAGCTGACAGAGTACAGAATGGGACAAGATAGAGAAGGGATAGTTGATGGAAGAGGACGAAAACCATCTCCGAATGAAAAATATCAGACCCTATTGTTGGTAGAAAGATGCAAAATTGAAATCAAATAGACATGCATTTTCTACATGGTCCTTTATTCATAGAATTGGGACATGTCACACTCAAAGTTGAGGCCAGCAGGTTTTCTGATGTTTAAATTAAATATCCAGTGGATTTCTTGTCTGCATAATATTTTAAATTTATTGCCCCCTCTGAGTGGTCTTACTATCTTTTCCATCCTCTGAATCACCAGACTTGATATGTCCTTGCTGTGGTAATCGTTCCAATGTCGTGCTATGTTGGTGGCATGGTTTCTATCTATATTCGTAAAGGTGATCATAAAGCCGATCTCTTAGCCTGCGTGTCGTCCTACCCACGTACTGTATGGGACATGATGTGCATGTAATCACGTAAACCACAAACCGTGTATTACAGTTGATGAATGATTTGATTTTATAGGATTTGCCAGTAGTGACAGAAAGACCAGTGTCACCTTTCTTGACAAAAGGACAATATGTACAACTTGCCCAATTTTTCTGCCCCTGTTTAACAGGGGCATGTAATTACAATTTTTGATATAATATTTCACAGCAGAGCCTTGACCTGCACCCAAGAGTAACTGTCATGGTTATGCAATAGAGTTTGTCTGTCAGCTTACCTGTCTCCATGTGTTCATCTCTAGAGACCAGCTGACCCTCACCTGACTGCTTTTGTGAACTCTCCTCTAGCATGGCTCCACCCCAGTTCCTATCAGGGAACCCTATATTAACCTGTGCACTGAAAGCCAGCAGTGCTGGTCAACCATTGTGTGTTAGCTTTCGTGTGTACTTGCTGTGTTTCCTACATCTGATTCCAGTTACTGACTTTGGCCTGTTCTGGCGCCACCAAAACCAAAGGCCCAATTTTTCTGCCCCTGTTTAATGGCACGAGGTTCCCCTTAAAATTCATACCAGGCCCAAAAGACCTGGAAATGGACTGAGGTGGAACCCACGCCATTTTTAAAAATGATTTTTATCTATAATGCCGGGATCCGACAATGCATTACAGCCGCAAGCAAGTTTTAAATTACATTTTTTCCTTTAGAAATGTAATTTTGCTGTGGTACTGTTATAAACGTGGGAAAGATGCGGTACTTTACAGGCAGACTAAGGAGACCCCCCCAGGAATGATATTTAAAGGAATATTTCATTTTTATTGTATTATTTAAGCATTATTAAAATCACTGCTCCCGAAAAAACGAAAAAACGGTAGTTTTTAAAACTTTTTTTTTTGCATTGATACATGTTCCCTGTGGCAGGACCTAGGTCCCCAAACACTTTTGATGGCAATAACTTGCCTATAAGCCTTTAAAATTTATTTATTATTTATTTATTTCAGGTACTTATATAGCGCCGTCAATTTACACAGCGCTTTACATATATATATTATACATTCACATCAGTCCCTATACCCTCAAGGAGCTTACAATCTAAGGTCCCTAACTCACATTCATATACTAGGGCCGATTTAGACAGGATCCAATTAACCTACCAGCATGTCTTTGGAGTGTGGGAGGAAACCGGAGTACCCGGAGGAAACCCACGCAGACACAGGGAGAACATGCAAACTCCAGGCAGGTAGTGTCGTGGTCGGGATTCGAACCAGCGACCCTTCTTACTGCTAGGCGAGAGTGCTACCCACTGCACCACTGTGCCGCCCATAAAATAAAAATAAAATAAATGAGCACTTTTTCATTTTTCATGTTCGCGTCCCCTAGACTTTAACGGTGTTCACACAAATTTTTTGCCTGTTCGCATGTTCTGCTGTGAACCGAATCGGGGGTGTTCGGCTCATTCCTACTTATGAGTATGCTGACCATGCAAGAACTGGGATGTTTTCAGCTTCCAGGAATTGTGTACAGATCCTTGCAACATGGGGCCATACATTATCATGATGCAACATGAGGTGATAGTCGTGGATGAATGGCACAACAATGGGCCTCAGGCTCTCGTCGCGGTATCTCTGTGCATTCAAAATGCCATCAATAAAATACGCCTGTGTTCGTTGTTCATAGCATATGCCTGCCCATACCCAGAGGCAGCTCTAGACTTTGTGAGGCCTTAGGCAAAACTTAGACATGAGGCCCCACTCAATCTCATAATGGGAAAAATAATTCAAGGGATGAAAATGAACTGTATTAGGAGGGTACAGTATAGGGGAGTGGACAGTACAGGGGGTAGGTAAGTGGGCATAATAAAGATATATTTTCCTCAAGCAGAGCTGCACAGGGAAGCTGCTCTCACAGATCCTACCTATTCTGGTAGGCTGTCACAAAGAGAGAAATAAAGGGAGATGGGTGGAGAAGGAAGGAAGGAAGCAAGGAAGGAAGGAAGGAAGGAAGGAAAGAGAAAAAAGAGAAAGAAAGAGAGAAAGAGAAAGAAAGAGAGAAAGAGAAAGAAAGAGAGAAAGAGAAAGAAAGAGAGAAAGAAAGAGAGAAAGAGAAAGAAAGAGAGAAAGAAAGAGAGATGGAAGGAAAGAAAGAAAGAGAAAAAAAGATGGAAGGAAAGAAAGAAAAAAAATGGATGGAAAGAAAGAAAGAGAAAGAAAGATGGATGGAAGGAAATAAAGAGAAAGAAAGATGGATGGAAGGAAATAAAGAGAAAGAAATATGGATGGAAGGAAATAAAGAGAAAGAAAGAAAGAAAGAAAGAAAGAAAGAAAGAAAGAAAGAAAGAAAGAAAGAAAGAAAGAAAGAAAGAAAGAAAGAAAGAAAGAAAGAAAGAAAGAAAGAAAGAAAGAAAGAAAGAAAAATTTCGCCTAATTAGAGAGCCGCCTTTGCCCATACCATAACCCCACCACCACCATGGGCCACTCAATCCACAACATTGACATCAGCAAACTGCTCACTCACATGACGCCATCCACCCTGTCTGCCATCTGCCCTGTACAGTGAAAACTGGGATTCATCCGTGAAGAGAACACCTCTTCAAAGTGCCAGATGCCATTGAATGTAAACATTTGCCCACTCAAGTTGGTTACGACGATGAACTGCAGTCAGGTGAAAAGCATGCAGATGAGCTTCCCTGAGACGGCTTCTGACAGTTTGTGCAGCAATTCTTTGGTTGTGCAAACCAATTGTTGCAGCAGATGTCCGGGTGGCTGGTCTCAGACAATCTTGGAGGTGAAGATGCTGCATGTGGAGGTCCTAGGCTGGTGTTATTACATGTGGTCTGCAGTTGTGAGGTTGGTTGGATGTACTGCCAAATTCTCTGAAATGCCTTTGGAGACGGCTTAGAGAAATGGACATTCAATTCAAGGGCAACAGCTCTGGTGGACATTCCTGCAGTCAGCATGCCAATTGCACGCTCCCTCAAAACTTGCAACATCTGTGGCATTGCGCTGTGTGATAAAACTGCACATTTTAGAGCGGCCTTTTATTGAGGCCAGCCTAAGGCACACCTGTGCAATAATCATGCTGTCTAATCAGCATCTTGATATGCCACACCTGTGAGGTGGATGGATTATCTTGACAAAGGAGAAGTTCTCACTAACACGGATTTAGACAGATTTGTGAACAACATTTGAGAGAAATGGGCCTTTTCTGTACATAGAAAAAGTCACAGATCTTTGAATTCAGCTCATGATAAATAGGGACAAACACAAAAGTGTTGCATTTATAATTTTGCTCAGTGTATATAAGTGACAATGTATCTAAATGATAACCAAATATTATGTCAAAAGAACTCAGATTGAAGCAATATCCTTCTCTGACTTTACGTACAAGTAAACTCAAATAATTACCACATGGTATTTAGGACCAGGGGCCTTATGGAAACGTCCCTCCTGGGAGCAATATCCGTGCACATTGAGTTGTGATGTGAGGACTGCAGGGGGATGTGAATCTCTCCATTGAGGGATTAACTGATGACTGAGCTAGCCATCCAAATAAGGTTCTAAAAGAGTTTGTTATTATTAGTAAGTAATGTGTATAATTGTGTTCCAAATAACCATGTTACTAATATGTAAATTGGTTGCTAATTGAAACCCAAATCCTGAAGAAAAATAAATAAAACATTGAAGTAAGTGTAATTATGTGCAAATACACAATGAATATGTGATAGGATGAGACATCCCAGTGGGGCATAAGTCAGTGAGCACTAGTTACATGTAAAAAGTATGTGTTAAACTATACAAAAGAAATAAAGAAAATATTAATATATATTTTTTTTATAGATGTACTATTTTTACTAATTCTGTATGAATTTATTAATGAATTGATCAAATCATGTTGTAACACTATTACCATCGTTTGAGTAGACTAATCAAAGACTTGTTTTTTGTTTATGCATTTACTTGTTTGTATATGAATCCATACTATGTTTATTTGCAGTATACCGACTACTATATACACTACTATGGCTTCAGTTTGTTAGTGCTAATGAATAAATAAAATCAGATCATTGTAAGCACCCCTGTCAATGTTAAATTGTTTGGGGGCGTGGCTAGCCGGCGGAGACGATGGACGCATGGTAGACTAGCTCCGCACTATCCTGGGCTATAACGGGGGAATACAGCGACTAAAAGCCCCATCTAACTTCACAAGATACCGGGTGCAAACCGACAACATTCCCGGATGCCTTCCTGCAAAAGAAAAGGCACGACAAGACCAGGGAAGATGACTGATTTTCTCATACAGCCGCGCCATCTCCCTGTCCAAGATGGCGCCGGCAGACATGCAGACGATACGCGCGGCCTCAGCTCCGGCACACAGAGAAGCCAGCATGGGAGACAGGGATCCAGCCACACATCCACCAACCCTCCTAAGGGACAAGGTCAGTACCCACCACCCCCATCTGCATCATCTAGCCCTGCAAAAAGCAAGTTGAAAATGTCATCAGTTTCTGCAGAGACAGCAGACATCAGTGGCTTTGAGTCCTCCCTTGATGACACTAGAGAACTACAGGACTCCATTATTGACTTTCCCACACAAAACCAGCCAGTTATGGACACAACGCTCAAAGACATGCTGGTGTCCCTGCGTTCTACACTACATGCTGACATGCTAGCATTCCCACAGCAATTCAAAACAGAAGTGGCAGCAGTGGATTCCAGAGTAACTCACATAGAGTCAAAGATAGGCGAGTTTACATCTACCTTCAATGACCTAGTAGATGCACATAACGACAGGGATGATGAAATCCACGCCATTAAAACAAAATTAGCAGATTTGGAAGACAGATCAAGACGTAATAATGTCAAAATTCGGGGGATACCCGAATTGATCAAGCCCCCAGACCTAAAAGAATACTTCACAAACATAATGAAAACTGCGCTTCCAGAAACGCCCCTGGAGGAACTGATCATCGATCGGATTCACCGCCTTCCAAGACCCAGAAATATCCCGGACCATCTCCCCAGAGACACAATAGTGAGAATCCACTTTTATCATATAAAAGACCAATTTATGATGATAGTCAGAAGAAGAGAAAACCTTCCACAAGAGCTACAGGATCTTTCCTTCTATGCTGACTTGTCTGCATTCACCATGCAACAGCGAAGACAGCTTGCAACAATAACTAAACCACTAAACAACCATCACATCCAGTACAGATGGTTGTACCCAGCTAAGCTACTAATCACAAAAGAAGGCAAATCACAAGTGATTACAAATATTAAAGAGGGAATCCGTCTCCTGAGAGATTGGCAACTCATTGATCCAAGCAACAACGGGTACGACAAGCCACATTCACCCTCCTCCACCCGAGCCAGTTCTGACACAGAAACGGGCTGAAATCCAACAAAATCAACAACAAGGAACCCCAATTGACCCAGGAACAGCCACTTAGCCATTGTTGCTTTACCCCCTTAATTAAAAACGGAATAATATCCGTACAGATTCCTTACGGGATCGCTCTTTTTATTGCTTGGTTTGGTTACTCTATCCTTCTTGCACTTTTTTTTTTTTTTTTTTTCTCTCTCTTTTTGTTTTTTGTTTTTAATCCTAAATACAGGAGCAGAAGTACGGACACATAGAACAGATATACCCGGACACCAGAGCCCTTTGCCGCACCATCTCCACCACGAGGATAATCAACATTATCAAATCAACCCACCGTCTTCCTACATCACTCACTCCACTAAAAGGTACGACGCACAAAAAACATCAGAATGTCTTTTACTATCACATCGTTAAACTTTAAAGTTCTGAATAGCCCTCATAAACGACAAATGGCCTGGAAGGAAGCGTCAAGGTTAAAAAGTGACATCATATGTTTTCAAGAGACACACTTTATAGCAGACAAACCCCCAGCATTCAGTAATCGCAGATTCCCCCAAGTTTTTACAGCAAACGGCCCAAAGAAAAAAGGGGGAGTAGCAATTGCTATAGGAGACAATATCTCATTTTCAGAAATCACAACTCATCTGGACACTTCAGGCAGGTATATCATACTAGTATGCGAGATCTTTTCAGTGAAGTACACTCTAGTTAACATATACCTGCCAAACAACAACCAATTGCGATTCCTTAAAAAAATATGGAAAAAAGTTGAATCCCTGAAACAGGGTCATATAATCTTGTGTGGAGATTTCAATGCAGTACCTGACAAAACCATTGACTGTACAAACCCTAAACAAGTGACTTACCGAAGAACAACACTGGAAAAATTTATCAACACATCGGAACTATTCGACGTATGGAGGTGCCAACATTCCTCAGAGAAAGATTTTACCTTTTTTTCTAATGTGCATAACACCTACTCGCGCATAGATCTATTTTTGGTAGACAAATTTTTATTGCAGAAAATTGTAAAATCAGACATTGATATTATATCCTGGTCTGATCATGCTCCAGTTTCCATTAGCATGGGAGGGAGGAATACCGAGACAGGAGCGAATAGATGGCGGAACGACATTTTCACTATGTCCAAACCAGAAAATCTTAAATTACTTAGAAGTTCACTAAAAGAATTTTTTTAAATTAATGCTCCTTCGGTGTCTGACCCTTTCACGCTGTGGAACACTCATAAGGTGGTCATAAGAGGACTATTAATACAACTAAGTGCTAGGGCCAAGAGACAAAAGGCGGCGAGGATCAATGACCTGCTAAATAAAATAAAGTCCCTAGAATCATCCAACAAACAAAATTCTACCCAAAAGACAAGAGACTTACTATTCTATGCCAGACAAGAACTAAGAACTACCCTGGTTTCTCAGCAGGAGAACTGCCTTCGCACCTTAAAAGCACAAAACTACCGCTGCAGCAACAAGGCGGGGAAACTGCTGGCAAACCAATTAAAAGAAAAAAATGGCAAAACAAAGAATTCCGCACATAGAGAACCCCAAATCTAAAAAAAAAGTCTTTAAACCCAAAGAAATAGCAGACGCCTTCTGTGATTACTATGAGGCATTATACAACCTCAAGGATGACCCTAATACACCCCAACCTTCAGACAATCTGATCTCAGAATTCCTGGAAGCTATAAACCTTCCAAAAGTCCCACAACCAGCACTTATTAAACTAAACTTACCCTTCACTACCCATGAAATTGAGAAAACAATTAAAAACATGCCTCATGGTAAGTCACCAGGACCAGATGGTTACTCATCTGAATATTATCAACTGTTTAAAACGGAATTATCCCCTTATTTAAAGCAGGTCTTTGATACCGCAATGTCTAATGCCTCGTTCCCAAAAGATATGCTAACTGCTACTATTATAACGCTGCCAAAACCCGGTAAAGACTTCTATGCTCCACAAAATTTTAGACCCATCTCTTTGTTGAATGTGGATGTGAAATTGTACGCTAAGATTATAGCCAATAGATTGTCATCATTATTACCAGATCTCGTCAACCAAGACCAAGTAGGTTTTGTATCAGGCAGGCAAACAAATGATGCTACTAGAAGAATGGTAAACATAATCCATCTTGCGGAGGAATCTCAAAAGCCTTCTCTGCTCCTTACTTTGGATGCGGAGAAGGCCTTTGATAGAGTTCACTGGAGATATCTGACCAAGGTACTAGAGAAATTTGGTTTGATAGGCCCAATCCAACAGGCAATTCTGGCTCTATACTCATCCCCATCTGCATATGTTTTCACTGAAGGTATGTTCTCCAGAAATTTTCAAATAACAAATGGGACAAGGCAGGGGTGCCCACTGTCACCCCTAATCTTTGCATTGATTATGGAACCACTGGCAGAAACAATTAGAGATAACACAATGATCAGAGGCATCCCATCCCAAGATAAAGAACACAAAATATCATTATTCGCGGATGATGTTATCTTAACACTATCTGACCCGTACAAATCATTAAAAGCAGCACACGCGACACTAACACAATTCAGCAAAGTAGCATATTATAAAGTTAATGCCTCCAAATCCAATATTTTAGGAATTGCAATTGACAAAACCACTAAATCAACCATGCAAAAAGACTTTCCATACCCATAGTCCACAGATTCAATTTCCTACCTAGGATTACAACTAACAACACCCGTAGCCAAACTATTCAAACTCAACTACCAACCTTTATTGAATGACTTCAAGAAAGATATCCTTAGATATCAGAAACTTCACCTCTCATGGCACGGCTGCCTAGCAGCATATAAAATGCTACTTTTACCAAAACTAATGTACCTTTTCAGGACCCTCCCAATACCTATCCCAACCCCCTTCTTCAAGGCTATGCAAACACAAATGACAAACTTTATCTGGGAAGGCAAAAGAGCAAGATTCCCAGCTCAAATGCAAGGGAAACACAAAGAGGTGGGAGGACTAGGAATTCCAAATTTAAAAGACTATTACGCTGCAGCAATTCTAGATCAACTGAGAAACTGGTTTAGCCAAAAAGAAATAAAACACTGGAACAACAACTACAACTAAACAACTAGAACAAAATTGGATTCACCCTAGATCCCTTCAATCACTCATACTAGCACACAACATACATCCAATCGTAGCTCAAATTAACCATCCCACTATACAGGCTAGTTTACAGGCATGGTCTCATCTAAAAAAGTTCACCAATCCCAAAGTAAGCCACACGGAAATTCCTATCCCACTAGAAGCATTTTACTGGCTGATTCCGAATATCTCTCTGACACAATGGCATAAAGTAAACATTCTATTAGTGAAAGACATAACATGTACAGGCAGTGTAGTATCTTTTGGTGTACTGCAGGAAAGATTCAATCTACACCCTTCAGAATTCTTGACACACCTACAGATAGTTTCATGGTTTAAGACATGGAAAGTATCTGACTCTCAAATCCCAACACAAGCATGGAAATATCTTCAATCCTCCAACCTTAAAGCAAAAGGCATATCCCAGATGTATGCCCTAATCAATGATAAAAGAACATTCACGAAATTCAACACATTAAACAGATGGGAGTCAGAATTGGGCCAAAAATTCACTGATAAACAATGGTCACTAGCATTCCAATGTAATCGCAGATTCTCAAGGTACTCTAACTATGAGGAACTGGCGGCAAAACTATTAGCAAGATGGCATTACACACCATACATGATGGCAAAATTCTCTAGTGAAAATTCTAACCTGTGCTGGAGAGGATGCGGACAGGTGGGAACATTGGTCCACATGCTCTGGTCATGCCAGCATATTAGAAGCTTTTGGTCAGAAGCATTCAAATGAATAGCGATAACCACAGGTGTTTTTACCACACCCTCGGTTGAGAAAGCAATTTTAAGTATAAACATGGTAGACTACCCAATACTAGTCAGATCAATAGCGATGCATATTCTATTTGCTGCCAGGTCCTTATTAGTGAGCAGATGGAAGTCCAATGAAATTCCAAGCGTAAGAGAATTGAAAACAAAAATCAATATAATTTCTGAATATGAAAAAATAATGGCAATCAAAGATGGCACTCGAGCAAAGTACACGTCCAATTGGAATCTATGGAACACACTGTACCAAAGCTACGTATAATCTGTTACCTGTAGTGGGATATCCACTCAAGATAACCTTTTTTTTCTTTTTGTTTTGTTTTTCTTCATGCTTTATTACCCTACTGTTTTTGTATTAATGGTGTTCTGTTTTAACACCATAGTCTTTACCTCAATGGGTTAAATATAAAACAAGGAACAAGTTCAATTAAGTCTCACATATTCATTAAAGATAAGTTACTAACCCATGATCTACAATGACAACATATTATACTTACATTGTTGTTAAACACATTGACAACAATGCATTTACTGGAAATTACAAGTGGTAATATACATGGACTCATATTCACTCTGTATGTTTTACTTTTTTGTATCACTACTCAACACCGGTTGAGGAAACTTGATGTATCTTCTTAATCTGTACACATGTTAAATATTAATAAAAACTATTCTTAAAAAAAATAATAAAAAAAAAAATGTTAAATTGTTTGTCTCATTCCTGTAAACGGATACATCTGGAAGAGAGCTTTATCTTTTAAAAAGCTAATTTACTGTCTGGATCACCAGATGAAAATAGAAGAAAGAAAGCATAAAAATGAAAACTAAATGCGACGATCACATCTAAAAATTGGTAAGCTGCAATATAAATGTTTGCTTTCTGCCTTAATACTGCTTTCAGCGTAAAATGCAATGATGGGATTAGTATTATTAAAGCGGAACTCTGCTTGGTCCCTTGTACCTATAGGTAAGCATATAGAATAGCTCTCCCGTAGATAAATATCTTCTAAATATGTACTGTTTAGTAGATATTCACAAGTTCTGCACCCAGTGACATCACTGGCACATGTACACTGTGCTTTGGATTGAGGGCACACTGAATGCTCCCCCCAATCCAGAGCATTGTGCCACGATCATGATTCCCATGCGCATGCGCAGGAGTGACATCATCGCAGCTCGGCCATTCAAACGGCCGGAGCCCGCGAACCTGCAAGGAAGACTGGGTGAAGATGGAAGCCTTGGTAGCGGAGACAGCGCGCCACATGTGGGATCCATTTCACAGGTACATTTGTCATAATGTGCTAGGAATAACATCCTCTCTAATGGCTGCAGATTTTGTAACCTGGAGACCACCCACATTAAGTAATTAATTCTTGGATCTAATAAATCAGTGTTGCCACCTGGTTGCCTCTTATAGGGTCATTCCATAGTGCAGGCACTAGATGTCGCTATTGTACATTTCATAATACAGGATCTAGACGGTTTCATGAATTAAAAAATAACCAAACAGTAAAGTTAGGGAAATTTTTTTTGTATAATGTGAAAGATGATGTTACACCAAGTAAATACAGTAGACACCTAACATGTCACACTTTAAAATTGCGAACACTCATGGAATGGTGCCAAATTTCGGTTTAGTGCTAGTGCTAGAATTGTTGCACACGCTCTAACGCACGTGGCGATACCTCACATGTGTGGTTTGAACGGTGTGTACATATGTGGGCGGGACTTGCGTGTGCTTTCGCTTCTGAAGGCAAGCTACCGGGGACAGGGGCGTTTTAAAAAGTTTTTGTTATTGTTTTATTTTAATTTTTTTTATTTTTACACTTTTTTTATATTTTTATTTTTTTTATCACTTTTATTCCTATTACAAGGAATATAAACACCCCTCGTAATAGGAATCTATTTGACAGGTCCTCTTTATGGAAAGATACGGGGTCAATAAGACCCCACATCTCTCCTCCAGGCTGGAAAGCATGAGATTGTGAAAAAGCAAGCTGTCTCATGCTGACAGCTGCGATTGCGGCTATGTTGACATCCGGGCCTCCAACGGTCATAGAGATGACTGGTGACCATCTGGTCACCGGAAGTCTCTATCGTCGCCATCCGGTGCTGGCCGATTCTTTCTCCCGGCCCCCGATGGCACGGGAGAGCCCGGAGAAGAACCGAATGGCGGCGGTAGGGGGGAATGTCCCCTTCCGTCGCCTATAAGAATGATCAAGCGGCGGAACTGCCACTATGATCATTCGTATCGTGCACAGAATCGCCAGCTGGAAAGAATGATATCTGAATGATGCCTGTAGCTGTAGGCATTATTCAGATATCCACACTCAAAGTCAAGGACATTTTTTTACTATGGCCCGGTGTTTCTCTAGCCCATACTATTTTTCTTTAAGTTTGGCTGGATTTTAGAAGGTTTAGAACATCTGTCAGTTTTTTATTCAATTTTTTATTTTTTTTATTTTTTGTGGCACCATTTGGGGCATTTCCCTCAATTCTTATCCCAGTGTTGTTACCAGTGTATGAAGTGGGAGAAATCTGGCATAATTTTTTTTTTGTTTTAGTAGCGCTATACAAGGTTATAAACTCTCTTAGCTATTTATTGTTGTCTGTGTCCCAATTGAAGAGTCCAGGATTACAGGTGAAGAAATACACTATATTACCAAAAGTATTGGGACACCTGCCTTTACATGCACATGAACTTTATTGGCATTCCAGTCTTAGACCATAGGGTTCAATATTGAGTTGGCCCAACACTTCTGGGAAGGTTGTCCACAAGGTTTAGGAGCGTGTTTATGGGAACGTTTGACCATTCTTCCAGAAGCGCATTTGTGAGGTCAGGCACTGCTGTTGGACGAGAAGGCCTTGCTCGCAGTCTCTGCTCTAATTCATCCCAAAGATGTTCTATCAGGTTGAGGTCAGGACTCTGTGCAGGTCAGTCAAGTTCCTCCACCCGAAACTCGCTCATCCATGTCTTTATGCTTTGTGCACTGGTCCAAATCATTTGGTGGAGGAGGAATGGTGGTGTGGGGTTGTTTTTTTAGGGGTTTAGGCTTGGCCCCTTAGTTCCAGTGAAGGGAACTCTTACATACCAAGACATTTTGATTCAGGATGTGGAATTCCCTTCCACAGGCCGTGGTCTCAGCGGGGAGCATCGATAGTTTCAAGAAACTATTAGATAAGCACCTGAACGACCAAAACATACAGGGATATACAATGTAATACTGACATATAATTACACACATAGGTTGGACTTGATGGACTTGTGTCTTTTATCTACCTCACCTGCTATTTAACTATGTATTTTATACAATTTCATGCTCCCATCTTTGTGGGTACAATTTGGGGATGACCCCTTCCTGTTCCAACATGACTTGCACACCAGTGCACAAAGCAAGGTCCATAAAGACATGGATGAGCGAGTTTGGGGTTTAAGGAACTTGACTGGCCTGCACAGAGTCCTGACCTTAACCCGATAGAACACCTTCGGGATGAATTAGAGCGCAGACTGCGAGCCAGGCCTTCTCATCCACATCATTGCCTAACCTCACAAATGCGCTTCAGGAAGAATGGTCAAACATTCCCATAGACACACTCCTAAACCTTGTGTACAGCCTTCCCAGAAGAGATGAAGCTGTTAAAGCTGCAAAGGGTGGGCCAACTCAATATAACCCTGTGGACTAAGACTGGGATGCCATTAAAGGTCATGTGCGTGTAAATACTTTTGGTAATATAGTGTATCTACTCAACCGGCTTCAGACAGAAAAAAAATGAAAATGCAAAAACCTGCATACCTGTGGGATCCCTCTAGAAGCTGAAAATCACTGTAGTAGATACATCTAGATGGGCGCCATTTATTGAATCCTTTTTATTTTGATAATGAATGCAAAGAGTTCTCCGATTTGGTGAGATGGAGAGGTGGGGTGTTGACATTATACTTTCTGCCTCATTCAATCAGAGAATGCTTGAAATGTATTCAGAAAATGCAAAGCATTCTCTGAATGGTGCCCGTGCTAAGCAGCTGACCTCCTGTGTTCACAATGCAGCAGGCCAGCTTCTCAACGCTGGACCTGAAAGCAAGTGGAGATCACTGGAGTAGCAGTGTCTGCTTCCATGTTTTCCAGCTTCCAGGGGCATTGGCCAGGTATAGTTTACACACAGAAGCGGCTCTTTAATTAGGCAAATTAGGCAGCCGCCTAAGGCCTCGCACTCACAGGGGCTGCGCAGCCGCTTAATTTGCCTGTGATTGGGGGCGTGGTCTCAGCATGGAGGTGTGAAGACCTTTAGTCTCAGAGCTCCTGGCCAGCGGCTCCCCTGCAGCTTCCCACACATTGCTGGTACCTACCGGTACCTTGGATACCCAGGAAAACGGACCGCTGATCTGCCTACAAAGGTTGCAGCATGAATCGCTTTCTGAAGCCACAAAAAACGGCGGTGTTTTCCAAGATGGCGCAGAACCTGCGCCATGCGGCTGTCAACGCAGAGGGAGAGACAGCCGCTCCTGGGACTGACTACGCCATGCTACGCCATGCAGCAAACTTTTCCCTACCTTCCGAGATCTCTGGCAGTGTCCACTAACATGGAGGAGGTCATACTCAGCCCGGGGCATGTTTCCCCCCCAGCCTCAGCCCTTCACAGGTCACAGTGAGTAAACCCCACCACCTCACTCCATTTAGTTCAGACTCTGCACATAAATTATGAAGACTGGGACATGGGGGCACAGGAGGGGCTAGGAATCTCTCGTCTCTCTCGCCCCCCCTCTCTCTGTCACCCCCTCTCTCTTTCTCTCTCTCATCTCCCCCTTCTCTCTCCCCCCCCTCTCTCTCCCCATCTCTCTCTCTCTTTCCCCATCTCTCTCTCCCTCCATCTTTCTCTCCCCCCTCTCCTCCCCCATTCTCTCTCCTCCTCCCCCTCCCTATCTCTCTCTCTCCTTCCCTCCCTTTCTCTCTAGAGGGGTTGTCACCTTGCTGGATCCCAGATGTTGTATTGGCTGCATATGTCTAATAGGTGAGGAGGGTGCCCTGCAAGTGGTGCTGATCACCTGTGTGCTAGATCCGTGCATCTTTCTGCAGCTATTTTTCTTGCTTGAAATATTTTTCCCATTATGGACGTGAGTGGGGCCTCATTTCTAGGTTTTGCCTAAGGCCTCACAAAGCCTAGAGCCACTACTGTTTATACATAGTTACATTGGTCGATACCTGAAATTTCTCTTTTAGCCCAACATGCACATTTTAACATGTACAGGTAGTCCCCGGGTTACAAACAAGATCTGTAGATTTGTTTTTAAGTTGAATAAGTATGTAAATTGGTACAGTAAAGTGTAACTCCAGCCCCAAAAAAATAATTTTTATGTTTTTTGGAAGGGTTAACACCCCTGTAATGCTTGTTTTGCTGTCTATGCCCCTGCTCAGAAGATTTCACCTCACATTCTGTCCCTGTGACAAAGGATTTTGAAAATGTTGGCTTGTTGTGAAAACAAGGATGGGTGATAAAGCTTCAGTGGAGACACCTTTTTCCTTTGATAACTCTTACAGGAGTGAATTTCCCTTCCTAGGGGTCGATTTCCTCTCACTTCCTATTGTCTCCCTCTGTATAAGTCACATGTTAGTTGGAAGTTTATGTAGCGGGTGCTATCTGCAGCGCTGTCTCCTACTCTCCCCACCTGTGTCCCCCTTCATCTCCTGTCAGTGGGGAGGCAGGCTTGCAGAGGACACAGGAGTGGCTGTGCTCTGTGGGCAACTGCGGGTGTCCCCCCCGCTCAGAGCACCGCCACAGCAGAAGACCATAACGGTATGTAAGGAGAAGGGAGGGTTAAGCTGTGGGCGTGTGTGTCCCTCTCCCGCCTGCCGCTCACTCTGTCCCCTCCACTTGAGTCCGCCGTTCAGAACACTGGCAGCGGTGCTGTGACAAGGGGAGAGCATGTGCTGTCAGTACATCTCCCCCGCTCACCCCCCCCATCTCCTGTCACAGCATGGGAGCAGGAGAGAGAGAGGCTCTGTGAAATCCGGCCGCCAAAGCTTCCTTCAGTCCCCCTTCTATTGGCTGTGGACCAGGGACAAATCAGAGGAAGGCAGGGGAGCACCATGGGAAGTATAGTCCCAAAGACAGGCTGCAGCAAGGGAGCCCCTAATGGAGTAAACCACAGCTCCCAGCACGCTCAGGACAGGGAGGAGGGGAGATCTGGAGCCCAGGAAAAAGGAGAGGAGGTGACAAGCCTGGAGATTGAGGAAAGAGTGACAGGAGGGAGAGTGAGGAGAGTGTGACAAGAGAGAGAGGGAAATACTGAGCCTTAAAAAAAAGTCTTTTGCTGGGCCACAGTGTACACCCAACAGAGAACTGGAGTGGTGAGGTGACAGGACTGTGTGGGGGAACTCCACCCAAGGGAGAGAGAGAGTCACATGTTTGCCAAGACTACTGGGCGAGTGCTGCCAGGAGACTGAGGGAAGCCAGAAACAGTGTCACCCACCTGCTCCGCCACTGTTCAGCCCAGGGACCCTGCTCGGTAACCCAGCACTACCCAGCCCAGCGGAGATGACCCACACCGCTTCAGGGATCGCAACATCCATCCGGGTCAGCTGCTGTCCAGTCCACTTGTCAGTTTCGCTACCAGTTTGCCTGATCGGCCAACAGGAGGTGATCCAGTGCCTTACAACATTGCCAGGAGCCTGAACCAGCATTTGGAAGCCCCATAGTGTCATCGTACAAAGGATTGGTGAGCGGATGTAAACCGAAACATCCTTTTTAACACAGTATAGATACTGTATGCAGACACCTATTCCCCTTTTTATTATCGGAGGATGCTTGTTCGGAGCCGCTACTATTAGCCGGTTTGTCCTTACGGAACATCCAAGATGATTACTTCCTCAAATTTGCTTAAATAAACCTACTCTTAAAACAAAGGGCCCCGTTTGCTAGCAGAAGACTCTAGTACTCTTCACCCCAGGACCTGTAAAGTTACGGAACTGTGCTTACTGTACTTGTTTAATCCATTTCTTTTCTTTGTGTGTTTGCCTCTTAATTGTGTTTGTGGCCCAGAGGGAGCTGAGAAGTTGACAAATCTTCTCTTCTCCCTCTCAGCATCCGTGTTATGGGCACATAGATTACGGTTTCCTTTTATACTTACAGTTGCTAAATATTGAATGTTGTATTGATACTCTGCAGTAAGGTTTAACAGGGCTGTAAGTTTCTAAATGTTTTAAATCTTGATAATATATTCAACTTGTTTATCACTACCAGGTGTGTGTCTGTTTTGGTAACAATGCACAGCCAGGATAATGGTATTTTCCACTTGTGTCCTTGAACGTGTTTGCAGTCATTTTATTTAACCAGGTGTGCCAGAGGGGCTGAGATCATTCTTGGAGTTGAGGTGGAGGTTAGAGAACCCAAAATCACCAAGCAGCTACACGTTGGGGCTCGGAATCCTCTTTTCTACTAGCAAACCTCCAAGGAAACGCCACAGAGAGTGTCATGATGGACCCTGCCGCTGCAACCCAGTGGAGTAAGGAGGAAAATGGCTAACGGGAGTCAAATGTTGTAATTGGCATCCCTGGGGTGGCCTGGACTGAGGAATTCACCAGTCAAGCTGTGAAGACGTTAGTCCCAGATCAGAAGGCATGGGTGATAGATGTCAAGCCAGATCAAGAGAACACCTGCACGTATGCCCTGATAGAGTGGCGGAAAGGATCCCTACTTGTTTCCAAAGGGCCAGCGTACAGTTGACTGGTGATGTCGAATCTCGTCTAATCCAGCTGAATGTATTGGATGTGAGCCCAGAAAGTTTGAGCCAAGCAGCATCGTCAGAGGATGCTACCCCACCGGCACCTGGAGCAATGATAGGACCAGAGTTCATTGCTGCCTTGGGAACCTTTGTGGAAAGGTGCCAAAAGAGTAACCCAACATACACTGGGTCCGGATATGGAAAACTGAGGCCTTTTTCAGGACAGCAACCAGTGCCAGCCGGAGAGGACAGCTTTGAGGGTTGGCTGGATCAAGACATGCAAGCTTTAGATGAATGGGACATTCCTGAGGCCCAAAAAAACAGAGAGTTACTGAGAGCTTAAGAGGGCCTGCCTCAGAAGCCATTCACAATGTAAAACTCAGCAAACAGGATTGTACTGCTTAGGACTACTTGAGTGTTCTGCAAGACGTGTTTGGGCGAACAGAAAAGGCCTCTGCCCTTATCTATCAGTTTGAACATACCTATCAAAATGAAGGGGAGAAGCTATCTGCCTATATGAGATGTCTGGACAAGATAATTCAAAAAGTATTACTAAAAAAGCGCTAGGATCCCAGGTCAGTAGATGAGGTTCGGGCACAACAGGTTTTGAGGGGAGCTCAACCCTTAGACCCTATCACAATCCAGCTGAAAACTGGAGAAGATGGAGGAATCTTAAAGTATCCTGACTTAATCTGGGTTGTACGGGAAGAGGAGACCATGCTAGAAAACAAAAAGAAGACCCAGAAATCAGAGCCTGTTGCAGGGGTTAGAGTAGCTAGTGTGACTGATGGCAACACAGAGATAGAACTTTTGAAATCCCAATTGATGGAGATGATGATGACAGCTAGGACCACTGTCTCACCTGTTAAGGTAGTTGCGGAGTACAAGCAGTCCGCAAACCCTATGGTTGTCCAGGTTGAGAAGCCAGGGAATTGAAGGGTTTGCTTCAACTGTGGAGGAGTTGGGAACTACCAATGTGTTTGTCTATGCCCACCGAAGTCTAAAATCCAGTGTCCAAAGCTAGCAGGAAACTTCAGAGGGTCCAGGTGAAGGAGCCAACCGGGTGCTCACTTACAGCAGTTAGCTCCATGATCAAAGACGCAAAGAAACCACAGTGGAAGCCCAAATCTTTGCAGAGGGCCCCGCTGCTGTTTCTGAGCAACCATAAAACCCTCTCGCCCCGACCTCAGGTTCCTGGTCGCTGAGAGTAGATGCACACCAGCCCTCTGGGGCTCAACAGGAACAAAAGCAAAACCTGAAGTCCATCAAGAATGGGGCACAAATACAGATGACAGAACAAATTAACTACTCTGCTCCCGGTAGAATTCCTGACAAACTGGTGGGACCTTCTCCTTTCGCGTCAGTCCAAGTAGAAGGCATCTATACAAAGGCCCTTCTAGACACTGGGGCGCAATTTACCCTGCTATATAGAGACTTTTAGGACAGGCACCTCAAACACTTACCCCTGCAAAAATTAGAGGAACAGGAGATATGGGGTATTGGAACCCCAAATTTCCCATATGATGGATACTTACCGGTCAAGTTGACTTTTGACCCCTCCGTGGCCAGACAAACAGAAACATTTGGTGGTTCAGTGTGCTGGATCTGAAGAGTGGGTACTATCAAATCCCCATGCACCCTGAAGATAGGGAGAAGACAGCGTGTATCACCCCATTAGGGTTCTTCAAATTCGACAGGATGCCTCAGGATCTGTCTGGCGCTCAGACAACATTTCAGAGGCTGATGGAGAAGACAGTAGAAGACATGAACCTGATCGAAGTGCTGGTATACCTGGACAACATCATCATCTTCAGCTAAACCCTTGAAGAGCATGAAGAGCGTCTGGAGAAAGTCCTGAAGAGACTCCATGATGAGGGATTGAAGCTGTCCCTGAGAAAATTTCAGTTTTACCAGCCATCAGTTAATTACCTTGGCCAAGTTGTGTCCACTGAAGGAATATGAGCTGCATGTTGATGTAAGTCAAAATGGGCTAGGCGGGGTTCTGTATTAGGAGCACGATGGTCACCTGCGGCCTGTTGCTTATGTGAGCCAAAGTCTTGCACCTGCTGTGAAAAACTACCCTACTCACAATTTGGAATTCTTGGCTCTAGTGGGCAGTGGTGGACAAGTTGAAAGACTACTTGTATGGTGTAGACTTCGTGGTCAAAACTGACAACAACCCACTCATGTATATACTCACCACAGCAAAACTGGATGCCACCAGGCACAGGTGGTTGGCCACCCTATCTGGTTCCTGACACACAGACCTCACTTCCTGTGTGAATGTGTGCTTTAGCCACATATTATGTTTTTTTCCGCCCTACTGCTTTGTTATACTTCAGGATGTTTCCTTTGTGTCTTATTGGCTAATTTTTGGCGCCAATATGGTCTGCCAGATCCTCCCCCCCCTCCCCTTTTGGCGCCAAAATACACTATATAGCAGTTGTTCACTTTCAACCCAGGAACATCTCTGTATTCTACTGGGGATCTACATCCAATTCTACCTTAATTCTACTTTATCCTCTGCTGTGAAGTTACTTTATTCTTTTTTATTGAAGCACAAATGGATCCCAAAACTTACTGTGGGGTTTTTATTTTCCTCTTTTTTTGTGTTCTTTTTTATGTGTTACCATAGGCTCCCACAGTGCATTTGCACAGTTCCACATGGACCATTGAGCAGACACGGTTTATGGGCTCATTGGTGCCCCCCCCATGGTTGCTGCAGTGCTACTATTTATTATTGGCTATTTACTGGCCCTTCCTCGTTGGAACTGAACCCCGAGATTGGTTGTAAATGGAAACAGGTATACATCATCTTGTTTTCCTATACTATGACCTCTGTATACACATATACATTCTTTTCTTGTTATTCTTATGTTTTTTTTTTTCTTTTCTTTTCTTTCTTCCCTAGTTGATGGTCATCCACCTCTATTGCTAAGACCTTGATGTCTATATTTGAATAAATTTGAACTACAGTTTTTGAACTTGTGAAAGCCTCTTTACAAGGTAATTTAGTGGACTAACATAGTGTCTGATCTCTGGGCATAGGCTATTTTTCATCCATTGTTGTACGATATTATATGTTTATGTGTTCACTTTTTTATCAAATCTTTTCTCATTTTAGTGAAACCCTCTTGTGTATTAACTGAAACCTGAATGTGCCCTGAAGAAGTTCTATACGAAACACGTAGACACATTGGGGCCTGTATCATGTATATTTTTTATATAGATGATTATTTACTATCTTTTGTCAATGTCTTTGTATTGTATGTATTTATACTGAATCAAATTGATTATATTGTTATTTTGATTATGCTTTCTCAGGTTTGTTGTGCCTCTAAAGTCCGCTCAGGGGGTCCTTGTTGAACCCCCTTCTTTTTTCTTATGACATACAATTTATACGGATGTGGCCATAGGAGTGTCCCTTTTTTAAAATTTTTTTGCTCTGAAGAGGGGACTCAACTGAATCCAGAAGGGATACAAGCCTTGTGTCAGGGAGCGGAACATCAGGCAAGAGGAACAACTGGGGCAGAAGCCATAGGAGTCTCAGTGGCAGGTATCCCCAAATACTACTGTGATTTGTCCCAGGTCAGGGATAACGGCCTACCTAAGCTTTCAGATAGGGACTTAAGAAAGGACCAGATGGAAGATCCCCTCTGTAGTTTGACACTGAAGGCCCCGGAGGGCCAACGCCCAGATCTACTGCTATCAGACTCTCCAACAGAAACACGACTAGTACAGAAATTATGGGATTGACTGGAGTTAAGCAATGGGGTGGTCTACCGAAGGGGCCCCTCAGATGATCGTGAAGATAAGTGGCAGCTATTCTTACCAAGAAGGCATAGGGAAACTATGCTGGCTGCCTTACATGACAATCATGGCCACCTAGGGCCCGAGAGGATATTCAAACTGGTGCGAGACCGGTTCTATTATACAGAGGAAGACTTTGCCTCACAAAGCTGCCCCAATGAGCCATCTTCAAAGTCAAGGACCACTGGAATTAGTTTGCATTGACTTTCTGTGTCTGGAGCCTGACTCGATTGGACAGGGAAATATTCTGGTGTTGACCAACCACTTCACACGGTATGCCCAGGCATTTCCAACTAAAGATCAACAAGCACCTACTGTGGCCAAAATTCTGGTAGAGAAGTTCTTTGTCCACTACGGCCTATCTCAGTGTATTCACTCTGACCAGGGGAGAGACTTTGAGAGTAGACTCATTAAAAGACTGTTAGACCTGTTAGGTGTTCAGAGGTCAAGAACCACAACCAAGGGGATCCTCAGCCGGAACGCTTTTATCGCACCCTCCTAGATATTCTTGGGACTTCTACAGCTGAAAAGAAGCAACATTGGAGCAGGCACATTGCACAGGCTATTCACCATATAGGCTGATCCTCGAAAGAGAAGCTCGACTGCCAGTTGACTTAGCATTCTGCACCTCTTTAGAACATACCTCAATGGTGTCACACAGAGGATATGTGGACCACCTGAGGAAGAGTCTGAAAACAGCATATGAAAAAACTCAGGCTGCCTCAAACACCCAGGGCCATTGAAACAAGCAAAACTTTGACCTGAAGGTGAGAGTACATGATTTGCAGCATGGTGACAGAGTCTTACTGAGGAATTTGGGCATCCCTGGGAAACACAAACTGGATGATCGGTCAAAGTTGCAGCCCTACATCATCTGTAAGCTATTGCCAGGATTACCAGTATACCAAATTTGCCCAGAAGGAAGCACAGGCCCGCTAAGGACCTGGCACCGGAATCATCTGCTACCTTTATCAGAAGCGGTTTGTATACCTCATCAACTAAATCCACAGCCTATTCAAACCACCTCTCAGGAATAACCTCCAGTAACCAAAAAACTTGCCACCAAACATTGTTGCAGAAGACAGTGAGGATGAAGTAATGGGCATGGACTGGCTGTGGCAGTCTACGCTGTCAGAGACTGCCACTCCCCTTTCTCCCAGAGAGGCAGATACGGGAACCCTCAGGCCTGAGGCTCTGGAGTTCATTTTATAGAGACAACCCTTGGCAAGCCAAGGAGATTTTTCTAGTTCTCTGACTGTAGAGGACATAGGAGCTCCTCAACCTTCTGTAGAATCAGAGGAAGAGGATACTATACCCGAAACACCTGAGCCCAAAGAGCAGAGAGGAAAGCGAACAATTCGCCCACCAAAAAGGCTGGCATACAATACTTTAGGCAAAAGTTCTTAAGAAGCTATCCTCACATCTCAGAGAACGCACAACCTGCCAACCCTTCCCACTACAGATTTAGTGGAGGGTGACTCCAACTCACCCCATCTAGGTGGGCCATCCCAATATCGGTGGCTTGTGGGCAGAACATCCTTCCCTCTTATGACAAATGGTGGGAGGTTCCTCTGTCATATTGGTATGTACATGCCAATTTTTTGTTTTCCTACATGTACTAACCTGCTTTTGCCTCCAGATGTACTTTTAAAAGTGTGTAACAGGTTGTGGACACTATATATTGATGGATACTGTCCTTCTCTCTCTCTGGTGGAGAGAGTATGTAGCGGGTGCTACCTGCAGCACTGTCTCCCGCTCTTCCCACCTGCCCCCCTTTCTTCTCTTGTCAGCGGGGAGGCTTGCAGAGGACACAGGAGTGGCTGTGCTGTGGGTGGCTGCGGGTGTCCCCCCCTCGAGCTCAGAGTGCCACCACAGCAGAAGACCGGACCAGTACATGGGGGGAAGGAGACTGTGGAGATAATCTGGGGTGTAGAAGCCGCCTGCCCAGAAACCAGATCATTTACACCAACATAAATACATTAAAAAAACAATACCAGTAAAATATGGTTTAGCAGGGACTGGACAAATTTCGATCAGTGTGTGGCTGTTCCTTTATATATTTGATTCTACTCATTGTCTTGTTTTAATATGCTGTTTTTAACCACTTCGGCTCCAGAAGATTTTACCCCCTTCATCACAAGACTGTTTTTTGCTATTTAGCATTGTGCTATTTAAACTGGTAATTGCGCGGTCATGCAACGCTATACCCAAATGAAATTTATATCATTTTGTTTTCACACAAATAGAGCTTTCTTTTGGTGGTATTTGATCACCACTGTTTTTTTTTTTTTTTTGCAATATAAATGAAAAAAGACCAAACATTTTGAAAAAAAACTAATATTTTTTACTTTCTGCTATAAAACATAGCCAATAAAAAGATAAAAAAAAATAAAACGTCTTAATAAATTTTGGCCAAAATACAGAATTCTGCCAGTTTGGCCAGTATAAAGTATTCTGCTACATGTGTTTGGGAAAAAAAGTGTATATTGATTGGTTTGCGTGAAAGTTATAGCATCTACAAACTATATATTGGAATTTTTAAAATATTTTTATTTATACTACTAATGGCGGTGATAAGCAAATTATAATGGGACTGCATTAGTGCAATCTGACACTAACTGACACTGGGGGGACTGACTAACTGCCACTGACATCACCAGTGACCCGAATACACTGATCAGTGCTAATAATATGCTAATAATATGCACTGTCACTGTACTAATGACACTGGCTGGGAAGGGTTTAACATCTAGGGTGATTAAGGGGTTAAATGTGTGCCTAACAATGTTTACTGTGTTGTATACCTACACAGGGCTCTCTTCTGTCATTCGCTCAGCTGATCAGAGGGTTCTGGCCATAAATTATTGTCCGGGACCCACTGATCGGCTTGTGCTGTAGCAAATGGCAGCATAGCCAGGGAAGCGGGCACTTGCTTGTGCGCCCCCCTACCCGGAAATACAAAATCATGTACATGTACTTGATCCAGAACAGTGGGGCCACCATGCCGCAGTATAACAGCAGTGGGTGGTCCTTAAGTGATTTTAAAGAAGGTGACCATTGAGTATGCATTTTTATCATTTATGCATTTTAATTGCTCAAATTTTTGACAGGTTTACTGTAAGGTCACCTGTCTTATGATATAATTCAGACTTGCCTACTTTGTGATTTAAATGGCTTCCTGTTTTGCCAGCACACCCCTCTCAAGCAGGGCAGATGTCAGTTAAAAGTAGGACTTTGTTGAATAAACGGTACCAGTTTTTCCCATGGCTGCAATGTCTGACCTTGTTCTAGAAATGCTAGCTGCCTGTCAGTTATGCTGATGCTCAGGCTTCAGTACTTCCTGAGGCTCTGACACATACAAAATATGCAGGTCATCAGTGTCAGAGGAAAGTCAGAATTCTTTATTGTATACTCCTTCCAGGGCACTGACTCCAACTATTGAAGTAAGAGAATCAACACAACAGCCGGGCAACTAGAGAATTTAGAAAGAGGATCCTGTAATAGCAGTAGCCTATTCCTCCCATGACTAAGTGCAAAATGCAAAGCATGCAATACAAACTATTCTTTTATGGATCTGGAATGAATTCTAACAGGTTGCTAGAGATTACTGCACTTTTCAAGGTTTCATGGAAAAAAATATTGCAAAAAAAAAAAAATTTTTTTAACTACTTCAGCTCCAGCACATTTTACCCCCTTCGTGACCAGTGCATTTTTTGCTATTCGGAACTGCTATATTTTAACTGGCAATTGCGTAGTCATGCAACACTGTACACAATTAGATTTATGTCATTTTTTTTCACACAATAGAGCTTTCTTCTGGTGGTATTTGATCAGCACTATAAATGAAAAAAGACCAAAAGTTTGAAAAAAAACAATATTTTTTTCTTTTTGCTATAAAACATATCCAATGAAAAAAAAATCTTCATAAATTTAGGCCAAAATGTATTCTGCTAAATGTGTTTGGTAAAAAATAAAAATTAAAAAATAATCAAAATAAGTGCTATAAATGGAAAAAGGCCAAACATTTTGAAAAAAACATTTTTTACTTTTTGCTATAAAACATATTGAATGAAAAAAAAAAATTTCTTCAGAAATGTAGGCCAAAATGTATTCTGCTACATGTCTTTGGTAAAAAAAAAAAAAAATCCCAATAAGTGCATATTAATTGGTTTGCATGAAAGTTATAGCATCTACACGGTAAATATGCTGAAATTTTTTCTTCATACTAGTAATGGCGGCAATCACCGACTTATAGTGAGACTATTATTATTGTGTGGCGTGAAATTTGACACTGACACTGAGTGGGAACTGACATCCCCAGTGACACTGGGGACTTTATATGAGGCATGTCACGAGAAGTAGAAGATAAAGCTGTATTTTAAAGCTGACATCTGGAAAACACATGTTGGTAGAATAAATCATCTTGCACTAATATAGTGGTTCTCAACTCTTGTTCTCAGGACCCACCAACAGGCCAGATTTTAAGTATTACCTTGGGGAGATGCCGACTAGAATACTGCAATCACTGAGCAGCAAATGATATCACCTGTAATGTATTTCAGTTATCTTGCAAACCTGGCCTGTTAGTGGGCCCTGAGGACAGGAGTTGAGAACCACTGCACTAATACATAAGATATATACATAGACAATTACATAAGTGACATAAAATGTGAAAGCTAAAAAGTCTTGACATCTTAGAACTCTACTTGTTTCGTGGATCCTGTCCACTCATCAGGAGTATGATGCAAGAGATATCTATAAATGTAAGTGTAAAGAATATATGATGGTCAATGGTTCCCCAAAGGGGGAAAAAAAGAGGACAGAAAATCTAAAAAGGACACAAATCCTAAATACTTACAAGTCAGCTCAAAAATTGACCCAGCGTCTGGGAAGGGGGATAGGGGCATCATATATTACGTCTCTGAGGCAGAAAAGCCTGTCCAGGCCAGGGAAAACAGCCAAAGAGCCAGCCAGGTTTCCAAGGTGCAGTTCATGGGGAGAATAGAATAGTAAAGACACATTTGGCCCACATTAGTCTGAAAGATACATGTGTGTATATATATATATATATATATATATATATATATATATATATATATACAGTGCGGCAAAAAAGTATTTAGTCAGCCACCAATTGTGCAAGTTCTCCCACTTAAAAAGATGAGAGAGGCCTGTAATTGTCATCATAGGCATACCTCAACTATGAGAGACAAAATGTGGAAATAAATTCAGACAATCACATTGTCTGATTTTTGAAAGAATTTATTTGCAAATTATGGTGGAAAATAAGTATTTGGTCACCTACAAACAAGCAAGATTTCTGTCTCTCACAGACCTGTATCTTCTTCTTTAAGAGGCTCCTCTGTCCTCCACTCATTTACCTGTGTAGCACTAACTCTCGGTGGAGCTGCTGGTTTAAGCGGGCTGTTACCTTCACTCTCGATACCTCTGTTTCACCGGCACCGGGTCTAGGGTTCTGTTGAGTTTACCTCTGGATGATATAAGCACCAACACTTGAGTACGTTTTCAATGCTTTATTGAACCAAGTAACAAAGTAAGTAGCAGGAAAGAGGCAGGAGGAAAACTGCAGGGAAGCTCAAATACCTTTCTTTAGGTTTCTTTAGAACATCCTTTAAAGTTGAATACTGTAATTGAATGCAATCCCCTTTTTGTGGTACATGATCTTTGCTCGCCTGGATAGGCCTCTCTCACTTGCCTAGCAGCCAGTACGTAGCAAGAACAAAAGTCTCTGCCACAGACTTGCTTGAATTAAACCCGTACGATCCTCTGCCACAGGATGTATTGGTTTGTGATGAATGTCAGACACAGTACTTGATCCTTTAGGCCAACCCGGCAGTACCATGCAGTAAGACTACTTCAGGATGCGTCCTCCAACCGAGTCACCAGGCCCCTCTCCAGACCAGCACTCTGCATGATCCTTCCATGATGGGTCCTCCCCTGGGATCTTCTCGGTTGTCCAGCTTCTTCACTCTGGATAGACAGCTCAGGACCATTCCTCGGCTGCTGTGGTAGGCCCCAGACAGGCTTCTGGGCCCACCCACGCGCCGCAGCGACGCGGGCCCCGGAACGGAGGACCGCGAGGTGGTACTCTAACACATACCTGTCGGCCAGGAGGGCCAGCAGGTGGCTGAAAACGAACCCCTAAACATGGCGTCTGTCTCATAAATATCCTCTCCCAGAATGCAACTTGGAGGACCACCTCCACCGAGTTGTCTCCGGGACAGAGGAGCACTCATCTGCTTTAACACGTTGCTTTTCCAACACCCGCTGGTGTTGGTGTCCAATGGTGACAACGACACCCAACACCCGCTGGTGCTGGTGTCCAATGGTGACAACGACACCCACCGGCACAATGTGGAACCACACGCAACGTCAGCCAAGCTGGAACAGAGGCAAATCTAACTTCCTATAACAAGCAATTCACTAAATTTACCTATCAGAGGGTAGATCATAAATCTACCAGCGCTACACCTGTATTAATGTCACCCGTTTGAACTTGTTATCAGTGTAAAAGACACCTGTCCACAACCTCAAACAGTCACACTCCAAACTCCATTATCGTGAAGACCAAAGAGCTGTCGAAGGACACCAGAAACAAAATTGTAGACCCGCACCAGGCTGGGAAGACTGAATCTGCAATAGGTAAGCAGCTTGGTGTGAAGAAATCAACTGTGGGAGCAATAATTAGAAAATGGAAGACATACAAGACCACTGATAATCTCCCTCGATCTGGGGCTCGACGCAAGATCTCACCCTGTGGGGTCAAAATGATCACAAGAACGGTGAGAAAAAATCCCAAAACCACATGGGGGGACCTAGTGAATGACCTGCAGAGAGCTGAGACGTAAGAAAGGCTACCATCAGTAAAACACTACGCCGCCAGGGACTCAGATCCTGCAGTGCCAGATGTGTCCCCCTGCTTAAGCCAGTACATATCTGGGCCCGTCTGAGGTTTGCTAGAAAGCATTTGGATGATCCAGAAGAGGACTGGGAGAATGTCATATGGTCAGATGAAACCAAAGTAGAACTGTTTGGTAGAAACACAACTCCTCGTGTTTGGAGGAGAGAGAATGCTGAGCTGCAACCAAAGAACACCATACTTGCTGTGAAGCATGGGGGTGGCAACATCATGCTTTGGGGCTGTTTCTCTGCAAAGGGAACAGGACGACTGATCCGTGTACATGAAAGAATGAGTGGGCCCATGTATCGTGAGATTTTGAGTGCAAACCTCCTCCCATCAGCAAGGGCATTGAAGATGAAATGTGGCTGGGTCTTTCAGCATGACAATGATCCCAAACACGCCGCCCGGGCAACGAAGGAGTGACTTCGTAAGAAGCATTTCAAGGTCCTGGAGTGGCCTAGTCAGTCTCCAGATCTCAACCCCATAGGAAACCTTTGGAGGGAGTTGAAAGTCCGTGTTGCCCAGCGACAGCCAAAAACATCACTGCTCTAGAGGAGATCTGCATGGAGGAATGGGCCAACATACCAGCAACAGTGTGTGACAACCTTGTGAAGACTTACAGAAAACGTTTAAAAGAGAACGAAAGAAAAGCACCTCTGTGTGCAGGTATTTAATAATAACAATATCAAGTTATCCACACTTACAAGCAAGTAAGGAGAAAACAGCTACAAAGGAGGAACAGCTCCTAGATCAGTCCCAGCGTCCATGGCGTGGATTCGGCAGAGTAAGTCTGAAGGGATGGCCGCGGTCCCCCGCCAGGAGAGAGCAAACCGCTGTGTCACTTGAAAAAGGAGAGCGCATGCCCAGTGGGAACTTCGCGCATGCTTTGAAACGCGTTGTGGTCCTCTTCACTCCGGTGACGTCACACGCCCACGAGCACCCTTGTTTGGATTTTTCGTTCTTTTTCATGTTTACTAGAGAGCTGACTCCGCTCACCTGGAAAGCTTGCCCTCAGCGCGGGTCTTCACACAGAGACATTTTAGTTGTTCAATTACATTTACCTTATCACAAAGTTTATTGCTATGGACTGGTTATTGCTATGGACTACCTATAACAATCTTCTGCAACTATAGCCTTGCTCCTATTTTTAGCTAATTGATTATCGACTGGCATTTTATATTGATTTTATATTGCATTTTCTATTGGTCCTGTGCGCTCGCATGTATTTGTATAATTACAGAAAACGTTTGACCTCTGTCATTGCCAACAAAGGATATATAACAAAGTATTGAGATGAACTTTTGATATTGACCAAATACTTATTTTCCACCATAATTTGCAAATAAATTCTTTCAAAAATCAGACAATGTGATTGTCTGGATTTGTTTCCACATTTTGTCTCTCATAGTTGAGGTATACCTATAATGACAATTACAGGCCTCTCTCATCTTTTTAAGTGGGAGAACTTGCACAATTGGTGGCTGACTAAATACATTTTGCCCCACTGTATATATATGGGTGAGTTTGATCAATAGGGGTATCAAGTATTAGCATGATGAGCCCAACATACCCAAGCGGAACACCGAAGTCAGTGAGGAGAAAAAAAGAGAAAGGAAAATGAAAAATTGTAATGAACAATCCACCAAGACATACTGGTTCAGAGCGAGAATTGTGTATATGGTAGAATCAAGCAGCAACCAACACAAGTCATTGGAGAAAGAGTAAAAAAGTGCTGGATACCGAAAACAAAAAGACCCCACCGAACTCTTATGCCCCGTACACACGGTCGGATTTTACAACGGAAAATGTGTGATAGGACCTTGTTGTCGGAAATTCCGACTGTGTGTAGGCTCCATCACACATTTTCCATCGGATTTTCCGACACACAAAGTTTGAGAGCAGGATATAAAATTTTCCGACAACAAAATCCGTTGTCGGAAATTCCGATCGTGTGTACACAAATCCGACGGACAAAGTGCCACGCATGCCCAGAATAAATAAAGAGATGAAAGCTATTGGCCACTGCCCCGTTTATAGTCCCGACGTACGTGTTTTACGTCACTGCGTTTAGAATGATTGGATTTTCCGACAACTTTGTGTGACCGTGTGTATGCAAGACAAGTTTGAGCCAACATCCGTTGGAAAAAATCCTAGGATTTTGTTGTCGGAATGTCCGAATAAAGTCCGACCGTGTGTACGGGGCATTACGTGCATGGTGGCTTAGGTTGAAGAGAGCATCCAGTGCCCCTCTGGTGAATAAAGCAGAAAGGATGGTCTACTGGCTGGGCTTGGCTCTTATACCCGAGACTCAGGGCAGATCCCCACCAACGTCATGCTGAACGCCGAATACACTGGAGGCGGCAAGGGCATAGACGACATCTGACGCATGCGCCGGAAGTAGGTACACGCCCACCCACCCACCCATTGGCGTCAGATGGACAAAAATCTACAGTAGTGATCTGTGCTATTAATATGCACTGTCACACTGTACTAATGACACTGGGTAGCAAGGGGTTACCATCTGGGGCAATCAAAAGGTTAACTGTGTGCCTAGTGTAAAGTGTTTACTATGTGGTGCTTTTAATAAGGGATGTGATAGTTTTCTATTCCCTGTGGCACATCCCCGCCGTCAGTTGAGAGATCTGTGCCGTTTACCAACACAGATCTCTCTCCTGTTTTCCACTCCGCCGATGAATCATTGGCAGGGTGATTGGCATGTACTTGAGCCAGTGACAGCCAGGGCATGACTGGGAATAAAAACCAGCCCTGGAAATAATTTCATACCAACCCCATAGCATTAATATACCAGCCTAACAGCATAACGTCATTAGTTTCTTGTTCATAAAAGGGAAACCCATGCATTTTAAAGCACATTTGAAGAGTGTATTATGCACTATAGCAAGCCGCTTGCTATGAGGGCACTCATGCACCCAGAAGTGGGGACAGGATACTTGTCAAAAAACAGGTATCTGCTCCCCCTACCCCAAAAGGTGCCAAATGTGGCACCAAAGGAGGGGAGGAAGCAAATAAGCAGAGCTACCACTTTTGGATGGAACTCCGCTGTAGAAAAAAGCTTACACCTATGCTTTGTGGTAAAACATACAGTATGTTACTGCAATGCACAGTAGTACACCAAGCACACCTTTAACAGGTTCCTATTTATTTTGAATGACACCCGAATGCAGTAATAGAATGCATCTCAGCTGCACCTGAGTTGCAGATCACCACAATAGTTGGTGGTTGTGCTTTGGCAGGCTATTTAAATAACTTGCCTGCCTTAACCTGGATGTATTACCATAAGTCTCCGCATGCCTGGCGGGAATTGAGACCTTAACCAGCGGCGCCTGCACTCCTGCACCGCATTCCCGCAAGCCCCTCACGGAAATAAAGATTCACTGCAGCGGGCCCACACTGTAGCAGTAAAACTACAGTGCGCGGTCAGCAAGTGGATAACAATATAGCATATACAATTGTTAGACAAGCCATATTGTCATTGAATGTTATTAAAAATGACCTTTCATTTTCAATCTGTAGCTCTGCAATTTTATGTAAAATTCTATGCAATATGCCAAGTGAAAAAGCCACTTCCATTCAGATTCACTCTGCAGACAACAAGCAGTTTTTTTTTCAGAGCAGAAACTGGTAAGAATCTGCAACAAAGTTTGTTAAAATCCTTGCAATGTACACTGATCATCCAGATGGGATTGTTTTGTTTTTTTTTTTCTCAACAAAAGTGGAGTTACGCTTTAAGAAGTAGTACTCCTTTTAGTATGTGAAAGAAACATCATGCAAGCTCTTTAAAAGAGAGCTCCAGTTTTGGACAACAAAATGTATATACATTTTCCTTTTTTTTTCTCCATAAAGTTTTTATTGATTGAACAGAAAATCAAAAACAATATAACAATACATTTTCTTTACAAGTTCTTTTAACCATGTCAGCTTTTGCACCTGTATATCCTAAATGGACCAGAGAAATTCTTACATTTCTACTTTGGGCCTATTGGTTCAACAATAACTTTGTCATTGGTTATAATACATATAATATAGTAATATAATACATATATTATTTTTTGGGACACACGAGGATTTTCTTTGGCAATCATTTCAAGCAAAATTAATTTTATTTTTTATGCAATCTTAAAAAAGATGTAACAAAATGTACAAAAAAACCAAACAAACATTTTTTTGTGGCGTTAGTGTTTTGTTTTAGGCTCCGTTTTCCACTAGTGCAACTTGTCATGCGACTTTGGACAGCTAAAGTCACATGACAAGTCACAGCCCATTGATTTCAATGGCACGCATTCCCATCTATGTGACCTAAAGTTGCAGTGACTTTGAAAAGGTTCCTGCACTACTTTGATGCGACTTACAATGCAACTTTGATCCAGAGACTGTAAAGTTGGATCAAAGCTACACTCAAAGTCGCACTCCAAAGTCGCATGCTAAATCACGCGACTTTGGGGTCGCAATAGTGAAAACGTAGCCTAAGAGTAAGATTTTAATCAAAGTATAAGTGTATAATAAAAGTGCAACTTTTAATCTGTGATTTGTCCTATTTAAAGAGACACTAAAATAACTACAATTGAGCGACTGGTACAAAATCATGGCAAATGTATTTACAATTAAAATAAAGGCAGTTTCTAACATTTTTTGTTTGAAGAGACACAACCAAAATTAACAAAAAACAAATGAAAAGAACAAAAAAAAAAATTACCGTACATGTGAGTGATAAAAAAAAATGAAAAAAAAATACAAGAGTAGGAAGAAAAAAAGCTAATGATAAAAGAGGGAAAGAGAAGAGTTCAATTGGGCTGGGTATAGTTAACTAAGGTAAACATGAATTACATAGCAACATTTTGTATCCTCAAAAGTATACATTTTTTTTCACTTGTGAGTTTGCTGTAACTGATATTCTATATACAAATCAAAGGACACTAAGGCTGGGTTCACACTAATGTGGTCTGCCGCATCGCATGTCATTTGTACAGGAATCACACCAGATGACATGCAAATTCAGTGCGGTTCTAATTGAGCCATACATTATGTATGGCTCAATTTGCACTGGATCTGCACCAAAAACTTGCAGGATCCTTTTTTTGTCCACACTGGAATCGGATTGCATGGGTGTTCAGACCCATGCGATCTAATTCCATCTGATTCCACAGTTCGCACTGCTTTCTGCGAACCGATTTGGGGGTGTCAATAACTTTATGTTGACACCTGCAGCGGTTCGCCGAGCACGGTGTGAACTGCCAGAGATTCAGATGCAGTGCAGGAACCGCACAGGAATCACTGCGATTCCAGCACCACATCAGTGTGAACCGTGCCTAAAGCCTCGTACACACGATCGGATTGTTGGCCAACAAAACCATGGACTTTTGTCCGAAGGGTGTTGACCCAAACTTGTCTTGCACACAAACGGCAAGGAATTGTCGGCCAACAAATATGAATGTAGTGACGTACTACAATGTTTTTCAGCTATTTAGCGCCCCCCTTTGGGCTCCTTTTGCTAATTTCATGTTCGTAGAAGTTTGGTGAGTGTTGATTCGTGCTTTTCATTTCGCACTTTTCAGTTTGCGCTTTTCAGTTTGCGCTTTTCAGTTCTTTTCTGAACGGCCGTTCGTCAACCAGCCATGTTGCGGAATCGGAAGAGATAACGTGCCATTTACTATTGGCCTTGGAGTTATTGCTTTGACATTATTTTTTGGTTGAATAATGATTTGATTTGTTATATTTTCTATATATTTTTGGATGCATAGTATGCACTTTTTGGTTAACTTCTTTTGGCAGATAGCATGTCTTATTTGTTTTTCTTTTTTAATGCACAATAAAAAAAATTGTGTAGAATAATACTTGGCTATGTGTTTTACTTCAAATGACAGTTTGGGAGTAGGCAGTTACATTTTCAAAAATACAATGTAAAATTAACAAGGGACACCAACATAGTTGTATCCTTGATCTTTAAAACTACGGAATAATGGTGTTGTGGTAACTTGGCCAAATAATACAAAAAAAACATAATAATATTATTCTTGATATCACTAGAAAAAAAAGCCTTTGAAAATTTGTTTGCAATAATTCCATCAGTATCACCAGCAAAGCAGCTTCATTATTATCCCATTAAAGAAGAAGAGAATTGTGCGCTGCGTTTGGAGATTTCATAATTTGCCGCGTCACAAATGTTAATTCTCCATTACGAATGCTAGTTTACAAGACCGACCGCTTCTGGCTCGTCCTTACTTCCGAGCATGCGTGTTTGTACTTTGGACTTTTGTCCGACGGACTTGTGTACACACGCTCGGAAAATCCGACAACAGACATTTGTCTGCGAAAAATTTTAAAATCTGCTACCCAACATTTGTCTGCGGAAAATCTGACAGCAATTGTCCGATGGAGCGTACAAACGGTCGGGTTTTCCTCCAACAGCCTGTCATCACACATTTACCATCAGAAAATCCGATCGTGTGTATGAGGCTTTAGGCTTCATTCACACGGATGTAAAAAATGCATATACAAGTGTTTTTTAATTATAGATCTGAACATAGTTGTATTGTTTTCAATGTAGCCTTTCGCACAGGTGTGTAAATATGCACTGCATTCAGATCAGTAAAACAAGACCCCAAAATCTGTGCCTTGCACATGTGCTTTATGTGCTTATGCCTATAGACGCATGAATACACATTTGTAAGTACGTAAAATAAAGTCTAAACTAAGGGGAAGAATAATCTATCATTATGTATGTATACGTGTCTTTTTTTTTTTTTTAATCAGAGGCAACTTTATTCAAAAGCAAGGTAACAGGAGCACATGGTACAAACATTGCAGAAACATAATACAGGGAGTTGATGTATCACACAGACAGTGTAAAAGTGCCACAGATTCCATCAGCAGGGAAACTTGCAGAGAAATACAAAAGAACATTATATAAGATTTTCACAGCAGGGAAACTGATGTGGGATTCCATATGGCAGTTTGAGATTTTTCTCCTAGAAAACACACATGTAATAACAGCAGTAACATTTTTATGGCTGTGTGACTGAAACCTTAACGAAGTAACATATAAAATAAGTAGTCTAAATATGCTATAGAAATAACATTGTTACCGCATATTTATCAATAAAGCTGCCAAACATTGTTTCCTGTCGCATCATGGCAGCATACACGTTGGGTTATGACTCCGCCTCCACAACCTGATAGGACCACATAGCTATAAATTAGAGAGTAGACACCCGTCCCAGTATTCTCTTATTTTTCCTCACCTGTCAGGACGCACGGATCAGCACCCCCTTACCGCTTCGCCCCAGCCAGGTTCTAGCCTCTCCTGGGTGGAAGTCCTTCTTGTACAGCCTCTAAACCAGCTAAATGGAAGGAGCCCGACTCTGGTGATCTCAGGGGCACTCTCTCTCATCTCTCAACTGTCTGCCACAATATAAGCCTTAAACAGGCTTCAGGTGTAGCAGCCCACAAAAGCCTTAAACAGGCTTGCTGGAGGATTGGCCAGGGAAGCTTCAGTATGGCCTTATGAAATAAGCCTTAAACAGGCTTAGTTGTGTGCAGTGGTCTCCATCCCCCCCCCCCCTTTCCCCCTCTCCTACCGTTTTTTTGTTGTTTGTTCCTCTCTGCTGGGCTCTGTTGTTCCCCAGCTGCTGCCTGTGATAGCCGAGCGTTCTCGGCGTCCTCGCGCATGCGCAGTCCGTCACTCTGGGCGCCTCTATGCCGGTTTCCAGTCTCCAAGATGGCACCGGGTGTCTCGCGGCGCTACTGCGCATGCGCGAGCGTCCGACGCTCATGGCGGCGAATTTAAAAACCCAGCACTAGCTGTATGTGCTGCTGCTGGTTGCTGCATGTGTCAGATCGCTTCTCATTACCAAGGAAAGAGGGAAAACGCTCTACAAAGGTGGGTGACCTTCTCCTATTCAACTTCTGTGTCAGGATCCCTGCTTTCTCTCTCTCTCTCTGCATTGCTGCTTGTTTTTCTCCCTGCAGGTTTCCAGTCCGCTCACCATGGAGACCGCTGCCCCAGCAGATCACCGCCAGCCTATTAGGTAAGGGGGGGGAAGACAAGGGTAAGTAGTGAAGATTGAAAAAGAAAGCACTTCTAACACTGCCTAAATTGGTCAGCCCTACCAGGTCCTCAAGAACGACTGTGTGAAGACAAAGAGAGTCCTCACGCAGGAGAAGCCGCTCCAGACATAGACGGAGCTGTTCCTACCACAGAAGAAGCCGCTCGAGGGGAAGCCGCAGAAGAAGCCGCTCCAGGTCGCATTCCCGGCATGGTCGATCCCGCCATAGAAGGTCATCCTCACGCAGACATCGTTCCCCTGCACGCCACTCCCGTCCCGCAGGGAACGCATGCTGGATTTGCGTTGCAGCGGCTCTTCCGGATAAACTGGCCTATCAAAGATGCCTGGAAGAGGCCACAAGAGAGAGAGCCTCGGAAGTCGGAGACTCAGCTGGGGCCGTAGCCCCTCAGGCTTCCATATCAGATGTGGATTTTTCCACCACTACCTCTCCAGCCCGGGCTAGCACATTAAAGGAGCAAGACTCCCTATCTGATAATGAAGGTCTGGAGGTGTCGGCCGGATTCGACTTCTGTCTGATAGAGCCGTTTGTTAAATCAGTTAAAGAAGCAATAGGATGGGAGGAACCCCAGGAAGCCCAGCCAAAGCAAAGGAAGTATTTTCCTCAGCTTAAGAAGGATCCAGAAGCTTTTCCGTTCATTGATGAACTGGAAGACTTAATCAAAGAAGAATGGCAGAGACCAGAGAAAAAGTCTAGTCTGAATAACAGACTCCTGAAGCTATATCCACTCAAGGAGCCTAAGGTGAACCCTCTGGTGTCCCCTCCGGTAGTGGACGCATCCCTGATGCGCCTTGCCAGACATGTTACCCTCCCGTTAGAGGATGCGGTAACATTTAGAGATGTCCTCGACAGAAAGATCGACACGAATCTTAAACGGGCTTACCTGTCAGCGGGAGGTGCCCGCAGGCCTGCGATAGTTCAGAAAGCCTGCCTGAAGCTGAGGCCTCCTAGAAAGCCTTTGTTTCCAACATGGGACTTATCGACTGTCCTAGAGACCCTATCCGGAGAACAATTCTTCCCACTCGAAGACGTCTCTCTCTGGGACCTGACTCTGAAGGTATCGTTTCTAATTGCCATCACATCAGCAAAGAGGGTCTCAGAAATGCAAGCTCTACTGATCAAGGAACCATATCTGATGATTTACCCATACAGGCTAACCCTGAAGCCTTCAGACAGATTCATCCCAAAGGTCTCCTCCTCGTTCCACTTTAACCAGGAGATTGACCTCCCGGCCTTGGTCACAGATCAGGGCACTCCCCATCCTTTGGATTTCAAGGGCAACATTCTGCAATACCTCTCTGTAACCGATTCTTTCAGAAAATGTGAAAACCTTCTAGTCATTCCACATGGGTTCAGGAAGGGCCAGGCAGCTTCTGCCCGTACCATCGCCTCATGGCTCGTGAAAGCCATCAAGAAGGCCTACTCCTTAGGCTCCTCGCAAATTCCGGAAGGTTTAAGGGCGCATTCCACCAGGGCAATGGCGACTTCATGGGCAGCTTACTGCAGAGTCTCAGCGGAAACCATTTGTAGAGCGGCCACTTGGTCTTCCAGAAACACTTTCATTTCCCATTATAAAATAGACGCTGCACGCTTAGCAGCAGTTGAATTCGGGAGAGCCGTGATACAGGCCAATTCTTCTGTTTCTTGTCAATAAATTTATTTTGCTTTCCCACCCAGTTTGGCGAGTTACTCCCCAACGTGTATGCTGCCATGATGCGACAGGAAAATGGAAAATTGTATACTCACCTTTCCGTAATTTTCCTTTCCTGTCGCATCTTCATGGCAGCATACAATCACCCTCCCTTTTGAGGTGACATGTGTATATATATACAGAGAATACTGGGACGGGTGTCTACTCTCTAATTTATAGCTATGTGGTCCTATCAGGTTGTGGAGGCGGAGTCACAACCCAACGTGTATGCTGCCATGAAGATGCGACAGGAAAGGAAAATTACGGAAAGGTGAGTATATAATTTTGCGTTTTGCAGGCTTCATTTACACAGGTGCCACTATCTGCACTCCAGCAGTAAATGCTGAGACCCAACTGCAATGTCATGCCACAGGGGAAAGGAAAGTCCAACAATGGTTACATAATTACCTTTGTCTTCTAGTCTGCAGCTGTTATGCTATGTTTCTGTACAACTATGGCAACCTCAAGGTTTTTCACAAACCTTACATGTTTATTGTTTGTTTTTTTTATTTTTAAAATAAATACAAAAAGGAAGAACTATTCCTTAAATAATATAAAATCAGTGCAAAAAAATACCAATCGATTGCCATGCTGTCCCTGCCATTTAGTACTGGATTTATTACTGTGTTGCCTACAGTGGTGTGAAAAGCCTTGCTTCCGCCTGGGTTCACACTGATGCGAATTTACAGCGGGTTTGATGCATTTAGGAACACACATATTCGCAGGTCATGTAAAAAGCATAGTATTCCACGGCTTTGGTTCACATATATACGTTGCAAATTCGGTGTGAGAAAAAAAAAGGTTCCTGTGCGTTTTGACTGCGGATGCGATGCAAATTCCTGTGGTGGAGTGAAAATTTTATCTTCATAGGCTTCAATTGAACTTACAGTAAACTCGCAGCACACAGTTCACATCTCTGCAAATTGTTCACTGTCTGCTTCCTGAAATTTGCGGTAAAATTGCAGTAAATTTACGGAAAGGGCCGGTTCACACTGCAGCGATACCGGAACCCTGCAAATCCACTGCGGGTTCCCGCATCGCATATCTCCCAGTGGCAGTTCATACTGCCCTATGCGAACTGCTGGGAGTGTCAGTTTAAAGTTAATGACGCCCCCAAATCAGTTGGCATATCGCAGTGCGATCTGCAAACTCAGACAAGAATCGGATCGCATGGGTGTAAACACCCATGCGATCCGATTCTGCTGCAGACCAAAAAAAGGGTCCTGTGCAAGTTTAGTCTGAATGTGATGCAAATTCAGCCAAACTATCTGTATAGCTGAAATCGCATCGCACAGAGATCGCATGTGATTTGCACTGCAGTGTGGTGCGAATCACATCCGATCTCGGACATTGCACCAGTGGGAACCGGCCCTCACACAGGTAAAAAAAAAAAACAGATCAAATTCTCAGTACATTGAATCGAAGTAGTGTGAACCTAGGCTCAGTACATGTAGAATTTTTGCACAATGGAACTTTGGTATCATTGTGGACTTTTGAAGACAGTTTTTTAACTTTTCAATTTTTATTTCTTTTTATTTTTTTTACATGGGCTCCTCAAATTGAGATATTTCTCATGGGCAGACCATCAATACTAATTGTTATGATTACAAGCTAGTCTGGGCATGAGAAAACCAAATGGCTTGGACATATGTAGAAAGACAGTTAATAAATAGTTGGTATTAAAGTATTGCAGTTAGATATGTTTGTCATAAATTAATGATGGCTGCCTAGATGTGTGGAACCGCCAAATATTTAGCGGGAATGCTTCAGCAGTCCCACTATTGTTATTCGTTTTTTTTATTTATTTTTCATTTCAACGTTATTATTCCGTACGTTTTTTGGCTCTGCGTAACTTCTGCATACTTTCACTTATTAAAACCATTCAACTTTTAAAATGTTCGGCTCTTTCAGCTAATGATGGGACTTCTTCAGCTTTTTTTCTACTATTTATACTTTTTAAAATATTAAGCTTTTTAACACTTTTTTTTTTTTAATATTGAAGTGAATGAGAGCATGCTTCAAATCCTTAAAATCTTCTTCCGCTCCCAAAAGTTTCAGCTCCTTCATACTTTCACCTACAGACGCCAAACAAACGTTCACAAAATATTCAGCTATCTGGCTATATCTTTTCAGTTTGATATCTTTTACAGTTTTTGTGAAAAAGCTGTTTAAGTTTAGTAATCATTTCAGGAAATTTTATCGATTAAACAGAGTGTGTATTTGGCTGCTTAGAGTGGATGATGTCATAGCTAGAGTACAGAGCCTTAAAAAAATGATCTTAGTTCCTTCTCTATAAATTGCTCTCACACCCACAAGATCTACTTGTCATACACGATTTATACATCAAAACGTAGGTATTTGTGTCTAGTTTCAGGCAATGTGCTCAGTTTTGTGATACGCCTTTTACGTTTGGCTGGTTGAGCTTCCAAATGACAAGAGTTCTACACTTTCTTCCATTGACTGTCCTGTATAAAATTCTTCACATTTCCCAGCGAAACGCACAGCCAACTTCTTTTTTAAATCGCTGACATGCCCACATTTTTAAGTTTATCAACATAAATTTTATACCGATACGTTCACAAAGGCCGTGTTTCTCTAACGGTGAAGTCGCTGTTTCGATAGCATGTACTGTTGTGGATTTATTAAGGCTTGTTTGAAGGGTTCTCTCACACTGTCTCTGACTCATTAGGTGTGGGGATTAATGATCAAGAAGCTTTTCAAAAAAACCTTTAAATATTCCACATCTTTCATACATTAGTGGTGTTGTTAAACTTTTTAAATGAAATTCATGTTTATTTTAAAACCATTCCTACTTTTCCAACTATTCTCACTTCTTCAACTTTTTCTTACGGATTTAAGCTATTCATCCAGTTAGCTTTAGCAATTAAGCTATTCAGCATTCCCACTCATTTTCTCCAGGAAATTAATTTTCTAGTGGACAATGCTATTTTGTTTGTTTGTTAGATAATGTCTAGCATATTTAAATTGGCTGAAAGACTGTGTTTGGCTTTATTCAAAAAAGGACTAGAAATAAGTTGTATCTGAAATGGATTTTGACACAAGCAGGGTACAATGACACAATGTACATTGGGGTACAATGTAGAGGTTACAGATTTGAAAATGATCACTGAGACAGTACTGACTGCATATAACATACATACTGAAAGTAGAATCTAATCCCAAACTTATGTGAATGATGGATTTTATAAGCATCTATGTTCATTGTTAAAAAAAGTACCCTGAGTTATTATCGTCATCAGAAAATGTACTCCATCCTTCTGTTCACATATGTTAAATGCAATTACTTCTATTCCCGGATCTTTGCTTTCATAGCTATTGTTTAATGGAAAAGTCATCATCGTGTCACTGCCACATGCTACAATGAGGTCACTTTGCACCCACCCTATAAGAAATATATAATTAATGAGCATTAATATTACAGTTTTTGTTGTTATTATGATCTATGTAGCTAGATCATATTACAGAGTACATAGAACAATACACATCAATCCATGTTTCTTAACATTTTAATCTAAATGGTATACACAACAGTGATAGAAGCACCAGTGTTAATTTTGGCAGCAATTTCGATTCCGTCTTAGTTATAGTCGTTGGGCTAAAATGCCATTTTAGTTTTTTTTTTTTTTTTTTTTTTTTAAATCAAAAAGGTGTTTATTGAACAAGTTCACATAGTTTCCAATGTACAAGCATTATACATTAATACATTTTCATGCAAACGGTACAGTCTATCCATCATCTATTACCAAAGTCTTGTCTAAATACCAAAGATGTGTATAACATCACAATACTCATCAAACCTCTGACCTTTAGTCTTTAGTAAACCTCATGGACCTCCCCCAGGACATTGTAGCAATCTAGACAGTACCAGTTCCCTGGGACTTAGTCCAGGGGTGTCCAACCATGGTGCCCAGATTCTCTCAAATCTATTAGAGCTACCCCTATGTTGGTAAATACATTTTTCCATAGTCAAGGTGTTACCCATATGTGTTATCCAGGACGTCACTGAGGGTGGTGAGACCGATTTCCAGCCAATCAGTATAAGTTTGCGTGCCTGGAACAGTGCCCTAGTGAGTGCTATTCTAGTCATCTCTTCCGGGACAATATCCTCTAGGACCCCTAATATACAGTGAATTGGATCCAGGGGAATGTTAGTCTGGAATACTTGATTAAGTGTCCCCAGTACCTCGCTCCAGTACCTATGGAGTTTTGGGCATCTCCAGAGTAAATGAATGAGATCACCTTGATGTCACTCACATCTACAACACAAAGAGTCTGGCCTTCTACCCATTTTATATATTTTAAGTGGAGTGTAGTGCACTCTAAGTACTATATATAATTGGGAGACCTTTTGGGTTACATTTAGAGAGCATATATTAATAGATTGCAGAACTTCCTCCCATTGATCTCCCGTGAGTGGACCTACATCCTTCTCCCATAGGGACGGTGCCTTAGTTGGGTGAGATTTTAAAAGTTGCATCAGTAACATTTGATAACAGTGTGAGATAAACCCTTTAGTTTCTGTGCTGGACTGCAGCAAATGAAAATTGAGGGTAGTTGACTGGGTCCAGGGAGTAGCGTCTCCCTGCGCGCCCACCGCATGTCTGAGCTGGAGATATGGGTAGAACATGGTAGTTGGTAAATTATACTTGGCTTGTAATTCCGAAAACGGCATCAGCTTGCCATTCCGAAATATATGAGCTAATAAAATAATGCCAAAAGAGCGCCTTCTGGGGCCCTGTTGTAGTTTTGCTAGCTCGACATAGGAGAGATTCCCCCATATCGGACTATATTCTGTGAAACCTGTCACCTCTTGCAATTGCCTTCCCTTGTTACACATTTTCTGGGTCAGAGTGAAAGTGGGTGTCTGTTTATTAGATTTGTGGAACAACTGGGCCTCCAGACCCATCGGGATAGTCTCCGCTCCAAAGCCAATCAGCATCAACTGCGCCGATGAGCCGGTCGGATCCCGGGCCATGGAGCCAATTAAATGCTGTAGTTGAGCTGCTATATAGTACATCCAAGGGTTGGGTACTGCCAGCCCTTCGCTGTCTTTAGGGTGCTGCAATTGTTCCAATGTAATTCTAGGGGTGCCCGCATTCCATAATAGTCTTCTAAAAAGGGTGTTAACCACCCTAAAAATCTTTAGGTGTATCACAACCAAGGAGTTGTGTAGGAAATAAAGTAGCTGTGGCATTAATATCATTTTTATTAAATTGGCCTTACCTGCCAGCGAAAGTTTAAGCCTGTTCCATGTGTTAATTTTGTCTCTAAATCTGGACAGTAAGGGATGTATATTTAAATGACAATATTCCGCAAGTTTAGGTGAGATTTGTATGCCCAAGTATTTGAATGAGGACTTTACTGGAACCGAGCAGGAATCTGGCAAATTCACCACTCCCTCCTCGTCCAGCATCATCAGAGCCGACTTAGACCAGTTAATCGTCAGGCCAGAAAAGTGGCCGAAACCTGAGATAATGGTTATCACCTCAGCCAAAGATGTGGTGGTGTCTCCCAGGAAAAGCATCATGTCGTCAGCGTACAACATAATCTTCTCATGGAGGCCACCGTACTTGAACCCTGTGATCCCCTGACTTGCCCTTACCACAGCTGCCAGTGGCTCAATAGCGATGGCAAAGAGCAGGGGGGACAGGGGGCATCCCTGCCTTGTGCCCCTGCCCAAAGCAAATGCACGAGACATCCTACCAGACATCCTGATGGTCGCCTGTGGGGAGGCATACAGCAATTAACCCAGGCTATGAATCGGTCCCCAAACCCAAACCGGGACAGTACCGCCCATAGATATCTCCAGCCCATGCTGTCAAACGCCTTGTTCGCATCTAGAGACAGCAGAACCCTGTTACCCTTATTGTCAGACTGTAGCTGCATGTTTAAAAATAGGCGTCTGAGGTTGGTGGCCATGGATTTTTACGGCATAAAACCTGCCTGATCGGGGTGTATTATGGAAGTAATGATCCGGTTGACCCGCAGCGCCAGGACCTTAGCCAGGATTTTAACATCACTTTGAAGGAGAGTTATAGGCCTGTAGGAACCTGGGTCAACCGGATCTTTCCCAGGTTTCAGTAATAAAATTATGTTAGCTCTAGTCATTGAGGGCGGCAGACTGCCCTCCTCGAGAGAGGCATTGAAAACTTCTAGCAAGTGCGGCATAATCCACTCACCATACTGAGAAAAGACTTCCATGGGGATGCCATCCTCCCACGGCGCCTTGCACGTGGGAAAGGAGCATGCCGCAATCTATTGCTCTTCCAATGTCAGGGGAGCCTCCAGCGATTGTCTGGCCTCCCCTGACAGAGATGGCAGCTCAATCCCCGACAGATAGGCCTCAAGCTCACTATCTGAGTAGCCATCCCTCGCACCGTATAAATCATTGTAGAAGGATGCCAGCTCAGATATAACGTGTTCGGGGTCATTGACCACCCTACCATTAGTTGTGCGGATCGCTCCAACTGCCGGGGACTATTGCTGTGACCTGGCTATCCTTGCCAATAGGCGTCCCGTTTTTTCCCCTTCCTCATAAAATGCCAACTTATTAAAAAACCTCTTGCGTTCTGCAGCGGAGGATCTCAAGCGGTCCAGGGAGTCCTGAGCCGAAATCCATGCCTCCCTTGCAGAATCTGTGGGATCTGTAACATAGGATAGTTCCAGCTGACGCACCTGGTCCCCCACCTGTTCCAGTAGGGCTGAGGAGTTTCTTTTAACTGTAGCTATCTCAGCAATAAACACCCCCCTAAGGTAGGCCTTGAAGGCTTCCCATTTTTGAATTTTATCCGTATGATGTTTATGAGATTGGAAGAATCGCTCAATTTGGGTTCTTATTTGCTCTGGGGAGTTAAACAGTTTAAGCCAGAAAGCATTAAGCTTCCACGGCGCCTTAGGTAGCGAGGTAGGGGGTTGGGTAATCAGCCACAGGGCCACTGGTGAGTGATCAGACACTCCACGAGGGAAGTATTCTATCCTAGATGTGTGATCAAGTATATTAGGTGTACCTATACTAAGGTCGATACGGGACAAAGAACCGTGGGTCTTGGAGAAGCATGAAAACTGCTTCACCTCAGGATTACGTATACGCCATATGTCAATCCAACCCACCTCCGCCAATAGGCGGCTGAGCGCTGTACCCCTGCCACCCTTGGGGGAAGGAACTGGGGGATGCCTATCCAATTTGGGATCTAGATAGCAGTTGAAATCTCCCATAATCAGCAGTGGGACATCAGGTTTGCCTGCCAGGTACGTCAGCAACAACTGTAACACTTCCTGTGAAAACGGGGGTGGGATATATATAAAAGCTATCAGCAATGTTAAGGTATACAGTTAACAGTAAATAAATACAAATCTGCCAGAAGCATCCACCGGCGAGTCAGGTTCCTGGTATACTAATGCTTTGTGTATCAGTACACTCACCCCACGTGAATAAGCAGAGTGAGTGGAATGATACGATTTGCCAGGTATTGCAAACATCCCACATTGTCTCCCAGGAGGTGAGTCTCCTGAAGGCCAATAATAGCTGGATGGAATTTGAGCAAACCAGAGGAGATCATGGTCCTTTTTAAAGGGTCATTCACTCCGCGCACGTTCCATGATACTATAGGTGTAGACACCATTGCAAACTGTTAAAAATACATTGAAGGGGTGCTCTTCTAAAGATCAGACTGATTTGGACTGTACGGTGGCCCAGGTGTATTGGATCATGTTACATCAAAAAACAATCTCTCTGCAAAGGGGTTGCACAATGGAAACTCAGCGTTAGAGAAGGATGGACAGTCTCGTGCAACTGCGCGGCAAAACAGTAGAAAACATAGCAAAAATAAAAAATGTTGGAAGCCCTGAATCCGGCCATGATGAAACGCACACAGCCAGTACTGTCCAGGGGCTGTAGGGTATGCTGTCTGTTCTGATTATTAACGCCAACAGGGCTTTGAAACAGTAGCCATGTAACCCATGACTTCACATAGCTTACAAACACCCAACACGGTGACATCACCGTGAGGGCCGGTGCTTTTAGTGAAAATAACTGGTGTTAAAGAAATAACAATTTTCCAGAGGTAATCACTCGCTGTGTGAGCAACAAGTATAGTTCCTCTTTAGAGTGATAAACATAAACGGGGAATTGACGCCCTGTATTTCCCTGCATTACTTCTGCCAGGTCCGGTTTATCCGGCTCCATCTTCTCGGCCTTGGCGGCGCAGAACTTGCTCATTGTGATCCAGCCAGGTCGCAGCATCTTGTGCATTTTCAAAAAATTGGTTCTGTCCATTGGCCGTCACCCTTAGCTTGGCTGGGAACATCATTGCATAGGATAACTGCAGCCTTTGTAGCCTTTTCTTGACATCTGCAAATTTCGATCGTCTGCTTTGCACTTCGGCGGAGAAGTCTGGATAGAATGAGATTTTGGTGCCATTATGCTTGACAGTGCCCTTTTCTCTAGCCAGTCACAGTATCACCTCTCTGTCCTTGTAATTCAAGAGACTGGACAACATTGATCGTGGGGGGTTCCCAGGCGGAAGGGGTCGTGGGGGCACCCTGTGGGCTCTTTCTACAGTATAAATGGGGGAGAAAGCTTCTTTGCCAAAAACTTCCTGTAGCCATCCTTCAATAAATGTTGTGGGATCACGGCCTTCCACTTTTTCAGGGAGCCCCACTATGCGTACATTGTTGCGTCTTAGACGGTTCTCAATTTCATCAGTTTTACTAAGGGCTTGAAAGGCGTTTTGAGTGGCCATCCTGACATCTCTGTGAAGGGGGGCAACTGGTCCTCCACGACGCTCACCCGACCCTCCACTGCTGTGGTTCTCTCTCTGATCTTTTGGAGATCCTGACACATAAGGGACACTGTTTCCCTCAGCCCTCCAAATTTCTCCATCAGATCATCAACAGAGGCAGTACATTTGTGCACAGCATGCAGGATTTCACTCAGAGAGGGCTGAGCATTTTCTTCTGAGGGGGAGTCAGATGGATCAGACATAAGGTCCTGCTGCATGTCTAATGGCACTGTGTCATCTAGCATGCTTGTGTCTTCCCTGTTATCCAGCTCAGAGGTGTATAAGGGTTGATATGAGCCAGGCAGGGGGGAGTCAGAGCGCCCAGCCAGCTTTTGAGTATAGTAAAGCATGTCCCTGGATTGCTCTTTGGTTTTAGGGACTGGACTTACCCCCCTGCTCGGATTTCTTCTCCAGGCTGCGCTGTGCTTTGGGAGGCTGAGACTGGCCGGCGCCATCTTGGTCAGCTTGGGATTCCAAGGCCTCGGTCTCCGCTCGGTTCCCCCGGGTCATCCTCAACTCAGGACGGACGGCCAATGGCACCAGACGACTCCAGAAGGTATCAGGCAGCCTTCTGGGGCAGAAACTGGCTACATCGGTTGTGAGGAAAGGATGATAGACAGGATCTTCAGCAGGAGCTCCGTGCAGCAGGTCTGCTCACATGCCTCGTCAGGCCACGCCCCCCTCCCCGCCATTTTAGTTTTAGTTATATTTTTGTCTAAATTGTTTTAGTTTTAGTCATGTTTTAGGCGACTAAAATCTTCAGTACATTTTAGTCGACTAAAATCTCATACATTTTAGTCAACTAAAATCGAATGCGTTTAGTTAAATTGTAATGCATTATTTCAACTTTTCTCTAGAATTTCCAAACAAATGATATACTCTTGAAGTAAACATCTAATACGATGTTATTTAAGGTATTAAAGAGGTTGTAAACTCTGTTACAGCACTTGTACCTACAAGTAAGCCTATAAATAAGGCTTACCTGGAGGTACTGTAATTATCTCATGGATTTAGCCATTGTGATATACAACATTTTTTTTAAATAAAACCAAGATTCATAAACAAACAAAAATATTGACTGATTTTTCTGTTTATTCTGTTTATACCAACAAGGGTTTATCTATATACCCTTAATTTTTTCTGTTCAATGCTTCACATGTGGGGTGTCTCTCTCTCTCTCATCTTTATCGAAAGCAGAGAATAGTAGATTTTTTCAAAAACAACAACATTATGAAATGGGGGAGCAGGTAGATCTAATTTTAGCGGTGATAGCTCGTAATCAAGATGGCCCATCAGGCATAGCCACTATTAAAAATATACAGTTCATGGAACAATTGTATACGATATCATGAGTATTCAGAGTAGATTTGTAGATTTCTATACTTTATTATATCAATCCAAAACAGTAAATGTAAAGAATCAAAGTACACAATTTTTGGAAAAATGTGGTATTCCAAAACTTAATGTAAATGAGAGAGAAATGTTGAATAGTCCAATAACTCTGAAAGAGTTAGAGGAGGCAGTATCCCAAACTCAGAATAATAAGGCTCCTGGACTAGATGGGCTACCATCTGAAATCTACAAAAAATATGGCCAGATCTTACTTCCAGAACTCCTTGAAACGAGGCATATAACATGCAAGAACTCCCTAAATCTATGCAAGAAAAAAATAATTACAGTAATCCTAAAATTGGGTAAAGATCCATTAAAACCAGACTCATATTGCCCTATCTCTCTACTTACCTCTAATGTTAAGATCTTAGCTAGGGTACTCGCAAATAGATTATCTATGTATATTAATTCCTTGATTCATAAGGACCAAACAGGGTTTATCCCCAATAGAGCTGCCTCTATAAATATCTGCAGACTTTTTTTGAATATGCAATTTCCCAGGGATAATGGTGGGACTAGTGCCATATTGTGTCTGGATGCCCAGAAAGCTTTTGATATGGTAGAATGGGAATATCTATAGACTGTATTGTCTGCCTTTGGAATTGGTCCGGGCTTTTTAGCCTGGTTGAAACTGTTGTACAAGGATCCCAAGGCAAGGTTGAGAATCAATAACACAATGTCCCCATTCTTTCCATTATCTAGAGGAACCAGACAGGGATGCCCTCTGTCCCCTATGCTGTTTGCATTGGCGATTGAGCCTTTGGCCATCACCATCAGACAGTCAGAAGGGATAGTTGGGTTCTGTCACTCAGGCAGGGAGGATAAAATTGCCCTTTATGCAGATCATGCGTTGATTTTTTTGGGAGATACCTTAGGCTCATTGGTAGAATTAATGACACTCATCTCTGCGTTTGGGCAATTCTCGGGATTCCAAATCAATTGGGAGAAATTGACATTTTTGCAATTGAATGATATGGAAATCCCTCTGCCCGATCAGACATCACAAATACAAATTAAACATAGGGTTAAATATCTGGGGATCGAGGTTACTAGAAATGTGAAGGATTACAGTGGGGATGGAAAGTATTCAGACCCCCTTAAAATTTTCACTCTTTGTTATATTGCAGCCATTTGCTAAAATCATTTAAGTTCATTTTTTTCCTCATTAATGTACACACAGCACCCCATATTAACAGAAAAACACAGAATTGTTGACATGTGAACAGTCACGGAGTTGTTGTGAAGCCACTCCTTCGTTATTTTAGCTGTGTGCTTAGGGTCATTGTCTTGTTGGAAGGTAAACCTTCGGCCCAGTCTGAGGTCCTGAGCACTCTGGAGAAGGTTTTCGTCCAGAATATCCCTGTACTTGGCCGCATTCATCTTTCCCTCGATTGCAACCAGTCATCCTGTCCATGCAGCTGAAAAACACCCCCACAGCATGATGCTGCCACCACCATGCTTCACTGTTGGGACTATATTGGACAGGTGATGAGCAGTGCCTGGTTTTCTCCACACATAGCGCTTAGAATTAAGGCCAAAAAGTTCTATCTTGGTCTCATCAGACCAGAGAATCTTATTTCTCACCATCTTGGAGTCCTTCAGGTGATTTTTAGCAAACTCCACGTGGGCTTTCATGTGTCTTGCACTGAGGAGAGGCTTCCATCAGGCCACTCTGCCATAAAGCCCCAACTGTTGGAGGGCTGCAGTGACGGTTGACTTTCTACAACTTTCTCCCATCTCCCAACTGCATCTCTGGAGCTCAGCCACAGTGATCTTTGGGTTCTTCTTTACCTCTCTCACCAAGGCTCTTCTCCCCCGATAGCTCAGTTTGGCCAGATGGCCAGCTCTAGGAAGGGTTCTGGTTGTCCCAAACGTCTTCCATTTAAGGATTATGGAGGCCACTGTGCTCTTAGGAACCTTAAGTGCAGCAGAAATTTTTTTGTAACCTTGGCCAGATCTGTGCCTTGCCACAATTCTGTCTCTGAGCTCTTCTGGCAGTTCCTTTGACCTCATGATTCTCATTTGCTCTGACATGCACTGTGAGTTGTAAGGTCTTATATAGACAGGTGTGTGGCTTTCCTAATCAAGTCCAATCAGTATAATCAAACACAGCTGGACTCAAATGAAGGTGTAGAACCATCTCAAGGATGATCAGAAGAAATGGACAGCACCTGAGTTAAATATATGAGTGTGACAGCAAGGGGTCTGAATACTTAGGACCATGTGATATTTCAGTTTTTCTTTTTTAATAAATCTGCAAAAATGTCAACAATTCTGTGTTTTTCTGTCAATATAGGGTGCTGTGTGTATATCAACCTCCCTGGCGGTATGATTATTTCATATTTTTGATGCTGAAAGCGGTACAATTATTTTGCATGGAAATTTGGCATTTTTTATTGTAGGCCTGTAATTCTTAGGAATAACTCACTTAAATCTGTCCAAACCAGAGTCTAGTAGACATCTCGGGCATGATCAAATTTGAAACACGAAATCATAAATTATAATATAATAAATAACTATAAATAATTATACCAAATAATAATATAATAATAATAAAAATTATTCAATAATGTAATCAAATAAAAAACACTGAAATTTGCTCAGTTGCAGAATTGTCGCTGTCATTACTTTTCAGTGTTTGATGACGGATCTCCCCACAAATCACTATCGCTCAATTCTGCGAGTGATTCTAATTTATTATCGCTGTTTTCTAGCTGGTCTAAAACCACTTTTGATGTAAAGGGATGGTTTTGGTTGCTATGGACAATCTCCAGTTTCCAGGCAGAAAGAACTGTTTTTATAATATAAAACTGCATGCAGGGCACTGGAGAAACCACTAGGGACAAAAGGGATGTGAAATAATTTCATACAGTAATGTAATCTGTAAGATTACAATATATTTATTGTGTGTGTTTCACTTTTTGAATTTGGTGCCGTTCTCCGTCCCCGTGCGTCGCAGCACTCGCAGGGAACAGAGCTCGGCTCTGTGATGAATCAAGCGGAGGACAAGCCTCTCACACTGCGGGGAGATATCACAGGATCCTGGGGACAAGGTAAGTAAGCTCTTCCTGGATCCTGCGATGCGATCTCGTATAAAATGAACCTCTCTGTCGCAAAAGATGTAGGAGGGCTCGCTATTCCACATATAAAAAGTTACTTTCTAGCCTCGCAATTACAGCAGTTTTCTGGTTGGATGGAAATATCGGAGTCTGAGGGCTTGCTGTTGCCGTTATGTAGGGATTACTCACTTGTCTCCTTATTAGAGACAGGGACTATTCGAAGGGTAAAAGGTGATGATGATTTATGATTGGCAAATTATTTGATAAAATATGGCAAGAAATGAAAAATATCACCAATATAGAGGGGTATACAACCCATACCCCAATATGGGGGAACTTAGGTATGAAGTATTGGGAAAACTGGAAGGATTTGATCTGTGGCAAAAACAGGGGGTAAGGTACCTGAGTCAATTATTTCAGGAGGACACTTTAAAATCTTTTATTCAAATAATGGAAGAATATGAAATCCCGAAGAATAGGTTTTTTCAATACCTCCAGCTTAGACATGCTATAAAAGCACAGTCCCGCTCCTGTGATTTAAAATTAAGATTAAATAGGTCAACAATAATCTCCCTATTGGATTCTAAAATACATAAGAAAGGACTTATATCACAACTATACTGGGTACTATATACTAAATTTCAAGATTTGGTAGTTATTCCATGAAGGGCTCAATGAGTACATGATTTGGGCCCAATATCAGATGATCAATGGTCAATGGCCTTATCTACAGTCCCTGATGTATCTTTATCTACCACACAAAAGTTAACACAACTATTTATCTTACACAGGGTGTATCATACTCCAGAGAAACTATTTAAATGGAAACAGATGGACTCCCCTCTCTGTCCTCGATGTAAGGGCGAACCTCATTCATATGTTATGGAAATGTCCCAAACTTCATTGATACTGGGGGGGGGGGGGGGGTAATCGGGACTATTAACAGCTTGTTAGGAATGGGATTGCCACTAGATCCAGGTTTGTGCTCGTTAAATATGATGGAACCAGCCGGGATCTCGAGTGGTGATTATATCACACTATTGAGAACAGTGGTGTAGTGGATAGCACTCTCGCCTAGCAATAAGAAAGGTCACTGGTTCGAATCCCAACCACAACACTACCTGCCTGGAGTTTGCATGTTCTTCCTGTGCCTGTGTGGGATACTCCGGTTTCCTCCAACACTCCAAAGACATGCTGGTAGGTTAATTGGATCCTGTCTAAATTGTCCCTAGTATGTATGAATGTGAGTTAGGGACCTTAGATTGTAAGCTCCTTGAGGGTGTAGGGACCGATGTGAATGTATAATGTATATGTAAAGCGCTGCATAAATTGACGGCGCTATATAAGTACCTGAAATAAATAAATAAATAAATAAAATTGAGAAGCCTGTTTCAGATGCGTAATTTAATAGCTTAAAAATGTATTTCAGTACATGCCCCAGCAGTGGAGTAGTGAAGAATACAAATTAGGGAAAGTCAGTTAAAAGAAAAATATGTGATTTTGCAACGAGACTGTCCAGGGAAGTTTGAGATTATATGGAGAAGGTGGTTGGCCGATTTTGGCCCGGATATCAAAGGAAAATTATAGTTAGCAAGGGCTCAGAGGGCAGAGGGAGAGAGGTTTGATTTTGAGTAGGGGTGTTTTTTTTTTTTTTTTTGTGAGTGGTTTTATTTGTTGACATCAGTATCTGGGTTGTATGTAGAGTTTGTTTGTAATATACTGTATTTTTTTCAGTATGTTAAAATCAATAGAAAGAGTTATTGGATTTAAAAAAAAACATAGAAAAATCAGCTTTTTTGGTCAGAAATTTACGCCTTATACCTGCAAACGTTTGCAAATACGCGAAAATGTGCACAAATGCGTGCAAATGCCCAGTTACATATTGTGCAGAATGAGAATAAGTTTCCGCGAGTGCACACAAAAATGCGCCAAGGCATATACGCGAAAATGCGTGTAATATGAGCAAATACAAAAAAAAATAAAAAATAATAATAATTTCTGAAAAAAGTAGATGCATAAACAGGAGTATCATATGCAAGAGGCCTAAAAGTGACCTCTTAATTTCAACTCATATACATTGATAAATTAAAGCAGTATTAAACCTAAAAGCAAACATTTATTATAGTTCAGCTTACCAATTCTTAAATGGTATTGCTGCATTTGTTTCCATTTTTTTAGGCTTTATTTCTTCTATGTGTATCTGATGATCCAGTGAGCAAGTCTGTTTATTTTCAAGAGCACAAGCTAGCAGAATGTATCAGTTTACATGGATGAGACAAACCAATTAACAATGGCAGGGCTGATTAAAATGATCAGCTTTTATTTATTCATGCAAAACCTTTATCCCAAAAGGAAAAAACGATTTGCTGTAAGTGATTATAAAGTGTGAGCTGGAGTTTGCCCTCAATTTGTTAGTGTATATAAATCTGCTAATACATTTAACATTACGCTCCCCTCCAGACTGACAATGCTACTGTCTGCTGAGCATCCTGTTTTCATTCATCCAGAGTTGTGTCTCACTAATACAGGAGGTGTGTTACTGGCCAGATCGCCAGGTGAAAACAGAGTGGAAAAGCCAAAGAAAAGAAAACTTGTGCAGCCACCACATCCAATGATTGGTAAACTGAAATATAATACATTTTTTGTTATTCAAATAAAATGTATTGTAGACTGCAATTTCAGCCAGGGGAACCAAATTTAGTTGAATTTTTTTCGAAAAACCACAAGCCCCATATGTCAACTTATACATGGAGATTGTTTGGTTGACAATAGACTAACAAATTTAGATGAACTTGACTAATAAATTAAAGTAGAACTCCAGATTACACTTTATAATCAGTTACAGCAACAATTCTTGCCTTTTGGGATAAAGGTTTTACATAAATAAATATAGGCTGATAATTGTAAGCACCCCTGTCTGTGGTAAATGGTTTGTCTCATCCCTTTAACTGTTACTTGTAATAGACAGCTTGTTAAAGGAAGTTGAAAACAAACACATTTACTAGCAGCATCACCAGGTGAAAATAAAAAGATACACACTAAAAAAAGAAAATGAATGCAGACACCACTAAGAATTGGTGGCCTGCAATTTAATAAATTTTTGTTTTTTGTGTTTAAAACCACTTTGAGGGTTCATGTTGACTGGTGTTTGTGTCAAATGCTGCACTTTTCCCTTAAAGGCATACAGCTGTGTTTGAATAGAAAAGCAGCGTGAAAAAGGCTGTGTTTGACCTTCACAGTTCCACAGTTCAAACATACCTTTAGGAGGACATGTTGCGTCCAAAGAGATGCAGTGCAATGCAAAGCAGGTCAACTGAAGCCTCTGAACTTCCATGAGTGCTGTTCCTTTAAACTAAACGGGAACTTGCTGACTTTACTGTTTTTGCATTTGAGAGCAAGCATTCCAAATGCACATCAAATGCAGAATAACCATGCTGGTTTACATGAGACCTAATAATAATACAAATCATAATTTAGTGTAGCACCCTCTATTAGATGTACATAGTTAGTTGTTAGTGTAGGTACATTTGGCTTGGCTGAGAGCCAGGCCTGGGTTAAATCTGGATCAGGGCTGAGTAACTCAGGGAGACTGGAATACTCAGCAAGCAGCATTTCAGGTGACTCCCCCTGTTTTCTGGAACTGTGGAGAAGTTTCCAGTTGCAGTGGGGTGGAGTCTAGGAGGAGTTGACTGGAGTATTGATGAGAGCAAAATAGACTGGTAGGGGGAAGGCCACCTCATAGGTACTGATGAGTCAGGCAGCAGGCAGATGGAGATGGAGTGCTGAGGAGGCTGTCCGTGGCCCTTGAAGGCACCTTCTAGTCTGGGGGGTTACTCCAGACCTGGGGCTTGGGTGCTGGAGGGACCCTCTACAACACATGGAAGAATCCTTTCCTGGAGGCACGGGACCAAGTGTGAAGACAGCAGGAGCAGATCAGCACATCCAGGAAATCTCCTGAGAAGTCAGCCGAGTGTGCTGGTGAGTTAGCAGTCTGGGAGGACTGTGGAAAGAGTGTCGATCTGGAGGACTGGTAGAGAAGTTACCCAGGAGGGCTAGTGAAAGGGACAGTTGCAGCCAGGTGGGTTGACAGTGCCTGAAGAGGTGGTGCTGGGATCAGTAGCCACAGGAGTGATTTTGCTGGACACTGCAACTTTCCTACACACTTAAAGGGGGCCTTGGGTTCCTGCCTATAACAGGCTGCTGTTTTAAATCTGACTAAGTGATTTTTGTCAGATCTACAAAGAGTGGGGTTTATTTACTAAGGCTGGAGAGCGCAAAACCAGGCTCACTTTTGCAAAGAAACCAATCAGCTTCTAACCTCAGCCTGTTCAAAAAGCTCTGGCAATAAAATCTGGACGCTGATTGGTTTTTATGCAGAAGTGAGCCCGATTTTGCACTCTCCAGCTTTTGTAAATAAACCCCAATGTGTCAGCTGAAATTCTGCAAGTGTGCTGGAGGAAGTGAGGAGTGTACAGTATATAGACTGTATATAGGAGAAGTTGTCCCTGAAGTTGTTTGAAGTCAAGTGTGCATCTCATAATTTCCCAAACCCTATCCAAGTTATTAACCCCAAACAAAAAAACAAAAACACACTAACTCAAGTGTGCCTGTGAAAATTCAGTGTGCCTGGCTGTGCATGGTGGGGGATCCCATTCTTCTTGCGGCTCCTTAGGGGTGCTCTACAATAGTAATGTTATTAGAGGTGAACTGTATGTAAATAGATAGAAACTGTGCTCAGTGCTAGAAAATTTAATTAAATAAGTCAAACACCAAAATGCCACAGCTGCACTCAAAACAGCTCAACACTATTAGGTTAATGGTATTAGAGGTGAAGTATAATTGTTTTTTAATTTATAGGTTTATAAAAGAACATTATACCATTTACTACTATAGTGCTAAATCCTTACTTTTCTAATAAACAACACTACACAAAGTACAGTGCCTTGCAAAAGTATTCACCCCCCTTGGCTTTTTACCTATTCTGTTACATTACAGCCTTTAGTTCAATGTTTTTTAATTTGAATTATATGTGATGGATCAGAACACAATAGTCTAAGTTGGTGAAGTAAAATTAGAAAAATATATACATAAAACTATTTTTCAGAAATAAAAAACTGATAATTGGCATGTGCGTTTGTATTCACCCCCTTTGTTATGAAGCCCATAAAAAGCTCTGGTGCAACCAATTACCTTCAGAAGTCACATAATTAGTGAAATGATGTCCACCTGTGTGCAATCTAAGTGTCACATGATCTGTCATTACATATACACACCTTTTTGAAAGGCCGCAGAGGCTGCAACACCTAAGCAAGAGGCACCAATAACCAAACACTGCCATGAAGACCAAGGAACTCTCCAAACAAGTAAGGGACAATGTTGCTGAGAAGTATAAGTCAGGGTTAGGTTATAAGAAAATATCCAAATCTTTAATGATCCCTAGGAGCACCATCAAATCTATCATAACTAAATGGAAAGAACATGGCACAACAGCAAACCTGCCAAGAGACGGCCGCACACCAAAACTCACGGACCGGGAAAGGAGGGCATTAATCAGAGAGGCAGCACAGAGACCTAAGGTAACCCTGGAGGAACTGCAGAGTTCCACAGCAGAGACTGGAGTATCTGTACATAGGACGACAATAAGCCGTATGCTCCATAGAGTTGGGCTTTATGGCAGAGTGGCCAGAAGAAAGCCATTACTTTCAGCTAAAAACAAAATTACACGTTTTGAGTTTGCGAAAAGGCATGTGGGAGACTCTCAAAATGTATGGAGGAAGGTGCTCTGGTCTGATGAGACTAAAATTGAACTTTTTGGTCATCAAAGAAAACGCTGTGTCTGGCGCAAACCCAACACATCACATCACCCAAAGAACACCATTCTCACAGTGAAACATTGTGGTGGCAGCCTCATGCTGTGGGGATGTTTTTCAGCAGTCGGAACTGGGAAACTGGTCAGAGTTGAGGGAAAGATGGATGCTGCTAAATAGAGGGATATTCTTAAGCAAAACCTGTACCACTCTGTGTGTGATTTGAGGATAGGACGGAGGTTTACCTTCCAGCAGGACAATGACCCCAAACACACTGCTAAAGCAACACTTGAGTAGTTTAAGGGAAAACATGTAAATGTTAGACATGTGCATTCGTTTTCGTCCGAATGCATTTTCATCCGAATTTGTGGTATTTTTGTTATCGTTTTAACAAACGATAATGAAAGTGCAGAATCGGAAAAACGAAAGATCCGACATAAACAAATGCTTTATTATTGTTTTCGTTGCTACAACAGTTCAGTATAGATAGGAGATTCGACATGATGATGACAATAACAATCTGTGTCCATCAAACCTGTGGTCGAATGTGCCTAACCTTAATTCTATTAGTCCAAGATTATTCTACATAGAGAGAAAAGATTCGACATGGAGAGAAAAGATTCGACATAGGGGAGAAAAGATCACTGCTGGAATTGGGTGGGGGAAGTAAAATAAAAATAATGATGATGATGAATGTTATTGGCTGATTGTAACCAAAGAGGAGGAGCAAAACTAAGTATACACGTACAGCCAACTTACTTTCACTTACGATTTGCTAGCAGAGAGAGACACACACACTGAATCATTTCAGAAGACAGTCAATCTTACAGTAGCTGGTCCGTTTGTCAGAGAACCTGAATTATTTAGCAATTAAGCATAAGCACAGCAGCAGAACAATAGTGAAGCAAGCTACAGTTCAACTTAACTTTTTCATAATAATCTGCTGCTATTGTTTTAGTGTTGTGAACTTGATAGTGATACTAGTGTTGCTAGTGTTGTGATAGCCTCAGAGGCTGCCCGTGTTGTGGGGGGGGATTTATTATTATAGATTCTATATTATAGATTGAGATTCTATATAGATTCTATATACCCTATCTTACCTGTCTGATCAGTGATCACTATCACCAGTCCATTTTCTGTTTGAACTATATACATTCAACATGAACGATGAAGATTCGACAAAGCAGCAAAAAACATACAAACGTTGAATCTTTGGCTTATGGTGTCTGTTGAAAGTTCTAAGAAGATTCGACGGAGCAGGTAAACTATACGGCGACGTACAGTTTAGCTGCTCCGTCGAATCTTCTTTGAACATTCGATAGACACCATAAGCCTTCAATGACAGATTCGACCTTAAGTAATTTGGATTTTCGGACGAATGCAATTTTTAACGAAAAGCGAAATAAATAAAAACGAATTTCGGGAGTAACCAAATAAATGTATTTTGCGGACAAAAACGAAATTCTGAAACAAAATATTTCAGTGTGCACATGTCTAGTAAATGTGTTGGAATGGCCTAGTCAAAGCCCAGACCTCAATCCAATAGAAAATCTGTGATCAGACTTAAAGATTGCTGTTCACAAGCGCAAAGCATCCCTCTTGAAGGAGCTGGAGCAGTTTTGCAAGGAGGAATGGGCAAAAATCCCAGTGGTAAGATGTGGCAAGCTCATAGAGACTTATCCAAAGCGACTTGGAGCTGTGATAACCACAAAAGGTGGCTCTACAAAGTATTGACTTTAGGGGGGTGAATAGTTATGCACATTGACTTTTTCTGTTATTTTGTCCTATGTGTTTTTTGCTTCACAATAAAAAAAACACATCTTCAAACTTGTGGGCATGTTCTGTAACTTAAAGTATACAAATCCTCAAACAATCCATGTTAATTCTAGGTTGTGAGGCAACAAAACACGAATGCCAAGGGGGGGGTGAATACTTTTGCAAGGCACTGTAAATCGAGGAAGCCTCTTCGCTTCAGTGTGTTCAATAGATATGGGGCCATTTAATAGGAAAGCTTAGCACTCTGTCTGCTCCTGCCGAATGGAAATCTAGATGAGACTGTCTGTAATTGCAGAGGAGGTCCTCTCACCTAGCCAATTAGGTGACTCATTCAACAGTATGTAACCTAAAATTCTGCTATTCAGGTCTCAACAACATGGGACATCTACTGTAGGAGTACCAGACTTGCACGTATCGCTTTTTTGTCACAAAGTGATAAATATGAAATATTAATTTGCGGTATTTAATATCTATCTTACAAATGAAAAATAACGTTTCCAAAAATGTGCTTTTTTATTTTTGTACACAATGCAGCGATAGATGGAAACACACTATACACTCTCTTTGAATGGCATTTCTTTACAGTATTTTACTGAATATTGTGATATTCCAATGTTATATCTCACTGGAGACAGATGAACATATTTTTGTTTCTGAAACTCCAAATTGACCATTGAATATAGAACTCACATTACCTTACTACAATTTGTTCTTAACATTTTATGTTTTTTCCCTTGTATTATTCTTGTAGCACCCACTAGCTGTGTTGCTAGAGTGCTAGAGTTTTGTGTAGTGTAGGTAAATTTATGCAGACTTGGCTCTTAAACAAACCTGCCAGTTTTTTTTCTGGGTTGGGCAGAGATCCAGGGAGAGCTGGATGACTCACAGGCAGCATCACTGAGACCCCCCCCCCCCCCCTATTTCTATAATGTGCTGGAACCTTATAGAAAGATGGAAGGGGAAGTGAGGTGGAGCTGCCTAGAGTATTCTGAGGGCCCTGACCAATCCCCAACTTGGGTTGGCAGGGGAAATACTCTGGGTCAGCCCAGCTGGGGAGGAGTTGTTCAGGTGGAAGCTGGAGATGGAGTGTTAGGCTGTCGTGGCCTTTGAGGGAGCTCCCTAGTCTGGGGGGGGACCTAAAATCACAGAGGTGTCCTGGCCAGGAGGCACTGGATTCAAAGAGGACTGTGGGAGAGCACTGTCTCCAGGAGGGCAAGGAACAGCCAAGAGGGCTGGTGAGTGACACACAGTCAGGAGGACTGGGATGGATGCCTGAAAGGACTGGAATGGAGCAGTCTGGGATGGGTGCAGAGCCAGACAGGAGGACTGTGGAAGCACGGGCAGTGGAAAGGGGCAGCTGCAGCCAGGAGAGTTGGCAGTGCCTGAAGAGGTTGTACTCGGAGCAGTAGCCTCATTTAGGATGGTTAGCACTCAGAACTACCTATTTTTTGCTACACCAAATGGGCCCGTGGTCCCTGCCTGCAAAGGGCATTTGCTTTGAGCCTGACAGTGTCAGGTCCCCACAAGAGTGCTAGTTGGTCCTGGGAGCGATAGTCTGCAAGCAATATGTTGTGGCGGTGAAAGAGAAGAGGTTGTATATACTGGAGTGTATATAGTTTAGTCCCTATGTATATTTCTTCAATCAAGTGGGCATCCCATACTGCATGTATCCCATCCCCATTCAAGTTTGAAAGTGCAAGGACTTCTTCTTGACTCGTGTGCTTGGAAATTCATGTGACTGGCTGTGTAGGGTGGGAGTGCTGCATTTGGGGGCTCATTCTGGGATGTCTGCCCACAGGTAACCTGCCAGGCTTTGCCCCTAGCAAATGGAGTTGGTCGAGCCAGGGAAGTGTGCTTTGTACCAGAGAACGTAGAGGGATTGAATCGGGGAAGGACTTACTGTTTGTGTTCTGCCTGCTTGTAATTGCAATACCCAAGTGCCATTTTCCTAAGCAATTCGTGGGATCTGCCTTCAAAGTTCAAGTTATTGCTGCCCTGCTTACCAAGTTAGCCCAACCGTGGCTGGGACGGACACTTGTGCTAAACCTGCAATTTAGTGAACTTTACCATGTGCTGTCACCCGTGGCAACCACGCCTATGGATTACAAATATGTCCAGCGATCTGCTACGGCTGGACATTGTGACTTTATGCTCCAAACTTCTGCTTCATACAGTAAAGTATGCCTGGAGAAATCTACTGTTCCGGGAAGATCAGGGTAAGCCAGCAGGTGCTTCTGGGTGGGACTGTTCTGATTATGTTCCCTTCAGTGAGGCATGGGCTAACAACTATTGTTGCTACAGGCAACCACCGTGAAAGTCAGCAGCCGCCTGCTCCCAGTTGCTCGGGCACAGTCAGTGCCAAGTGGCAAGTTCTTCAAGTATCAGAAGGCCTGCAAACTTCAGTACAGCTAACAAAGGGTTACAGCCACGCGTTCGGGAAGAGACCTGCTTAGCAGTTCTGCAGGCGCCAGCCCATCTGGAAACTTGGGGGTGGAACTACCAGCCTGTAAACGTACCTCTATGTTAGCCTATGTGGCCATGCCAACGTAGGTGTTTACAGGCATATTAAAAGAGGAGCTTTTAGAGTCTGGAAAAAAAGCACCACCAGCACAATCAGATTTTGGGCAGAAAAAAATGCTGAATGCGCTTAATAACGTCTAAACTCTAGGAGCATTTAGTACTTGAATGTAAATGAATTCCAATGTCTAGGAAAAAACAATATTCTGGCCAATTAAATCAATGCACGCCCAAATGCTTGACTCAACTAAATATGTTTAAGCTTGCATAAAATTGCAAGAATGAGGCTTTAGGTGCATTTTTTACCTGCCAGGAGAAAAGGTGTCCAGGGGAGGAAAAACAACTTCCTAAAAATGCTGGGTGCCTATGCATATGGTGGTGACGCTTTAGTTTTGTTGCCTTTTGAATTAAACATCTTATCTGCAAACTTGCTCCAGGTCACTGACACTTCCAGGTGTGTTAAATACCTACTTCCCCAGCTGCATGCTGTGGTTCCTCTTGCTGACTTTTATGTCCTGTAGTGATGAGTGAGCTGGTGAGTGGAAATACAGCATGCGATGGGAGGAGCAGGTATTCTTGCAAAAAAACAGGAAGATGGGTCCTCTGGAAAGGTGAGCATAGATGCTTTGCTTTTATAGACTGGGCTTATATTACAAATGACCTTGTGGTGAAAGGGTCACTTTAAGTGACTGAATTACATAAAATAAATGTTACTCACATTAGAATGTGTCTTAGATTCCGGAACATCTTCTGGTGGATCTGTGAACAAAACAGAACAAAATACACATATTAATATGAGTACTGGGCATCGGATTAATTTACTAAAGGCAGAGCTAGGTGAGCATTTTTTTTATTTATTTTTGCCTTGCACGTCACATGCAGTGAAAGCATGTCTCAGGAACATCTATGCTGACATTTCTGACATTCCAGGCATGCACCGCTACTGTCAGAGGCGTATCTAGTGAAAATGGCGCCTATGGCAAGCACTGAAACTGCGCCCCTATCAAAACAAAAAAAAAAAACAGCTAACAAAACTACAGTACAAGTCAAGCTCTTTAATCTTTCAATTAACAAATTATGGCTTGGCACTACATAAGCTGCCCGATGGGTCAGTTCGCCCCTGCTCTTTAAACAGTCCACATTCAGGGAAAGTTCATGTACTGCAAAGTTTGCAGTGCCTGGACTTTCACTGAATGTGGACTGTTTAAGGAGCTTGTTGCACAAATCACTTTATTACACTTTATGATATCTATTTATTTAATCCATATTGAGCACTATTTGATTGTGCGTGTGTGCCAAGCAGAAGCAGCCAATCAAATATAGTGCTCAATATGGAATAAATAAATATGCATAGCCATAGATATCAGAAATAAAAGTGTAATAAAGTGATTTGTGCAACAGCAGGTACTACTTTTAAACAGACTGTAGATGCGACTACAGGAAATAACCAGAGACTGCAAATGCGACATACTACAGGAGATGACCAGAAACTGCGAATGTGACATACTACAGGAGATGACCAGAAACTGCGAATGCAACATACTACAGGAGATGATCAGAGTGCGAATGCGACATACTACAGGAGATGATCAGAGTGCGAATGCGACATAGTACAGGAGATGACCAGACTGCGAATGCGACATACTACAGGAGATGACCAGACTGCGAATGCGACATACTACAGGAGATGACCAGACTGCGAATGCGACATACTACAGGAGATGATCAGACTGTGAATGCGATATACTACAGGAGATGATCAGACTGCGAATGCGACATACTAAAGGAGATGATCAGACTGTGAATGCGACATACTACAGGAGATGACCAGACTGCGAATGCGACATACTACAGGAGATGACCAGACTGCGAATGCGACATATTACAGGAGATGGCCAGACTGCGAATGCAACATACTACAGGAGATGACCAGACTGCGAATGCGACATACTACAGGAGATGACCAGACTGCGAATGCGACATACTACAGGAGATGATCAGACTGCGAATACGACATACTACAGTTGATGATCAGACTGTGAATGCGACATACTACAGGAGATGATCAGACTGTGAATGCGATATACTACAGGAGATGATCAGACTGCGAATGCGACATACTAAAGGAGATGATCAGAGTGCGAATGCGACATACTACAGGAGATGACCAGACTGCGAATGCGACATACTACAGGAGATGACCAGACTGCGAATGCGACATATTACAGGAGATGGCCAGTCTGCAAATGCGACATACTACAGGAGATGACCAGACTGCGAATGCAACATACTACAGGAGATGACCAGACTGCGAATGCGACATACTACAGGAGACGATCAGACTGCGAATGCGACATACTACAGGAGATGATCAGACTGCGAATGCGACATACTAAAGTTGATGATCAGACTGTGAATGCGACATACTACAGGAGATGATCAGACTGCGAATGCGATATACTACAGGAGATGACCAGACTGGAAATGCGACATACTACAGGAGATGACCAGACTGCAAATGCGACATACTACAGGAGATGACCAGACTGCGATTGCAAAATACTACAGGAGATGACCAGATTGCTAATGCGACATACTACAGGAGATGATCAGACTGCGAATGCGACATACTACAGGAGATGATCAAGTAGCCAGTTTTAAAATTTAAGCTTTCAGCAATACACAGCTATACAGGACGGTAAATAACATTGCCAGGGAGGGTTTAGCATAACAGTGAGTCTATAGGCAGAAAGACCTACCTGGCCGGCCGGGCTTACCTCCCGCTCTCAGAGGTCCGGAGGCGGAGCTTTTCGGAGTAGGGGTGGGGATTTCGTGGTAGGGGGGCTTTAGCGGTAGGGGGCGGGGCTTTCAGCGGTAGGGGCGGGAATATTCGTGGTCCAGGGCAGGGCTCTCAGAGCTCCAAGAGAGGTGATCTCAGCGCTCCGAGCACATACAGAGTACATGGGGCGGGCCAGGGCAGGGTCAGAGCGTTAGTGGAGCTCCCAGCCCCGCCCCTCCCTGCAGAGCCTCCCTCAGCCTAAGCCGAGCCCTAACAGCTGGATATCTGATAGGAGACCGGCGCCGCGATCCGATAGCCTGTTTACCTTGCATGGAAAATTGCACTTTGCACTGGAATTTTCCCCAGAATTTAGTGAATGTTGTGAAATTTGACTTTGCAAAGAATATCCAATCATGTGTAGCGGGCACCTACTTTTGAGTATGTGACCTTTTTGCTAGTTTAGAGTTTCAGATAAATTTAGGCAGGCTTGTACCATTATAGCAGGCCTGTTTGTTTATTTGGGATTTGAGTGACAGGTAGTTTGTATGCGAGTTCTGGCCAATCATTAATTTGTTTGGCAGGAGGCGGGAATCTCATATAAAAAGCCGGGTCACATGGTGAGTCAGGAGTTTGAGTTTGGAGAGGAGCCCAGCCTGGTTCCCGGAGGGGAGAGGTTCCCCCTCCGGGGAGCCAACGGAGCCCCCCCTGCAAGGAGGGTGGGGAACCGGCGTCCGTAGAGGAGTAGATGACACCGTACAGCATGTAGTCGCTGGTGTCGTTGGCCGCCCCTGCAGGGAAGGGAGTGTGCCAGGAAAGAGGAAAGGGAACAAAGAATCATTGCAGAAGAAGTAGTAACTAAGCAGAAGGAAACTGGGCGATCGATCGTTTATGAGTGGCACATGGACTATTGATCACGTGAGTGAAAGCCCAAGGGAAGGGTACTGCCAGAGCCTGAGGGATGTTGGTACGCAAGTCAGTGAGACAGGTGATGATGGCCTGTGACTTTGGGTTCAACAATGCCCCGGGATTCCAATCAGTCAAGTGGGAGGAGTTATTCAGAGTGACTTTTCTTTAGCTCAACTTGGAAGTACCATGCAGATGGGAAGTAGTGGTAAAGAGGTGGCGGTAAAACTACTAGTACACATATAGAGATACGGACTGTTCTTGGAAAGTTCTGCAGATAAAGAAGTTGTTCAGAGTGACTCTTTATCAAATATTCTCTATTAAATCTACTTCCATCCTCCCCGATGAAGAAATCACATAGTGTTTTCTTATTATCCGCAGTGATGCTAGGTCTTTGCACGAGAAGCAAAGAAAAGATTACAAAGCAACAAAAGAGCATCTCAAAAGAAAACCCTTCTCCTATCCCAGTTTATGTTACTTAATAAAAGCAAGAGAAAAATGCAATATGGACTGTTTCTATTCTTATGGGCTGCGATGGGCTGGGTGGTAAACGCGAATTAAGGATATAATAATTAATCAGCCGCTCCTTCGGGGATAAGCGCTACACATGTATAGCAGTAATATTAAAATGAATAAGGTGGCTTTTGAGTAAATAGTTCGTACCTTTTTTGCCTGAAATGACCCAATAGACCAAACTGACAATTATGATCAATACTGCAATCCCAACAGCAACTCCCATAGCGATCAGCCACAGCAGAGATCCAGCTGAAAATCAAAAGGATAAGACAAAATCACAATGTTTTCTGAAATGTAATTTACACAAAACGACATAGATATTTAAAAAATACACAATTTCATGAACCTATCAACTTAAAACAGACTTCATTTGAGATTTATCAGCATAAAAGTCTCACGCTACTATTTTGAGTAAAAAAAACTAACTCCTGTCAGTAGATAACGAGCTCTTGACTACCAATCAGACTGTACAGTCTACTGTTTTTAGTCAGATATCATGTGTATACAGATAATTACAAGCAATATACAGAAACACGATTTTCATTACAATAACCACAGTGAGAAGTTATTTAAATGAAAGGTTCTCAACTGCATTGCAAGAGGCAAAGTAAATTGATCACAACAGTATAAGTGGCTACAGCATAGGTGTGCACAGCCTATTGCATTAGGGTGTGCACCCCAAAGCTCAAACATGTGCATGTACGTATATACACCGACAGTGTAAGTAGAGCAGTGGACAGTATCAGTAGCACAGAGATTAGTGTCAGTAGGGCAGTGGACATTGTCACTAGTTTTTACTATTTTTTTTATTATTATTTAAATTTTAATTTAATTATTTTTAAATTTTTTTTTATTATTTATTATTATTTCCAATTTTTTTAGGAGCCCCGTTAGGGGGCTTTGGTGAAATATCAGGGGTCTAAACAGGAGGAATCTGCGCCACACAGAGTAATTAGGGTGTGCCCACGCACACCTGGTGCACCCTGTGCGCATGCCTATGGGCTACAGCTAATATATAGATACTGTATATACCAAGGGGCAGTGGCATATCTGGCACCCTGGGCTGATCATTTTTCAACACCTCCCTTGCCTACATACACACATAAAAAGAAATGAATTAAAGGACTATAGCGCCACACGCATGTGGTTGTGGGCAAATTGTGCAGTGGGAGGGGCTTAAAGGGCCATGGCTAAATAAAACCCCTTCCTCTTCTAGCTTAACCCCTCAGTAGAGACCCCTTCTTCTAGCCTAACCCCGCAGTACAAACCCCCCAGTACAGGTCCCCATAGCCTGATCCCTCAGTCCAGACCCTCCCTCTATCCTAACCCCTCAGTACAGACCCCCCTCTCAGCCTAACCCCTCAGTACCAACCCACCCTCCATCCTAACCCCTCAGTACAGAATCCTCCCTTCCATCTTAACCCCCTCAGTACAGGTCCCGCAATACAAACCCCCTCCCCAGTATAGCCCCCCTCCATCCTATACCCTCAGTATTGACCCCCCTCTCAGCCTAATCCTTCAGTACAGACCCACCCTCCATCCTAACCCCTCAGTAGAGACCTCCCCTTCCAGCCTTTCTCCTCAGCGCAGACATCTCCCCTTCCGTCTTAACCCCCTCAGTACAGGCCCCCCAATACAAATCCCCTACCCAGTACAGCCCCCCTCTCAGCCTAACCACTCAGTACAGACCCACTCTCCATCCTATCCCCTCAGTAGAGACCTCCCCTTCCAGCCTTACTCCTCAGCACAGACATCCCCCTTTACTCTTAACCCCCTCAGTACAGGCCCCCCAATACAAATCCCCTCCCCAGTACAGCCCCCCTCCCAGCCTAACCTCTCAGTATAGACCCACCCTCGATCCTAACCCCTGAGTACAGACCTCCCCTCGCAGCCTAACCCCTCAGCACAGACATCCCCCCTCCATCTTAACCCCCTCAGTACAGGCCCTCCAATACAAATCCTCTCCCCAGTACAGCCCCCCTCCCAGCCTAACCCCTCAGTACAGACCCCTCAGTACAGACACCCCTCAGTACTGACAGAACCCCTCCCATTTTAACCCGTAAGTACAGTTTACCCGTTAGTGCAGATCTCCTCCCTCTACTTACCAGATGCAGTGGCAGATCAGAGTGAGGGAATTACTTCTCACAGCTGTGTCATGTGAGCAGAGCCAAGGGGGAGTCCTCCCCTTGACATTAAACTGCCTCTATCAGACAGGCAGAAGTGGCTAGAACTGTTTTAGCAAACAATAGTTGTAACTTTCTATAAACTCATGTGAGAGTCAATAACATAGTTGGAAAGGAGGGATGACATAAAGGCTACTGTGCAGACATTCAAAATTATTATTCGTTATTACATACTTGTTACTATAATGATCTCAACTTGCGGGCTCGCTGGTGACAGCAGTAAACGTCCCTTGATCTCTGCTGTGTATTGACAAGAGAATTTGGTAGGGGAGGTGTTATTATTTTTCTTCACAGTGATGGTTATTGCTGCTGCTCTTGTCTGCGGTTTGTAGGTATGTACACTGGTCACCTCATCTGTTTCATTAAGAAAATGGAATATTGCCCTTTCATAACTTTCCTTGATAATGCAGTGCAGAGTTACATTGCCTCCATCTTTGATTCTTCCATTAGGAGGGTCTGCAGTCAACAATGGTGGACGCAAATGATCTGTAATGTAAAAAAGTAATTATTACCTTATAAGTTTGCCCTATGCAACTAGCAGACATCCTTTTAGACCATAACTAGTTGATTGGCACCCAGTGGCGGCTGGTGCTAAACTTTTGGGGGGGCTTCAAACCAACCCCCCCCCCCAGGTCCGCACTCACCCCTTCATGGTCGCGGCACCGCGGCTTCCTCAGCTTCTCCTCCCGCCCAACACGATCTGCCTCCTGTCCTGATTGGCCAGGGAGGAGAAGCCGGAAGACAATAGTGCAATAGTGATTATTATTGAGTGGGTGGGTTCAGGGCACAGTGTCCTGTGCCCCGAGCCCAACCTTTTTCCTTGTCAAAAAGGTTTTTATTGATTGAGCAAAAATGTTTAATACACATTAGATACAATAAATAATAATATTATAACATAAATGGTAAATGGTACAAGCTCATTAGTTAGCTAACTACGACCAACATTTGTCACAGCTCATGCGTGTCACATTTGTTCAACAATTTTTTTTTTAAAAAGAAGACCTGTAAGTGTATGTGAAATTTTCCACCACAAAATGTACTCAGCCAATGAGAGGTAATGACTCCATTTTTATTTTAAAAGGCCTAGAGGACCGCCTTTTAAGTGGTGGGGTTAACGTGTTTCGTCCTGAAAGACGACTTGAGAAAACAGAGCTCTTGCAAGAGTTTACATCACAAAATGTACTCAGCCAATGAGAGGTAATGACATTGCAGATAGTGAATCAGTACAATATCTTCCATTTAACATTTGGTTACTGTCTGACCAAAGGTATGAAGGAGATTATGTGTCAGGTTAAATTGTCTTATTTGTTGGACCAGAGCTTTGGAAATATTGTTTATTAAATCAATACATAGGTAAAATATAGTAAAAAATGATTTTGAGATGTAAGGAAGAGGAAAGGAAATAATAGTAGGAAAGATAGTAATAGAAGAGAAAGAATCCACAGGATTGACCCAGGTAACATGGCACGATTTCTGATGATACTAAGAACGCTATATTTTCATACTGATGGGGTATAGTGCCTCCCAGTTTTTAGAAATCTGGATTTATAAATTGCAAATATCTGAGTTTGATTATGACTATCAGCTACCAGAGCCCAACCTTTTTCAAGCCAATTAGAGTCTCACTGACTGGATCACCAGATGGGAATAGACGGAAGAAAGCATAAAATAGAAAACAAAAGCTGCCATTACATCTAAGAATTGGTAAGATGCAAAATAATAAATGTTTGCTTTTGGGTTTCATACTGCTTTAAGTGCCTTGGTGTGCTAATTTATTTGATTTAGTTATATTTGTCATTTTTATTTGGTACTATCATTTTTTTTAAATTTACATTTTATTCATTATTTTCTCATAAAAAAAGCTGATAAATAAAGAATTGTCCACATTTCAGTATGGGTAAGGATATTTCAGGATATTTCAGTATCCTTGAGTTTTACTTTTCTCAGTGGGGTCTTTCTTTAGGATGATTTTGATTGCAGTTTGAATATGGTGTCACAAAATGAGCTACTGAAAAATTGTAGCCAATCAGTTGGACAAAATTCTACAATCAAACCTGTAGATCCTCCAAGTCAAAAACAGAGGGTGCCCTGATATATACTGTATGTCCCCCTTTTCTGTAACAGGTAAAACCGTTCTGACAAATCTTTATACATATATTGGATCAGTGTATTTCAAGATGCCCAGTCATTTTCCTTACATTTTTATTCTTACCTATAACATAAATCTCTCTTGCATCACTTTGAATGGACGGGATTTCTCTGTTGCTTTTTGGGCTCCAGTACATACACATATATTCAGCCTGATCGTTTTTTGTTATGTTGTGCAATGATAATAACCCTTTGCTGGATAATGGTCCTATGATCTCTTCGTCTCTGTAGAAACGATACTGGGTTACAGCAACTGGAGAAGGAGCCAGGCACTCCATAGTTACATTTTCTCCCTTTATGAATGTGGCATAGGAAGGCACAAAGTTCAACCATGGAGCGCTAGATAATGCTAAAAGAAATAGTTTCAGATTAAAAACAGAATGGTAAAAAAATAATAAATCTTAAGTAAATGCAAATATGGACAGTGCAGTAAGGCATTGCAATCTTACCGGTTTTGACCTGTTCATACAATACGGACAACCAATGAATGCACGTTCTGAGTTACTGTACATTGCATAATACATACCTCCCGACATTTTGAGATGGGAATGAAGGACACCTACTAGCAAACGTATGTAGGCATAGGACACGCCTCCTGCCACGCCCCTTAAAGGGGACATAACCCCCCCAAAAATGTAATTAAATCCACAAGTGCTTTTTTTTACCACTATTATTCCTTTAAAATGGATTTTAAAATTGACAAATGCAGCAATTTAGAATTTGTAAGAAGGGTTTAGCACTGGGAAACTTTTTGAAAGATAAAAAGTACATTTTATATACAACTATATATATCAGACCAAAATGAGGGACAAATGAGGAGGAAAGAGGGAAAGAGGGACATTGCTCCAAATCAGGTACAGTTCCTCAAATTCAGGGACAGTTGGGAGCTATGCATAATACTTTCATTAAAGAATAGCTGAAGCCAAAACTAGGGATGAGGTTCAAGTTGTGCCATATCACATGCCCCAGGAGGCTTCAGGACTATTCAGAAAGTGTCACGCGAGTTCACGCATGTGCAGAGGGGGGCTCCTGCATCCAAGATGGTGGTGTCAGGAGCCCGGCTGTGTGAAGACAGCGCTGGACCCCAGTCACTGGTAAATATCTGATTTTTAAATGTCGGAAATTCATCTTTGCCACTTGCTGACCACCCACAGTACATTTACTGCAGGCAGCCGGCACAGGCAGGCTGTAGTATGTACATTTACATGATCCAGCCTGTTCTGGGTTAGGGGCATGCAGCATGCCGCCCCCACGACCGCTGTGTCCACTGGACACAGTTAATTGTGGATCCCGGTACATGACCACATGATCACAATGGCAACAAAGCTGTTATGCATGAATTTCATTCCTTACAGCTGTTTCCTGCAGAAAGATGCTGTGATTGGCCCACAGCTATCGCATGGTACTTGGGCCAATCACAGCACCCAGTAACATCAGTGATCATCATTGTAACAGCAATCAAAGTGTGTAAAAAAATCCCTAAACACCCCCACCCCCATTTAAAAAATGTTTTAACCACTTCAGCCCCGGAAGATTTGGCTGCTCAATGACCAGAGCACTTTTTGCGATACGGCACTGCGTTGCTTTAACTGACAATTGTGCGACCGTGAGACCCTGTACCCAAACAAAATTGACGTCCTTTTTTTCCTCCACAAATAGAGCTTTCTTTTGGTGGTACTTGATCATCTCTGCGGTTTTTATTTTTTGCGATTTAAACAAAAAAAGAGTGACAATTTTGGAAAAAACACAATATTTTGTACTTTTTTCTATAATAAATATCCCCAATTTTATTCTAAAAAAAGCTCTCAGTTTAGGCCGATATGTATTCTACATATTTTTGGTAATAAAAATCACAATAAGCGTATATTGATTGGTTTGCGCAAAAGTTATAGCGTCTACAAAATAGGGGATAGATTTTTGGCATTTTTATTATTTAATTTTTTTTACTAGTAATGATGGCGATCTGCGATTTTTATCATGACTGCGACATTATGGCGGACACATCGGACACTTTTGACACATTTTTGGGACGATTGACAATTATACAGCGATCAGTGCTATAAAAATGCACTGATTACTGTATAAATGTGTGAGAAACCATGAACCAGACCGAGACAGAAGTACAGTAAAATCACACTTGTTTAATAATAAAAATAAAAAGGTAAATAGAGTAAGCGTAGTCAAAGCATAGCCAGAGTCCAGTAACCGGATCGGGTAATCAGCCAAGCCAGAGTTCAGTAACCAGTTCGGGTAATCAGCCAGGCTAGAAGTCAGGGATCCAAGTAGAGGAACAGCAAGCAGAATAAGGAGCCAGAAGGGATGTCAGCAAAGCCAGTCTTTAAACAGAAACACAGGAGATGGTTTCTTGTAATGTGACCAAGGCGAAGGCAGGAATGAAGTGAGCTGGACGTCTTAAAGTAGGCGGGACTGATGAGCAGATCCACAACAGCTAATTAACTGTGGAAAGAGAAGAAAGCTGGCAATTAGCCGACAGCTGAGCGGCCAGCTCAGAGAAGGAAGGGCTGAGCCAGCCCTGACAAAATGTCACTGGCAGGGAAGGGGTTAACACTAGGGGGCGATCAAGGGGTTAAATGTGTTCCCTGACTGTGTGTTCTAACTGTAGTGGGAGGGGACTGACTAGACTATAGGAGATGACAGATCGTGGTTCCTAGCTATTAGGAACTCACGATCTGCATCTCCTCTCGGAACAGAACAGAGATTTGTGTGTCTGCCTCTCGTGCCCACGATCGCTTGTGGCCGGGGGTCAACGCGGCCGTCGGTCATGAGCAGCACCACCCCCGCAGTGCAGCGGTGCATTTGGGGGGGGGGATTTGTACTGTACTGGGATTTAAAAGGCAACAAGACATGATATAGGCCCTCAGTACATCAAGATTGATCAATTTTCAAATATATACTGTTTACCATAGTTTGTAAACATTATAACGTTAACGCATATCAATTGATATACACTTATTGGGATTTTCTTTTACCAAAGACATGTATCTGAATACCTTTTGTCCTAAACGTTTGAAGAAATTTGATTTTATTAGATATGTTTTATAACAGAAAGTAGAAAATATGGGGGGTGGGGGTTCAAACTTTTCAGACTTTTTTCATTTTTATAGAAAAAAATAAAAAGCTCAGTGGTGATGAAATATCACCAAAAGAAAGCCCTATTTGTATGAGAAAATGATATTAATTTCATTTGGGTACAGTGTTGCATGACAACGCAATTGGCAGTTAAAAGCGCACAGTGCTGAATAGCAAAAAATGGCTTGGTCGTGATGGGGGTAAAACCTCCCGGAGCTGAGGTGGTTAAATGTGATTTGTTACCCTTGTTCCCATGCTATCGTTATCAAATGCAATCATGCCACTACCTAAGCTGGCCACACACTAAAACACTTTTCTCGTTATTAGTGGAACATAGGCATACTTGCTTTTCTTTTTACACATGTACATAATTTCTGCAGACATTCTTTACCGGTATTGTCTTGACAATTCATTATGTACTGAGCAGGAAAATTCAATGTGGTTACCAGACTTTTCTATAGCCATGTTTGTTGAATTGTCACAGTCAGTGTTCAATACACCATGCTATGATCTTGCAGACTTTCTTAACTTTCTTAACTTTTCATAATGACTTAAAATATTTGCATGTGCAGTAAATAAATAATGGTTTCCTTTTTAAGGGAAGAAGGTAGCGCCAGAGGTTTTCCAGCAATTTATTACTAAATGAACAGACTACTTCCTTTCCAAGCAACTTACTGACTGCACGGTCATCTCCTGAAATACAGTGCACTGCTGTATCCCCAGATTCAATACATGTTGCTCTAAGCCTCTCGTTTAAATAGATTACCTGCAAATCTGCAGTTGGAAAAGTACCAAAAAATGGTATGTTTAAAGTGGATGTAAACCCAATGTCATCCTTTCTAAACTACTGCCATAGGGGTTATCTATAAGGATATACATGCCTCCTGCATTTATCTTTACCTGTCGAATGTCTCCCCTCTGTCTGTTATGAGAGCCGAAAAACTGCAGATTCTGTGGGTGGGTCTGTTGCCTGGAGCTCGGTGGGTGGAGTCGTGATGTCAGACTCCCCGCCCACCTCTACACTCCCCTTGTCAACATGCATTTTTCTCCTGTGTATTTCTTACACTGAATTTCTGCTATGATCTTTAACATCCAGTGAAAAGACAGGAAAGTAACCACATGACTTCAGCATGCCCAGTTATGCTGAGGTGTGGAACAGCCAATTAAAAAATAATGCATGTCTTATTCTAGTGCATGAGATATGTAAATCACCTGTCACTCACAGCAAGGGGGAGGATTTGACAAAGTTTTTCTCTATTTGTCAAGATTTATCTCACTGAACAATAAAAGGGGATTGCTCAGAGATGGATTAACTCTTTGTGGCAAGACTGGGCTCAAATGATAGGAAATCTTATACTCTACGGGTTTACATCCGCTTTAAGTAAGAACCAAAAAAAAAATTCAGAAAATTCTCTCTATTGTTTTTCCTATCATTGAAGAGACAAACTGATGCATGAGTGATATCAATTGCACTCCCAAAGATCTGCAGGTAGTTAAATGCCTTCTACTACTTTTTTTCCCAATATATTTTGTTATTTCTTCACAGACCAGTATCTGCTCCTACAAATCTTTTTTCTAAAGTACATGGTGGGCTCTAATCCTTTGCCCCCATTAAAGTGGTTGTAAACCTCTGAAATGGAAAATGAACAAATAATATCCTTCTATAATGTGTACTTGCCTTGCTCCAAAGCACCTAGCGTGACTTCTGCTTTAATTTCTCTGCTATCTGCATGAATCACTTCTGACAGTCTATGCCAACACCAGACAATACCGGTAGATGCGGCCCCCATTCCCCCAGAACACAGCAGGCGATCAACAGTCTCAGCTGTACATGTTTCTCTATGAGATTGTGTAGGGGGGTGCATCCATTCCCTCCATTCAGGTCTCATATTACACTCAGCTCCCTGTTCTATGCTTTGCAACAATGATCCCTGCCCTATACCTCTGGAAGTTCAGAAATGCTGTGTAAACTGCATGCTTTAGGAGGCTGTAGAGGAGAGGGGGGTGCAAATAAACAGGTACAATTTATATAGGAGGATTTGTCTCATCTCTGTGTAAGGTAAGTCACTTCAGTGGAAATATGTTAGGATTTAAAACCAATTAAATCCCTACAACTTCAGCACCATCAGGCATGTGAAGGCATAAACATGTCAGGTTCTTAGTATTTAGCACATACAAGCTTATGCCAGTAGGTATCATTGTGTGCAAGCCTGCATTTGTGTGCACAAAGTACAGTCACATATCATTAGCTCAATCTACATCCTAAATATTCACATAATAAATTGTTCCCTGTTTAACTAATGTATAATATGCACTATAATATACACTGGTTTTCCAGCTTTTTTGTATAGAGTATAGCACTATAGTTATTATTATTATCATTATTATATATGATCTTCCAACAGAGATTACAATTCAAATTAATGTCTCTTTAATACTGAAGATATACTAAACATCTTCTCGCACTTTATATTCACATTCCATAAATGTACCATAATCAGCTGCCTCACCCCATCTCCCCTGCATTGCATCTATATTTTCTTTTGACAGAAAAAAATGTGCATGTTTTACTTTGGATGCCTTTGAAAAGATTTAAATAAATATTTACAATATAAAATAATTCAGACTCAAAGCCCTGCCCTTCTGGATGTGCCAAATTCTCAGATCATGTCCCTAGCTTTTCCATTTATGTTTTCTTTAGTAAAATGCATTGCATTGGTTTGAATCTACTATGCTGACCGCAGCAGAATTTTATATTCTAATCTGAAGATTAAAACTGAACTCCAGCCTTACCTCCGGTCTTGCACAGTTATACAGGTTCCTCTCCTATACTGAAATTGCTTACTCTGATTTCACTGAACACTGTGAGGTACTTTTAGAAGTTGCAGCAAGTCAGATAGAGTCTACCTCATTTCCTGGCTGAAGGATGTGCATCATCATTAGGCCTTTAGTCCCCAGTCTCACTGTCCCTGGCCCACCCCTTTAATTTATTAGATTTCAGTCTTTTTCAATCAACCAGGCTCAGCATCACATGTGGACAGCATGCCTAGGAACTTCCACTCTTCCAAAAAGTCCGCCCACAGTTTGCGTCAGGCTTGAGGATCTTGAGAGGAACACTGAGATAGGGTGATGTGATGTTTTCCAGAAGCTATTTACAGCACCCTTTTTCTCACTTACCATTGAGAAGAACAGATCCATTCTGTTGAAAGTTCTTTTTCCTAAGTAGTCTGATTTCAACAGAGTTTTTGGTTGGTATGGCTTAGTGTTCTGAAGAATTTGCTATTGAGAATAAGAACCATATAAAAGCTTTAACATAAGTAATTGCGAAAGTAATTCTCAATATTGTTAAACCTGCAGCTTTATTAAAAAAAATACCTGGTCATCATGCCATGAAGGCACCTACTATTAAAGGATCACTTTATTAAAGGAACACTTCAGTGCCATCTTCCTGATTTCGACATCTCCTACATTGTCATGTATAAATGAAATTAAAAAAAGAGAGAAAAGTGCTGCTACCTAAGTGTAGCATTTATTAAAAAAAAATCAATAAAACGAAAATCAAATACTCCAATCACATGGATTTAATATATTAAAAAGCATATCCATAAGAGGGCCAGCACATGGCAACCTTCCAGATGGTCAATGGCGAGCAAACAGCTGTGGGTGGATGTGATGTAAGGTGTTTGGAGCCAGGAAGTCAACCAAGGGAACACCAGAAAGAACTAGCAGGAATAGCTAGATGATACTGGGTGTCCTTCAGCCAGGAAATGAGGTGGGCTCTATGTGACTATGCTGCAATTTGTAATGCACACTGGGACTCAAAGTGTGCAGTGAAAGTAAAATAAGCAATTGTAGTACAGGTGAGTAGCCTGTTTAACTGTGTAAGACTGAAGGTAAAACCAGAGTTCAATTTAAAATATTTCTGAAGGCAGGAACAATCTGTATCATAACACAGAGATAATTATGAGAAGCCTTTTAAAGTAACTCAAGGCTTTTTCTGTTGGAATATTAAAAGTTGCACAAGCTAGGATAAGCAGTTCGAAGAATCAAAGGGGATTTCACGCAGGTTGTGGGTTAGAAGAAATTTTTTTTTCATTTTTTTATATTTTTTCATAGTTGGGTTTGTAGGCTATGCAATGCCCCGCAGAGAAGAATTTATGCTAAGCCATACATAAATCCTCAGCTTGTAATAACAATGTCATACCTGTAACAGTAATCGTTTCTTGCATACTTTTCGGTGAAAAAAATGTCCTCTGGTGTCCCGATATTGAGTATTCACAATTGTATGTCCCAGAGTCCCGTATACTCAATAATTCAATGTGGTGGACGGATTTCAGAGTATCATGGTAGCTTTCCAATTTTCTGGAATCTTTTTGAAACTGATAACTGACCTGAGTATTTACAGGGGGATGTTTACATTCCAAACTTACAGATTCTCTTTCAAAGTAAAGTGATTGTCTAGGTTGTACTAGCAGAAGTGGTTGAGATGGCTGGTCTAAACGAAAGAAAAAATAAATTAAATCTTAAATACATTCAGAAAAAATGAGTAAACTGATATGTTGAAAGCCGCATTCCTTTAAACCTGATTAATTTTGCATCTTTATCTCTAAGTTGCAAATCATCACTTATTGAATAATAATAGTAATAACCAAAGGTGTGCCCAGCCTATTGCATTAGGGCAAAGTTTCTAAACCGGGGGCCCCAACGGGTTCCACGGGAAATCTACATTATGGCGGATGTATACCGCTGAATGTATTTTCAATATTGTCCTTAATGCGCGCTGACAATCGCATGTGCGCATGAATACCTGATGGTACCTCTTTAGTTGCGGCTCCTATAAATTCAGGGGATGGAGCAGGGGAAGAGTGCAGAGAGCGGGAATGGGAGCAGCAGAAGGAGTAGATCTTCTGTGTATATGGCAGAGCTGACTGGGTAGGAACATGTGGCTCAATCGGAAGGTGAGCTTCTACAGGGGCTCTCTGCCTTCCCCCTGCACTGTGCAATATGCTACAATGGCTTTCTGTTTACCCTGCACTCTGCATTACCATAGCTATAAGAGTCTATAGCTGCAGCAATGCAGAGTGCAGGAGGGACAGGCAGCCATTGGAGCACATGACTGGAGGTTAGAGATGGGGGGGGGTTGGATGGACAAAGCTGGCAGGGGCACATGGCTGCATTGGGACATGAGAGCTGCAGGAGGCACAGAGCCAGCAGGGACACGAAGCATGTGGCTGGATTGGGAAGTGAGAACTGCCAACCAGAGCAGTGTGTGTATGTGTCTCAGAGAGAGAGCACATGGCTGGATTAGGAGGGGAATGCCTTACTAGAGCCAGGATGCACTGTGCCATTCATTGCTTAGGTGATGGCGGCCAGCTTGCCCACCCATGGTCAAACCACTCATGGCAATTGATGACTCTGATCTAGGACAAGCAGCATGCATGGACACTCCCAGCACTCAGGAAAAGGGCATCCATCTCCTTGAGACCTCCTTTATCTCCAGCTGCCACGCTGCTGGAACCAAAAGGTAGGGCTTTGTGAAAAGATCTATGTGATTGGAGGGCTCTGTGATAGGGGGTAGGTATGACTGGGTGGTTCTGTGATGGGGGTTTACGATGGGGCTCTGTGTGATGGGGACACTGATCTGATGCAATGGAGAGGTTTCAATGTGATGAGGGGACTTCCATCTCCTTGAGACCTCCTTTATCTCCAGCTGCCACGCTGCTGGAAACAAAAGGTAGGGCTTTGTGAAAAGGGATCTATGTGATCGGAGGGCTCTGTGATAGGGGGTATGTATGACTGGGTGGTTCTGTGATAGGGGTTTACGATGGGGCTCTGTGTGATGGGGCCACTGATCTGATGCAATGGAGAGGGTTCAATGTGATGAGGGGACTTGTGTAAAGGGGGCCTCTAAGTATAGGGGTGACTCTGATGTATTGGAAGGTTCTTTTGTATAGGGGGACTTTGATGTAATGGGGGGCCACTGATGTGAAGGAGGGACTGTATTGTGATGGTGAAATCTGACACTGGGGGGCCTCTTATGTAAAGGAGGGCTCTGATGTGATGGGGAGACCTCTGAAAAGAGAGATCTCTGATGTGATGCGGAGGCTCCGATGTTATTGGGAGACTTGTGTAAAGGGGGCCTCTGATGTATAGGGGCGACTTGATAGAAGGTTCTTGTGTAATGGGGGGGCTTTGATGTGATGGGTGACCTCTGATCTAAAGGGGGGCTCTGATGTGATGGGGAGACCTCTGATGTAATGGGGAAGCTCTGATGTAATGGAGAAGCTCTGATGTGATGGGGGATTCGTGTAAAGGGGCAACTCTGATGTGATGGAGGGTTCTCATGTATATAGGGGGACTTTAATGTGAAGGAAAGACTGTAATGTGATGGGGGAAAATCTGACACTGGGGGGAGGGGGCTCTGATGTAAAGGGAGGCTCTGATGTGATTGGGGGCCTCTGATGTGATGGGGAGGCTCTGATGCACTGGGGAGGGGTGTAATGGGGGTCTCTAATGTATAGGGATGAGTCTGATGTGATGGAGAGTTCTTGTGTATAGAGCGGACTTTGATGTGAAGGAAGGACTGTAATGTGATGAGGGAAATCTGACACTGGGGGGGCGGGCTCTGATGTAAGGGGGGCTATGATGAGATGAGGAAACCTCAACATTATGGTGGACTTCTGATGTGATGTTTGGACCTCTGATGTGAAGTTCAAGGTTCATCAAGGTGGTTGTGTGCATTGTCCAAGGCTCAGGTTTCCAACTGATAAGTAACATATATATACATTTACATTTAGAGTGGAGTGCTTTGAGATTTTACATACTTTTAACTTATTTACACCTGAAATTAGATCTTGTGTATGGCACCATCGAACAATACAGACTGGAGGGGTTAAGCAGAGAGATGGAGCATGTGACTGAAGCCACAGGTGACATCCTGTGTATGGAAGTGGTGATGCAGAGAGGGGGAGCACACTGCTGGATCAGACTGAATTTAGCAGGTGATGAGTTCATAATAATTTTATTATGGAATAATAAGATGTCATAAAGCTTTGCTATGATCTCAACTCCTGCTACAAGTCTCCTCCAGCCACGTGCCCCTGCTCTTTGATTCCTCATTCTGAACTGGCAGGATCCAGCACTGACAGGATGTCACCTCATGATCCAGCCACATGCTCCCTCTCTCTTCGCTCCTCTGTGGTTCTGCCCTCTGATTTTCACAGGAGCCACAACTACAGAGGAGGTATCTGGTTTCAATGTGTGCTGTCTGTGCATATTGAGAACTGCATTGGGCAGATATACAACTGCCACAAATTGGTTTGTGACAGGACCCCTTCGGACTTCTGTTAATGCTGTCAATTAGTGCACTGTTCCCCACCGGTCCTCCTCTTCTGTCTGTCCCAGCCTTGCATGTGATATTACCTGGGATGGACAGGAGGAGGGCTAGCTGGGATCAAGGGGATATAAGGCATGTTACACCAGCTTCCCTGCGCTGCTCTGCATGTGGATGAAAGCGACTCCCTGTACTGTGACCTGGTGACCCCCTCATTGTACTGTGCCCTGGTGATCTCCCGGCTGTACTCTGTCTTCTGTCCTTTTATGAAAATTACCAATTTATCACTTTCTGTGGGGCAGATTGTGTTACAAAGCCGGGGACGAAACTGCAGCTTCAGGACTTAAATTTGCAGGCCTTTCGGTTTGAAGAAGTGTTGGCTGAAGCCTACCTACAGTAAGCAGTAGTTCGAAAGCAGGAGTGCACGCGGTGAACAGAACAACAAGAACTCTTGTAAGTACTGCTGTCCTCTTTGGGAATGACGTAAACTTCTACTGCAAGATAGTGACCACTGGGCTCTTCCCTCTGTCCTTTTACTAACATGACCAATTTACCACTTTCGGCAGGGCTGATTGTGTTACAAATCAAGGAACGACACTGCGGCTTCAGGATTTGGCTGAAACCTACCTACAGGAAGTGGTACTTCAAGGCAGAAGTGCACACAGTTGACGGAACAGCAACCACTCTTGTAAGTACTATGTTACACTGTGTGATTTATTTGCAGAAAAATGTATACATACATGATACCAGTGCTCTGTTGTCAACAGGGCACACAGAAAAAGAGTTTTCTTTGTGCCCTGGTTATCTCCACATTGTACTGTGCTCTTTTCCCCTGATGATCTCCACATTGCACTGTGCCCTGGTGACCTCCAGAATTATACTGTGCCTGTGCACGCAGAAACAACGTTTTCTTTGTGCCTTGCAGAGACAAGTTGAGTTTTTCAACTGCGTTGATATTTTGCATTGCAGAGTGTATTTTCCACTGGGAAGCGATGCCGTGTATGTAGATTTAGCACTGAGAACCAGATTTGTGTAATAAATTGAAGAAAGACTTTTGCTATATAATGCACAGGTATTAGTGAAATTGTGGTTAATTTACAGTAGTATGCCATTGTGTTTTTTTTATTAGTTGTTTTAAAAACAAAATGGCTCAAGGTCCAATGTGGCATTTTGTTGAGGAGGAGGAGTGAGGTACAAGAGGATAGTACAGCTTTATCTTCTACTACAGAAAATACTGATAAGGCTAGTGAGGCTAGTGAGGAAGAATTACAACATTCTGAGTCCTTTGCATGCAATGCTTGACCTAAAAAAAGTCAGCCTTTACAGAGATAGTTACCTAACTATGTTTTTTTCTTGGACAGGTGATCCACATTGTCCCATTCCATTGTGCCTTATCTGTGGCAAACAACTTACAAATACAGCAATGGCTCCAGCAAAACTGAAAAGACACTTGACTATAAACCATGGTCATTTGGTATCTAAAGGTGCCAATTATTTCAAACGGCTATTGGAATCTCAAAACAAGCAAAGTGCAGCTTTTGTTAAAAAGTCTCCATTAGTAAAAACGGCACAGGAAGCAAGCTTTTTGATGGCAGAAATTATTGCCCAGAAAAGAAAAAGTCACATAGTTGGTGAGAATATAATAATGCCAGGATGTAAAATTATTGTAAATCAAATGCTAGGAGCCACTCTCAGACAGGACAATAAGTTGGCGTATTGATGACATGTCACATGATGATGAAGAGGTCTTGTGTGATATCCTTAAAAAAACAGCTTCGCTGTCCAGGTTGATAAGTCCACCAGTATCACCCATGCATACCAAATTATAGCATTTGTACGATTTGAAAATAGTGGTGAAATTCAAGCAAACTTTTTCTGCTGTAAAGAGCTGCTTGAAACAACCAAGGGTCAAGATATATTTAATGTTTTGTCTGCCTATCTGGAATCACAAGGCCTGTCTTGGAATGGTTGTGTTGGAATCTGTACTGATGGTGCTCCAATCAATGGTTGGCTCCATGAAAGGCTTTTTCTCATTTGTAAAAAAAGCAAAATCCTAATGTTGTCAAAACATACTGCTGAAAAGTGTTCTGGATGATGTGACAAAAATGGTGAACTTTATTAAACAAAGACCAGTTCACTCAAGAATGTTTCAAAAACTTTGTGAAAGCATGAAGAAGGACCATGTAAATCTTCTGCTACATACAAAAATCAGGTGGCTTAGCAGAGGATGAGTTTTTGAGCTGAAAGAAGAACTAAAGGAGTACTTTCAAGAAATGAGTAGGTCAGATTTTGCTGAGTGCTTTAAAGATGAAGAATGGCTGCAGAAACTTAGCTAACATTTTTAATCACATAAACCTGCTGAACAAGTCTCTGCAAGGTTCTGGAGAAAATATCCTGACTTCAAGTGACAAGATACTTGGATTCAAAAGGATATTGAATCTTTTGAAAAGCCATGTTGTTAAAGGAAATCTGGAGATGTTTCCTCTGTTACTTGGCCTTGGAAATAAGGAAGGATACCGGCTTCTGTTCAGTCAGAGAAATTGAATTTAAAAGAACAGGAAGAAATTTGTGGTTTGCAGTCTGATCGTACCCTCAGGATGAGGTTTGATTATATATCCTTGGACAAATTCTGGATTTCAGTCAAAGAAGAGTATCCTGCCATTTACAGAAAGGCATTGAATGTTTTACTACAGTTTTTCTACTTCCTACATGTGTGAGCAAGCTTGATATGGTTTAATTTCAGTTAAAGATGAAATTCGTGTGTGCTTATCTCAAGTTCGACCCAGAATTTAGCATCTGTGCAGAAAAAAGCAAGCCCAAGTTTCACATTAAGGAGGTAAGTGTTTTTACAATATTTATTCTATTATTTGATACTGTTTCTTTATTGCTGTTATATCTACAGCTCATTGATCAGATCCAATGTTCTGTGAGCTGTAGATCTGAATTTTTTTTCAGGGGTTCTCAAACTTTTTGCCAAGGGTTCCCTGAAGGTTGAGAAACACTGCATTAGGGTGTGCACCCCAAAGCTCAAACACACATGCTTTTCTCTGCAGCCTCAGCTGCACAGGGCAGTGAACGAATGGGAAGTGCTCTATGCTGAGCATCTTCCTTTTCATTCACAAACTGAAGCATAGTAAACACAGTTTCTATGCTTCAGTTATGAAGGAACACAGTGAGTAATACTGAGTGGTCACTGTGTCCATTTAGAAAAGTAAAGCGCTGGTAAATGACATTCACTAGCCCCTTCCCCCGCTCTCTATCCTGAAACATCCCCCGCAGAAGCTGGGGGGAGAGGAGGGAAGCAAGCAGCACTGCGGAAGGAGAGCAACACAGCAGCACTCTGGGGAGGGACAGTAGGGTAAATTGGCACTGCATGTAGTGATTAGGGTGTGCCAGGCACAACTGACAAGCCCCCCTGTGCATGCCTATGGTAATAATCATAATAATAATAACTTGCTATGCACTGTATATAATAACTCAGGTAAACAAATCAAATACTGTATATTGCAACCTTATTAGTTATTTTCTCTAATTTCTCTAATATCCAATTACTTGCTTTTAATTTTTAGTGATAAAAACTAGTAAACTATATTTTATATATATTTATACAGACCTTTGCAGAAAGGAGAAAAAAAAAATTCCATAAAAAAAAAATTCCCATAACTGTTTTTCTTCTTTTTGTACAGTGGCCAATAGCAACAATACTCTTGCAACTTCACGCAAATGTATGATTTTAGTCTTTGTCAAGCTTTTACTGCTATACTGAGACAACCATGTTTCTGGCTGTGAGTTGTACTTTCCAGTTACCTTGTTTAAAGTGCCCATTTCCTTGGGAATCCAAAATTCTGGCGTAAGCAACCCTCTAGCTTATTTTTAATTGGTATGTAATAATGTGCACATCTTATAGGATATACAGTAATGACCCTACTCTACACACTGCCCTCTAATCCCAGGAAACTTGAGAAATCTATCCTTTGTGTTTCTCAAGCATCAGGGACCTTGAACTAACCACTTGACAAGTACTTTAAGACTACAAGAATATCTGCACTTTAGAGAAGAGAACCAGATGACTGAATTTCAGTAGAGGTAGGTCAGTCAAGGATAATTTTACTCATTGGAGGTGGCAAAAGCCATTTAATCCTGCTTTACTAAAGAAAATGAATGAGGCCACAGATAAATTGGTAGAGAATGTTTGCATTGTGAGCTCACATGTGGGCACTGATATTTGCACACATAGCGAATACAGTCCCCATACCTATTTAGCAAACCACACAGAGTCAGGCTCTTCTTCGGTGTTCAATGTGTGTGTTCTAGTTTGCCTAGGTGTTGAACATCCAAATAATGCTACCTTTGTGTATTCTGTTCTGATAAGGTGTACTAAGAAATGTGCACCTCAACAAAAAGAGAAAACAAAACACGACCAACTAGCTAGGCAATTAAATGATCCCGTGTCAAGCAACATAATTGGTAAAAATAAAGGCAACATATGCACAAGAATTTATCATTGGAAAACTGTTCAGAGGCAACAGCATTTCAAATTGTGTACACACGCTGGACATATCCACAGCAGGTAAATCTGCTCTGTTATACCCATTGTTCATCATTCACTACAGCTTTTATATTTTACTATGATTTTGTGGTTGTATTTAAAGCCCATCACCAGGTAAAACTTGCACCCCTTCTATATGGATTTCCTCAGAAGAACACTGCTACCATCACAGCGCATTAAATTGGAAGCTCAGTCAATATAAGCATGCATGTTCATGCACACAGTTCAGGAAAAGTTTGCTTAGCAGTAGGATAATGCCAGTTTAAATTAAATAGATTCTGTGTCTGGTAGAAGAAGAAATAACACCCACAGGTACTTACCCATTATAGTCAAAGATATAGGAAAGCTGACATCTGATTCCCGCTTCCCTCTGGAATCTAACACCCAGTATCGACAGCTATAGGAACCAGCATCGCTTGTTTTTGCTGAAGATAATCTTAGCCTGTTTGATATTTCCAACCTATGAATTTCCCGATCGTTCCTATAGAATTTATATCCATGTATTGTAAATTCAACAGTAACTTGACACTGCAGAGTAACAGGCTCTCCTGTCAGGTATGTTGCATAGTTGGCTATGAAGGAAATGCTTGGCTGCTGAAGACTGGCTGAAAAAAAGTAGTAAGGATACTTTATTTAAATAATTTTTCTTATATCACTCTATAGTAGAATTTATGATATTGTAGTTAGGACACTGTATTACATTCGCAAGTTATTAATTAATCAGTTGTCCCAAAGTTTGAAAAATCTACCAACTGTTGTGCAAAAATGAACTGTTGTTGTAACACCATCATGGAATTTTTAAATAAAAAGAAGACCAGATAGGGTCCAAAAAGTAAACATTCTAAGTATGTAAATTAGAACACAGAGTTCCCTCTGTTGCCAAGCAGCTATCACTCTGTGGAAAAGTGACAGCTTTACATATAGTATTCAGATACCAGATTGGTCAACGTTATCATAATGGTACATGACTCAAAAGTTTTGGAATCAGTGGCACTCAGCACTACACAAAAATTCTGAGCAATGGCATGTTGGTACGTTGAGTTGATTACTGTACTGATACAATTATCTGTGTGTAACACTCTGTTGTGTTTATCTCCCACCTCATTCTATATTTGAAAATTCTACTATCATCTATAATGGTTAAAGGCTAAATTAACAATTTTATTCATGTACATATATCATCTATAATAATTAAATAATAGATTTATGTTTAGGTAATGTAAGAAAAAAAATATTAAGGGCATATTTAAAAAGCAGTGAATATGATATTCAACAAACATTCTCTGCAGGTGAAGCAATCACTGTCATTTAAAACACATGCACCAGGAATATTTACCTGAAAATAATGTTTGGTGATTTCCACTAAAATATATAAATATAACCCTCAGGCTGGGTTCACATATGAGCCACATGGGGCTCACAGCAGGGGTCTGGTGCGTGTTAGTTCACCGTTTCAGGTCCGATTTCAGCCTGAATTTTGGGCTGAATTCAAACCTGAAATGGACCAAAAGACGCACAGTGTTATGGTGCCAAATGCACCGGACCCGCTGCAGAGATATGTGATATAGTCTCCATAGAGAGCCAGTCAAAATTTACTGCAATGGTGTGAACCCAGCCTAAGGGAGTTATTTACTAAGACTAGAGCATGCAAAATCTGGTGCAGCCCTGCATAAAAAACAATCAGAGCCCATTCACACAGGGGCAACTTTAGATCCGACTTCAAGTCGCCCCAAGTCGCCTCAAGTCGCGCTACATGAAAAAATCAATGTAAGTGAATGGATCCATCTTAATGCACACTACTGCAGTCGCTCCGACTTCAGAAAAGGTTCCTGTACTACTTCAATCCGACTTGAAGGCAACTTGTACCCATTGATTTCAATGGAAGTTGCCTCCAAGTCTGATCACTGTTCATACTGAGGCAACTTTACAGGAAGCAGAAAGGAAACAGAAAGTAATTTCCTCCACTAAACAGCCAGCCCCCTCCTTCTCACACACAGCTAATAAGCTCTGATTGGCCACTTGTAAAGTTCCCTGTCCTGGAGGCGACTTCAAGTTGTGTTGTAAGTTGCCCCAAGTCGTGCTGTGATTCATACTCAAGTCGTGTCCAAGTTGCCTCCCAAAGTCGCGCTGGAAGTCGTGTTGCCCCTGTGTGAATGGGCTCTTAGTATCCAGGTTTCATTGTCAAAGCTTAATTGAACAAGCTGAAGTTAGGAGCTGATTAGATACCATGTACAGCTGCTCCAGAATCTGAGTACTCCAATTTTAGTAAATTCTCCCCTTAAAGCCCATTTCACACGGGACGGATCCGTGATGATCCGCCCCGTGAACCTCCGCTTGCTCAGCAGGGATCGCTCCGTTGATCCCCGCTGAGCCGGTGGATGACTGGCGGTCCCTGCACACTGTGCAGGGACCGACCTGTCAGGTCTCTGCTCTCCCCTATGGGGGATCAGATGAACACGGACCGTCTGTCTGTGTTCATCCGATCTGCTCTGCAGACGGATAGAAAAATAGGATTTTCCTCCATCTGCAGAATCGGACGATAGAGGGGACAGATGATATCGGGTGTCAGCAGATGTTCATCCGCTGACACCCGCTATCCCATAGGGATGCATGTATGTCCGTATTTCATCCGAAAACGGATGGATGAAATACGGACATATGGTCCACAGGTGTGAAAGGGGCCTTAGCTCTGGTTCACATTGGTATGATTTGACATGCAATTTGACATGTCAAATCGCATGTCAAATCAGCAGCAATTGCCCGGCAATGGCAACGCCCTAATCGTTACGACGCTGCCAATTTCAAAAAGTAGTTTCTATACTACTTTTTGCGATTTTGGGCTGCGATTTACATTGACATCTGTGCAGAAACCCGCACAGTTGTCTCTGAAATCACGGCCGAAATCGGGATTGACATGCGGGAGTGAAATTGTGTAAGATCAGCTGAACTCGCACGGCTTTATTCCCACAGCTGAGTGTGAACCTGGGTGTTGGTTTGTATTTTTCTAACATATATATATATATATATATATATATATATATATATATATATATATATATATATATATATAAATATATATATTATTCAACACATGTCAATTTATATTTATTTATTTGACTATGTATACCAACATTGACTGTCAAATGCGATGTAATGCGTCATGTCAACATATGAAATCCTTATGTAAGACTATGGATTAAAAAAAAAGAAAAACACAAATTTTCTTATGATGGTATTTTGTTCACCCCTGAACTTGAGACTGCCAATACTTTGTAGTGGAAATTTGACAATGTAGATCTAAAAAGACATTCAGAGAACCCACTAACTTGAGGATACAGTGGAATATAATAACAATAATTATCACCATCATTATATATATTTAACTGCTTAAGGACCAGCCGTCGCAGCTTTACTGCGGCAATGTGGCTTGATCCCGCAAATCACTGTTATTATACATCGTCTTGTACATGGCGATTGTGTAAAAAAAAATAATAATAATAATAATGCCATAAATCTTTCCCCTATTTTGTAGACGATAAAACTTTTGTGCAAGCCAATCAATATACGCTTATTGCAAATTTTTTTACCAAAAATATTTAGAATACATATTGGCCTAAACAGATGAAGAAATTCATTTTTTTACATTTTTTTTTTTTGGGGGGGGGGATATTTATAAGAGCAAAAATTTAAAAAAAGTTTAAAAAAAAAAAAAAAATATATATATTTTTTTTTTTTTTTTTTTCTTAAATTGTTGCTCTTTTTGTGTTTATAGCGCAAAAAATAAAAACCGTAGAGGTGATCAAATACCACCAAAAGAAAGCTCTATTTGTGGGAAAAAAAGGACTTCAATTTTGTTTGGGTACAGTGTTGCACGACCACGCAATTGTCAGTTAAAACGACGCATTGCCATATCGCAAAAAATGGCATGGTCATTAAGGGGGAAAATCTTACGGTCCTTAAATGGTTAATCTCCTAAAAATATTCTAAATATCTCTATATAATCTTCCCGAGCAGCAATGAAACTCTGGGATTTTTAAAGCAAAAATAGATGTGACTTTGTTTATATACAAGTTGATTTAGATTTTTTGGAAACATGGCAATCACTGAAGATGGCCCTTGAAAAAGGCTACCTATTGCAGTTGGGATTCCAACAGGGTAGGTGGCACATATGTAGGATGGAAGTAACTTGTCACACTGACCTTCATACAGCTTGAGCTCTCCCAGAAGACAAAGCCAAAATTGGAAGCATAGTGGGAAATTATGGCGCATGGCTTAGGAATAAGGCACAACATATACTAGTCAGAACATCCTTGGAGAGAGATGGAGAACTGTTCAGCATCTGCTTGTACCCTATACATGAAATGGACAGTGTTAGAAGAAAATCACTCTATCGTGTTGAAGTTATTCTTCTACTTATTGCATAAAAATGTTTAAAAAATAAATAAATCGTTTTTTCTCTAGAACAGTCAACCCCACCAGAATATCCAATATTACGTCATAGGCCTAGTTAAGTTTCTTAGTTAATTTGTAGAAAGATGTGAATAATTACCTTGTCGTAGGAAGCCACTTGTTCCAGGTTAATGTGATTGTGATATTTCTGTGGTGTGTTCGTCCCAGCCCCTTTCCTCCTTACGCATCTGGGATTGCAGCCAGCTGTAGGACAGAGGCAGGGGAGGCTTTATTGTTACAAAGAATCTCCTGCTGGCAGCTTGGGCCACAGGACCAAAACAGGAAGGGAAGAGCAGCAAAGGAAACCTGATAAATACAGGAGCAATGCGGAAAGACACACTTGTATTAAGCATATACACTTTATACACACTTACACTGAACAATGCCCACTCACGTATGTTTAAATAAATATAGGATTCAAATGTATGCACACATTTTTTGAAGTATAATTTTCTATATAGGGGTTTGATTGAGAATGGAAAACTCCAGCTTTTACTGTAACCCCTCACTTATAAGCTCTAAATTGCACTACTGTAAAATTTACAACAGTCCTACATTTTTCATTATAGTCTGTCCCTGACCTTGGTGTCTGTGAATTCCATTAGTGTCTACAATAGGACAACCTAGTTCATGGTGCATTTTATTTAAAGAAACCTGTACTGGAAAATAAGTAGGCTACCTTTATTGAACTCTCCTTTGAAAAATTTTACTTGTCTGACTATTATGTTGATCTATTCACTTTGATATTCCCTGATCCAGAATAAAAATATTAGTTCTGAATTTCCTCTGTTTACATGCTTGTTCTGGGTTAGTTATTTAAAAAGTACTAATTCCACGTGCCAAGTAATTTTAAAAGAAAGTCAGAAAATGCAGCTCCTTTATTTCTCTCAGTATGGATTTCCTAAGTCATGCCACGCTGTGCCCAAATTAATTTTGTTTTTTTTCTTTTTATATTTTTTTTCTTTTTATATTTTTTTTTCTTTTTATATTTTTTATTTAAAATATTATAATTACTCCCAAAATGGTATTGGGGTGGTTAAGGTGCACTAGCCTTTAAAATTCGCCCACTGAAGCCAAGTGCAACTATTCTGTTAATATTAGAAGAAAGTTCCCTAAAGGATTAACTTGCATTGCACTGAAATGGCTAGATGTCATGGAAGAAGCCAAAACATTTTTAAACCACCACCAAAACAATTCCACAACCATTGGTCAGTGACACTTAACAAAATTCAGAAACAATCCCACAAGCATTGCTTGGTGGCAATTTAAACCCCTCCCCTATCATTGGTGCTTGTTAGCATTTTAAATTCACCCAAAGCACAGCCTTCTCTGCTGAAACCTGGAGGATTCAATTAATCCTCCTTCTTCCCCTTTCTCCATTGTAAGAGGAAGCAGCAGCTCTCCAATGTGCGCTCCAAACTACTGTTTATATTTGTGATAGTTGTAAATGGCAATCTTAGCTATCTGTTATAAGTCACACCCCTGGCAGGTTATGTAGGCACACTCAAGATGTGCAATTTTAAGTGAGAGCTTTGACAGCTTGGTTTTCATCAGGCTACCCCTCAATGTGTGATGGACCATTGACCCTATTGGCCCCTAATCTACTTTTCTGCTGGTTGTTGTCAGGTCACGGTCATAGGCGTGCGCACAGGGTGTGCCAGGTGTGCCTGGGCACACCCTAATCACCCTGTGCTGGGCAAACTCCCCCTGCTGCTTGGCTGCAGAGAAAGGGACTGGGGAATCTCTGTCCTCAATCCCTTTCCCTGTCTCAAAGTGAGACATCAGGGGTCTGTTTAGACCCCTGATATCTCACCAAAGTCCCCCAATGGGGCTCCTAAAAAAAAATTTGTAAAAACAATAAAACAATATTGTGAAAAAATATTGTAAGAAATAATAAAACTGTAAAAAAGTAATAAGAACATATAAAAAATAAATAACTGACACCGTGCCCTGCTCTACTGACACAAACATCTGCCCTACTGACATTGTCCATTGCTCTACTGCTCTAATATATATATATATATATATATATATATATATATATACACACACACACATACATATACACACGCACATGTGATTTAGGGTGCACACCCTAATGTAATAGGCTGCGCACACCTATGGTCACGGTCTGCACATTTGTCCCACCAAGGGGTTGTAGAAGAAGGTTGGCTACAGTAAGGAGATGGAATAAAGCCATGGTCTAACATATGGCTCACATCTAAGTCATCTTCACCCAACATCTTAGCACTGGAGACAAATTATAAAGTCCTAACTCGCTGGTACCTTGTACCCGCTAGAGTGGCAAAATATTCACCTAATACCTCAGCTCTTTGTTTTCGAGGATGCCCAGAAATAGGCACATATTTACACATATGGTGGACGTGCCCAGTAATCCAAACCTTCTGGAAGGAAGTCTTCGTGATTGCATCTAAAATATTTTAAAAAATAATACAACCAGATCCATATTTAACTTTACTTAATCTAAAACCGGAATGGTTAACACTCTCTCAATTCAAACTTATGATCCAACTAATAACGGCTGCAAAACAAACAGTGGCCAAGACATGGAAATCTCCTACATTGGTACTAGCAGAAACAATTCACAGAATGAATAATACAATGTCCCATGCTAAGATGGTAGCCATCGATCAAAATCAAATTCCAAAATTTGAAAAACTTTGGCATCCTTGGATAAAACAACAGTTCCTGTCAAACTTCAATGACTCTGTCCTGTTGCCATGGTAACAGATTAAATGACTTACAGAGATACCCATTCTAAGGCTTGAAAGAGAACTAAAAAGAATAATAAACTGACGAGCGGGACAACCTTGTGGACCATACCTCTACCTTTCAACCCTTTCTCTTCTTTCTCTTTCCTTTTCTCCACCTTACGATTACAGCTCATTATCAGAATTTATTTGACCTATATACACTCTACTTGTAAACAATATGTATAGTAGGTATAAATCATTTAAATACCTACAAAAGTAACTAAGGAAATGATATATATCTTTAATTTAGGTTTACGTGAACCCAATGTTTAATATTTGAAATTTCATGATATTTACCTATATAAACCCTACTGTAAAACAATGAGCTTACTTTATAGATCCTTGTAAACTTACTTTATGTATCTTTATAACATTGTATACTCAATAAACTTCTTTTGACAAGGAATAAAGCCATGGATCTGGGTAGACATCAGGACAGGCATGAGCAGGAAGGTAGCCAGGTCCACGCAAGGGTCTTGGCAGGTGGTGAACATGAGAGAAGTCAAGTGAATCCAGGTAAGCAACAAACAGGCAAATGGCAGGCAAGTATTATAGTTCTTAAAGTGGAAGTAAACCCTGATGGGTTTTACTTACTTCTTTTGCCCCTGCAAAGTAAAAGCATAATGTATTCAAAAGCATGAAACATGGGAATCCAACCTAGTAAAAAGGGGTAGTACTCACCCTATATATAAGGGGGGTATAATCAAAATTAACTATAACCAAATTGCAAAACAACAAACAAAAAGACTGTACACATCCAACTGAGTAAACTACATGTTTATTACATGACACTATACAAAATACGCTAGCAAAAAGAATCCCTAACAATCCCCATAATCTCTCAGAAAAGCCCCCACCTAAACTAACCCAGAATTACCCCTGCATACTGGGACAAGATAGCACCACCCCTAGTATGCCAAACGAGGGGTAGGAGATGCAGTCCCAGCAGGCAGCCGAGCCCGCCCTCTCCAAAACAACCACCCCTCTCACTCAAATAGTGGCTCTATTCCTACCAGGGACCAATGTGGACCTGCTCCCAAGGGGTACAGTTTTACACCTTAAAGCCAAAATGGGCATATGAAGCACTGCCTCAATGGAGCTAGGGTGCAAAGTCCTGGTTGATAGCTAGACCTGCTAAACCTGTTGATGTACCCACACAGTCATAGGTCAGTCAGTCAATATAAAACAGTGCTAATCAATGATTGAAGATGCCCTGATATCCAAACAGGCCCAAAGATACTCTGGTGTCCGGATAATTTGCGCTGGTAACACAGATGAGTGGATCAGCCACATGAATAAACAGTCCCGACTACTAATACCCGTTAAAGATTGTCCATGAGGAGATGTGGAAAAAGACAGCAATGGTGGAGTAGTAGTGAACTATGAAGGTAAACTTCTGTGTATGAATGGGATCGCTGTGCACAACACTGAAGAAACTGTCTGCCTGATACATGTCTCTTTAGTGTGAGTGACAGTTTCTTCAGTGTTATGCACAGCGATCCCATGTACACACCCAACATATAGTTAACTCAGTTGGGTGTGTACAGTCGTTTTGTTTGTTGTTTTGCTATTTGGTAACTTTAAAAGTCCTGACAGTGATTCTGCGAGTACCATTGGATGGGATGTCCTTGTAGGGATTCTGCTACTACTATTGGAATTCCTGGCAGGGATTCTGGAGGTTCTGGCAGATATTCTGATAGTAGGAAATATGGGGTAGGTATTATGGAAGTCCTAGCAGGGATTCTGTGAGATCCATAACATAATGTTCTGATCGACTCTGTGCCTTTTGCTCACTGTCTAATGACCTAAATACACAAAAGGGTAATTTTTAAACTGCCTGTCAGATTAACTGCTCCCACCAGCAGCCATTTTACTACAACAGTCAGTAGGGCAAGTAGGACTTCTTATGGCTTTCTTTCAACAATGGCTTTCTTCTAAAGGCCAGATTTGTGTTCACGACTAATGCTGCGTACACGGGATCGGATTTATTGTTGGAAAAAGATATGACGGCATTTCCAACGGGATTCCGCTCAAGTTTTCCTTGCATACACATGGTCACGCAAAAATTCGCTGAAATTACGACCATCAAGAACGCGTGACGTACAACACTACGTCGAGCCGAGAAAATGAAGTTCAATGCTTCCGAGCATGTCGAATTGTTTCCAAGCATGCAAAGAGAATTTTGCACGTCGGAATTGCCACAGACGATGGCATTGTAGGATAGGAACTTTTCCCGACCGAAAAATTGAGAGCATGCTCTCAATCTTTTGCTGATTCTTCTGCCAGCAAAAGACCGATGGAGCATACACACGGTCGCATTTTCCGACGAAAAACTCTCGTCGGTCTTTTGCGGGCCGAAATTCCGATCGTGTGTGTATACGCTGCATTATAGTTGTCCTGTGGACAGATTCTCCCACCTGAGCTGTGGATCTCTGCAGCTTCTCCAGAGTTACCATGGGCCTCTTGGCTGATTCTCTGATTAATGCTCTCCTTCCCCGGCCTGTCAGTTTTGGTGGACAGCCATGTCTTGGTAGGTTTGCAGTTGTGCCATACTCTTTCCATTTTTGGTTGATGGATTGAACAGTGCTCTGTGAGATGTTCAAAGCTTTGGATATTTTTTTATAACCTAACCCTGCTTTAAACATTTTCACAACTATATCCCTGACCTGTCTGGTAGGGGGCTGAATACAAATGCACGTCACACTTTTCACATATTTATTTGTAAAAAAATGAGAAAACCATTTATCATTTTCTTTCCACTTCACAATTCTGTGCCACTTTGTGTTGGTCTATTACATAAAATCCCAATAAAATACATTTACGTTTTTGGTTGTAACATGACAAAATGTGGAAAATTTCAAGGGGTATGAATACTTTTTCAAGGCACTGTATATGCAGATGTCATGTAATCCAAAGAAGAGGCAACTGTAGGGACATTGCCTGGTATCAGGGCTGGGCTCTTAGCACCTTCCTTCTCTGTGTTCAGGCTGCTCAGCTGTCAGATAATTGTCAGTAATCTTTGATCCCTCAGTGGCTCACCTGATTAGCATCATCTGCTCGTAAGTCCCGCCTACAGCCAGCCCTTTCTGGTTATTTAAACCGCCTTATTCATTCCTTTCCTGCCTTCGCCTTGGTTAACATATCTGGAGAATCTCTGCTGTGTTCCTGTGAAAGACTTTGCCCGTTTGACATCTCTTCTGGTTCCTGATCCTGTTCTTCTGCCTCAGACTTCGATGATCTCTGGTTTCCTGATTACTGGCCTGTCTGACTACCCGCTTTGGTTACTGATCCCTGGCTTATGTTTTGACCAAGTTTACTGATGTACCATTTTTACTATTTACTATTATATTAAAAGGTGTGATTTTTACTGCATTTCTGTCTCAGTCTGATACATGGTTCCTGACACCTGGTTTGTAATACATAGTTATATTGGTCCAGATGTATGTTTGCATATACCTGTAGGACTGCTGTGGAAGCGGGGAATCATTGTAGCAGTGGATGCTGCTACAGTGATTGCCACAGTCCTCTGGGTCCCTTACCGAGCAGCTGAAATGCTGCATAGCGACCACAGGCAGTCACTTGCCCGGCATAGCTGCCATTCAGAGAATGCCTTACAATTTTCTTAATAAATGCAAAGCATTCTGTTATTGTACAAGTTGCACCTTCCCGCCTCTCCACCTCATCCAATTAGAGAAGGCTTTCCATTCACTAAGAAAAATACAAGGCAGTTTCTGAATGGCTTCCGCAACAAGCAGGCAATTCTTTGTGGTTACTCTGCAGCAGGATGGCCACTCAGCATAGGACACAAAAGAGCATGGCAATCACTGCAGTATGAGCAATTACTAATATGATTCTCCACTTCTACAGTGGTGCCAGAGGTATGGAATATTCATACTTGCATTGCTCTAAGCTGGATTAATGTAACTATGCAATACAATCTAAATCTGGAGCTGAGCATTAAGCTGGAGTGTCACTACTCCAAATTTAGTGCTGCAGCTAAGCTGTGAATTGTTGCAGTTTCTACATTGGTTGGGTTTCCTTTAAGTTAAGACTATTTACTTCTGCCTGTTGATGGGGAGTGTACATGGCAGATAGAGAAATAAGTAACAATATTACGGAGTTATGAATACTTAGTCCTCTCTGCCGAATTTCTAGCAGGGTTAATGCAGGTGATTCATGTTGGGGACTGATAAAAAATATTTGGGGTTGAGGAAGGTCTTTGTCCTTCAAGGCTTTTTCCTGTGAGGTTGTGCTGGCGGTTTTCACCCCTCAGACTTGTTTCTTGAAAAGGGTCTTGGCTGCAAGGGGAGCCTGAGCCTGGGCCTAGGTAATGTATGTTGCCTTGCTGAAAGATACATCCAGAAAGAGTGGAGCAAGAAAATGGCTACCTGTGTGAAGCCTCTTGGGAAGAGGCTTCACTGCTGAATAGTGTCCTGAAGTGCTGGGTAAAATCTGCTGCCGGTGAACATTGCAGGAAGTTCTGGTTGCTTATCCTATAAGGTACTTGTGTTGGCTGGTTGTGCCTAACAGGCTACCAATATAAATTGCCTGCATTGTCTAAAAGGCCTATAGCCTATATTAACTGTTGCTATAAGAAAAGCTACATTTGCCCATTTTTGAACATCCTCTGCCCTTATCATTTCTCCTTGACCTTATTGCACTTTACTAAACACTTTTATCATACTAAAGTGACTAGCACCCAATTCTTTTCACTCCACTAAAAGTTAAAGATTCCACCCTGAGAGTTGAAATGCTTGCCCACCAAGATACCCAGAAGTCATTCTCATTATGGATGATCTGAGTGTTTAGTCCGAATGTAAGTTCAGACTAAGCACTCACTGTTCAAACATTTGTTTAAATGCCAAATATGACATCTTTGAGTTGTCAATAGTTGCTAAGGGAACAGTGGGTGTTTGCACCCGCCATGTTCTTATGAACCACTGACATAACCTGGCCCAATCACTTACATGGCCACAAATCCCTAGCCACGTAAGCAAAGGGGTGGGGAAAGGGGGTGACATCATTGCCCTCGGTTACTGCCAGGCGTTGTGCTTGAACTGGATCCCTCCCCTTTTCCTGGCATGCTAGGCTGCATGCTTGGATGAGTGTCTGTTATAGATTTTTTGGGGGAGAACCACACTCTGTTGAGCACAGTGAGGAAAGATGTGAGAGCTGATTGGAGGGAAGGGACACACCCTCTTCACACAGCACAGAGAAACAGAGCCAAGGTTGTCAATCAACTGGAGCTCCATCCCCTGTCACCTTTTTTTCTCTTGGTGTCAGGAAAACTTGTCAGAAGTGATTCATGCTGATGGCAGAGGAACGGACAGCAGATAGAAATGACAGTTAGCAGAAGGTTTTCTTTGTGTGTTTGTTGGGTATATATAGGGGAGGTGATCAACTAAAAAGATGTGCCAGTGGAGGGTAATATATAGTAAATATATTGCAACAAAGTTAGGTACAGTAGGATTTTAAATACCCCTCCAGTGATCACACAAGTACACTTATGTAAGAAAAAATATGTACAAAATATTTATTTTAATAATAAAATATTAAAAACTCATGTCAAATTGTGATGGCTTGCATACTGATACCAGAAAAACATTATCCACTACAAACATGTATAGCTGTTTGTCAAGATGAGAAACTAGGGTCAGCGTGTTTTGCGGAAGTCACCGCTTCTTCAGGACCTCCTAGCCTCTAGAGATCTGCGCTATAACCGAATGACGGCTACAGTGCGGACCTGCTTTGCCGGGACTACCTCCATTGATGTCGTCCCGTGCACGAGCGGCCCCGTGCACGGCGCACTCTGTGATCAGTGAGTCTATGGGACTCGGCTGATCACAGATCGGAGTGAGGGGTCGATCCCGACCCCTTACCACATGATCAGCTGTCAGCCAATGATCAGCCAATGAGCTGATCATGTGACATCAACAGAGCCGGTAATAGGCTATTTTTTATCCTCGCGCTGACAGCGTGAGGAGAAAAAAAAAGACGATCACCGGCGGCCGTGAGAGGGACATCGGTCTCTATCACGTCAAGCACCACTAGATCATCAGTGCCCACCTGTGCCCTCTGCCAGTGCCACCTAGCAACAGGCAGCAGTGCCGCCTACCAGTGCCCACCAGCGCCACCCATCAGTGCCCACAGTGCCACCCATCAGTGCCACCCATCAGTGTCCACAGTGCCACTCATCAGTGCCCACAGTGCCACCTATCAGTGCCCACAATCAGTGCCTCAACAACAGTGCTCCACATCAGTGCCACCTATCAGTGCCCATCAGTGTGACCTACCAGTGCCCATCAGTGCCGCCCATCAGTGCCGCCCATCAGTGCCCATCAGTGCCGCTCATCAGTGCCACCTATCAGTGGTACCTATCAGTGCCCGTCAGTGCCACCCATCCGTGCCACCCATCAGGGCCCATCAGTGGCCATCAGTGCCGCCTTATCTGTGCCCATCAGTGACGCCCCTTCTGTCCCCATCAGTGCCGCTTTATCTGTGCCTATCAGCGCCGCCTTAACTGTGCCTATCAGTGCCGCCTTAACTGTGCCTGTCAGTTCCGCCTTAAATGTGCCTATCCGTGCCCATCAGTGCAGCCTATCAGTGCCCACCAGTGCTGCCTCATCAGCGCATATCAATGAAGGAGAAAAATTACCTGTTTGCAAAATTTTGTAACAAACTATGAAACATGATTTTTTTTTTTTTCAAAATTTTACATCTTTTTTTGTTTGTTTAGCAAAAAATAAAAATCCCAGCTGTGATTAAATACTACCAAAAGAAAGCTCTATTTGTGGGAAAAAAAATAGCGCTGAAATAGCACTGAAAGCTGAAAATTGGTCTGGGCAGGAGGGGGGTTTAAGTGCCCAGTAAGCAAGTGGTTAAATGTACATGATCACACAAGTGGATTCTAAGAACAATATATAAATATGAATATAATTTGCAAAACATCAAAAAATAATTTCATTTATTTATAATAATCATTGGGTCAGGGAAAGAAACAAAGTACCTATCCTCAAGCAGTGACTGAGAGCAAGGGAGGGGGAGAAAGAAAACATTATATCTAAATATGATACCTTTTTCAGGGATTTCAATTTATATACTTTTCATGCATCTTGCAACTAGAATAACAGTATACAGAAATGTACTGGTGGGATATCCAGCGAGGTACAGTCTCGCCAGCCCATGGGAGAAAGATCATCCCCACAGGAGATGTAAAAAATAGGGAGCAAATGACAATAGCTGGCTAAAATTGGGAGCAATTATGTGAATATATTAGGGAGTGTCCTCAATATGTGGGAAAAAAAAAGAAAAAAACTAAATTATTTTTAATCAATATAATTGTAGTGTAAACAGGTGAAAACAAATATAAAATCCAAAATGTATGTAATGAAGTGATGGTGTAACCAGCTATATCATATGTTCTCTAGATCAGTGCTCTACAAAAATATAATATAATGTCTATGGCATTCAGGCTGTCTTATAAGTATATGATGACAATTATCTGTTTATGAGTTTATGAGCAGTTCTATAAGTGTGAGTGTCTTCAATATGTGAATTTGAAGTAATACGGTGTAGTGCAATAAAACTACATCAGCTGTGGGGTTCAAAATAAACAAAATTCATTTCAAAATGTGTGATTGTTGTAAAAAGTGAAAGCAAATGAAAGGAAACGATCTAAATAAGAGTGATAAAGTGACAGTGAAACCAGCTAAAATCTATGGTCTCTAGATAGGTGCTCTGCATGGATGGAATGTAGTATAAATAGCAATCTGGCCTCCTTACCTTTATACAGAAAAACCTCAGAGTTTCCACATGGTGTGGTAGTATGAGGAGCAAGCCTGGTTTGGAATAACATGCCTGCCTGTATAAATACCCCACCTGAGGCAATGAACAACTCCTGAGGCCGCCCATTGCAGTCGGACGGGGAATAATCCCGTGGCCCCAGGCTCGAGTGCAGTGGGAGGGCTCCTTCTCCAACCCTATAACATTATGCTCCAGGTGGAGATGGAGCAGGTGTGCCCTAATATAGGGCTAATGGGGACCGAACGTCCCCTAGTATGCAGGGTGGGGATCGATGCCAGGATTGATGCAGATAAGCCGCGCCATCTCAGCATCGACGGAAGTGATGACCAGGAGAATGTCACTTCCTGTAGAGCAGTGCATTCCACCATGGAATGCACACTGGAAGTGACGATAATGCCGTGTACACACGACCCGACTTTTCATCGGACTAAACTCCGAAGGACTTTTCAATGAAGTTCCAACTGAGTTCGATTGAAACGGACTTGCCTACACATGATCACACCAAAGTCCGATCGTTTCGAACATGATGATGTACGACTGGACTAGAATAAGGAAGTTCATAGCCAGTAACCAATAGCTGCCCTTGCATCCTTTTTTGTCCGTCGACTAGCATACAGACGAACTGATTTTTCGATCAGACTCGAGTCCATCAGAAAGATTTGAAACATGTTCCATTTCTAAAGTCCGACAGATTTTTCGACAGAAAAGGTCAGATGAAGCTCACACACGATTGAATTGTCCGACGGATTCGTTCCATCGGACCAGTTCAGTCAAAAAGTCCGGTCGTGTGTACATGGCATAAGCGTCCACGTCGTACACAATTGGGACCCATAGTGATGGAAAACAGAGACATCCTCCCAGCCCTGTGGGGGTAAGAGAACATGGGCCAGCTGGAGAACCATTGCATGGATTATTAAACAAGAACAAGGTTGATTAAATAATAATGAAAGAAAAATTCCCTAAATTTGGTAATCAAAAATAATGAAATAAAAATAAGGGTAAAAGTGATTATGGACAGCAACAGAGTATAAAAAATTGTTGGTAAATAATATTAACGGGAAAAACAAAATGAAAGTATTAATGAAAAAATAAATAAATAATAAAATAATAATAGTATATAATATATATAGTATATAATGGTATTAAATCTGTCTATTTTAAATGTATTTATGTCAAATAGTTGGAACACATCTCCTCCTTCCCCGCAATCATCTCCACTAGGGGCATACAATCTATAAATCACATATTACAATCATATACATAACTACAATAAAGCATAAAAAAATGATATAATCATAAGAAAAAGTGGTTATGCCTCTTTTGCGTATTGGTGAAACAAAGTGCATCCTGGCTGGTAAAGGGAAGGGGTGCCCTTTGTTTCACCATACAAGTACCTTAGAGAAACGCTACATAACTTATAGTATCATTCAATCCTGAGGGTTAAGTGGCCTGTAAATTGAAAATCCATTTAGCCTCCACTTGAAGTATCTTGAATTGTGGTGAGTCTGTTATCCATTTATCTAATAATTTGCGTAATTGAAAATCTTTTGCATATGTTCTGCCATGTGGCACCGCTATAGTCCATCATTTTAGCACTGGGTTAACCACTTATGACATACACTTAATATTTAATTCTAATCTTATCAGATAAATAACCGAAATTTGCAAAATCCAAAATCTCAAAAGAATTAGACATAATACCTTCTCCTCCAAGAAAAACAAAAAGTATTACATACAGTATCTCACAAAAGTGAATACACCCCTCACATGTTTGTAAATATTTTATTATATCTTTTCATGTGACAACACTGAAGAAATTACACTTTGCTACAATGTAAACTAGTGAGTGCACAGTTTGTATAGCAGTGTAAATTTGCTGTCCCCTCAAAATAACTCAACACACAGCCATTAATGTCTAAATCACTGGCAACAAAAGTGAGTGCACCCCTAAGTGAAAATGTCCAAATTGGGCCCAAAGTGTCAATATTTTGTGTGGCCACCATTATTTTCCAGCACTGCCTTAACCCTCTTGGGCATGGAGTTCACCAGAGCTTCACAGGTTGCCACTGGAGTCCTCTTCAACTCCTCCATGACGACATCACAAAGCTGGTAGATGTTAGAGACTTTGTGCTCCTCCCCCTTCCATTTGAGGATGCCCCAGAGATGCTCAATAGGGTTTATGTCTGGAGACATGCTTGGCCAGTCCATCACCTTTACCCTCCTTTAGCAAGTCAGTGACCGTCTTGGAGGTGTGTTTGGCTATCATGTTGGAATACTGCCTTGTGGCCCAGTCTCTGAAGGGAGGGGATCACCCTGCTGCAGTATGTCACAGTACATGTTGGCATTCATGGTTCCCTCAATGAACTGTAGCTCCTCAGTGCCGGCAGCACTCATGCAGCCCCAGACCATGACACTCCCACCATCCATGCTTGACTGTAGGCAAGACACACTTGTCTTTGTACTCCCCACCTGGTTGTTGCCACACATGCTTGACATCATCTGAACCAAATAAGTTTATCTTGGTCTCATCAGTTCATAGGGCATGGTTCCAGTAACCCATGTCCTTAGTCTGCTCGTCTTCAGCAAACTGTTTGTAGACTTTCTTGTGCATCACCTTTAGAAGAGGCTTCCTTCTGGGATGACAGCCATGCAGAACAATTTGTTGCAGTGTGTGACGTATGGTCTGAGCACTGACAAGCTGATCTCCACCCATTCAACCTCTGCAGCAATTCTGGCAGCACTCATACGTCTCTTTCCCAAAAACAACCTCTGGATATGACGCTGAACACGTGCACTCAACCTCTTTGGTCCACCATGGCGGGGCCTGTTCTGAGTGGAACCTGTTCTGTTAAACCGCTGTATGGTCTTGGCCGCCGTGCTTTAGCTTAGTTTCAGGGTCTTGGCAATCTTCTTATAGCCTAGGCCATGTAGAGCAACAGTTATTTTTTTCAGATACTCAGAGAGTTTTTTGCCATGAGGTGCCATGAACTTCCAGTGACCAGTATGAAAGAGTGAGAGTGATAACACCAAATTTAACACACCTGCTCTCTATTCACACCTGAGACCTTCTAACACTAACGAGTCACATGACATCGGGGAGGGAAAATGGCTAATTGGGTCCAATTTGGAGATTTTCACTTAGGGGTGTACTCACTTTTGTTGCCAGCGGTTTAGACATTAATGGCTGTGTGTTGAGTTATTTTGAGGGGACAACAAATTTACACTGTTTTGCTAGCTGTACACTCACTACTTTACATTGTAGCAAAGTGTAATTTTTTCAGTGATGTCACATGAAAAGAGATAATAAAATATTTACAAAAATGTGAGGGGTGTACTCACTTTTGTGAGATTCTGTATATAGTTACATAGTAGGTGAGGTTGAAAAAAGACACAAGTCCATCAAATCCAACCCATGTGTGTGATTATATGTCAGTATTACACTGTATATCCCTGTATGTTGTGGTCGTTCAGGTGCTTATCTAATAGTTTATTGAAACTATCGCTGCTCCCCACTGAAACCACCGCCTGTGGAAGGGAATTCCATATCCTTGCCGCTCTTACAGTAAAGAACCCTCTACGCAGTTTAAGGTTAAACCTCATTTCTTCTAATTTTATTGAGTGGCCACGTGTCTTATTAAACTCCCTTCTGCAGAAAAGTTGTATCTCTATTGTGGGGTCACCAGTCCCTTTATTAGCTTTGTTGCCCTTCTCTATACTCGCTCCAATTGCAGTACATCCTTCCTGAGAACTGGTGCCCAGAACTAGACAGCATACTCCAGGTGAGGCTGGACCTGAGTCTTGTAGATTGGGAGAATTATCGCTTTATCTCTTGAGTTAATCCCCTTTTTAAAGCGGAGCTCTGCCAAAATTTTTTTTTTTAAGTCAGCAGCTACAAATACTGCAGCTGCTGACTTTTAAAACATGGACACTTACCTGTTCAGGGCGCCCGCGATGTCGGCACCTGAGGCCGAACTGTCTCTCGGTCCTCGGGGGCTACCTCCTCCATCTTCGGTAAGGGAATCAGGAAGTGAAGGCTTACGGCTTCACTTCCCGGTTCCCTACTGCGCATGCGCGAGTCGCGCAGCGCAATACGGATGGTCCCTGCTGTCTCTGGGACCTGTGTGTTTCCCAGCAGACAGCGGGGGGGGGAACAGGAAGTGGCGTAAATAACCGCAGATTCTGCAGCTATCTATGCCGGAAGTGGGTACAGATACCTGTAATATACAGGTATCTGCACCCCCCTCCCCCCTGAAAGGTGCCAACTGTGACACCGGAGGGGGGGAGGAATCCGATGAGTGGAAGTTCCACTTTTGGGTGGAACTCCACTTTAATGCATGCCAATATTCTGTTTGCTTTGTTAGCAGCAGCTTGGCATTGCATGCCGTTGCTAAGCCTATTATCTACTAGGACCCCCAGGTCCTTTTCCATCCTTAATTCCCCCAGAGGTTCTCCCCCCAGTGAGTAGATTGCATTCATATTTTTGCCACCCAAATGAATTATTTTACATTTTTGCCATGTAGTTGCCCACCCCATTAATTTGTTCAGATCTTCTTGGAAGGTTTCCACATCCCGCGGAGAAGTTATTGCCCTGCTTAGCTTAGTTTTGTCTGCAAATACAGAGATTACCCCATCCTCCAGGTTGTTTATGAACAAATTAAAATAGGATTGGTCTCAGCACAGACCCCTGGGGGACCCCACTTTCCACCCCTGACCATTCCGTGTACTCCCCATTTATCACCACCCTCTGAACTCACCCTTGTAGCCAGTTTTCAATCCATGTACTCACCCTATGGTCCATGCCAACAGACCTTACTTTGTACAGTGAACGTTTATGGGGAACTGTGTCAAATGCTTTTGCAGATATGCCAGGTCTACGGGCCTTCCTTTATCTACAAGATAGCTCACCTCCTCATAGAAGGTTAATAGATTGGTTTGGCAAGAACGATTCTTCATGAATCCATGCTGATTACTGCTAATGATACAGTTTTCATTACTAAAATCTTGTATATAGTCCCTTATCATCCCCTCCAAGAGCTTGCCAACTATTGATGTTAGGCTAACTGGTCTGTAATTCCCAGTGATGTATTTTGGCCCTTTTTGAAAGTTAGGTAGTAGGATTTTCAAATACCCCTCCAGTGATCACACAAGTACACTTACAGTATGTATGAAAAAATATGTACAAAATCCTTATTTTAATAATAAAATATTAAAAACACGTGTCAAATTGTGACACTCCCTAATATATTCACATAATTGCTCACAATTTTAGCCAGCTACTATCATTTGCTCCCTATTTTTTACATTTCCTATAGAGCTCTACTCTTGGGATGATCTTTCTCCCATGGGCCGGCGAGACATACTTCACTGGATATTCCACCAGTACATTTCTGTATACTGTGTGGTCTAGTTACAAGATGCATGAAAAGTTTATAAATCAAAATCTCAGAAAAAGTATCATATTTAGATATATTGTTTTCTTTCTCCCCCATCCCCCGCTCTCAGTCTCTCCCTTGGGATAGATACTTTGTTTCTTTCCCTGACCCAATGATTATTATAAATAAATGTAATTATTTTTTGATGTGTTGCAAATTATATTCATATTTATCTTTTGTTCTTAGACTCCACTTGTGTGATCATGTACATTTAACCACTTGCTCACTATACCCCTCATTAATCCCTTTAGTCTATTTTATTGTCACTTTTTGGTTGCTGCTTTCTTCCAGTCAGTCTAGGCCTAACAAAGCTGCCATCAGTACATATCAGTAGTATATTCTTACCTATTTGTATTTCCAACCCCTTCTCTTGGTTACATTACTAGTGGTGTTGTTACTGTTTATGCTGGTTCAGAGGCTCAATTCTAACTGTACTTCACATCCTTTCTGTAATGTAGGGTAGAGGATGTGTGGTGAAAGTCATGTCCTCTATGCTTCCTTCCTCATTGGGCACCAAGCAAAGGTCACATAAGAGGCTTACCCCGGGGTGGGTTCTTCTGGCCTACGCTAGGCACTTCAGATTAGGTCACTTCCTTACACATGGGGTACCTTTACTTGAACATAAGACTGAACTCTAGTAAACTCTCTTGATGTAATTATACACCACCAAGGTCAATGATGCATTTAGGAGGGACATGCAGAGCCAATACCCTGTCCACCTGTCCAGCGTATCACTGCTACCTCACTCCCAGTAACAGTATAGAACTCCACTGTGCACTTAGCGCTGACTCCATACGTGCACTCACTTAACTCTTCCTCTTCTGTACCTGTTTACAGGCTGGGGACCTCTGCAGTGCTGATATGCTCTCATTGCTATGGGAGATGGACCTGCTCACAGAGAGATTGTTGACAACAACTCCTCCTGCTAGAAGCTCTCCCACCTGTCACATGTACATGCTTATGACAGATGCTAGAGAAACCTTTGTTACCCTTGGTAACCACTTGTATCTTCACACTATATTAACTCTTGTACTGATATCTTTATACCCCAATTTGCTTAACTGACCCAAACTCTATACAGTACTATGTGTTTACACTAAAGGTGTACTTGCATTAGACCCTTGAGTCATTTCTAACTAGGCAAAGTTGCAAAGGCTTTACTGAAAAAACTTGATCATTCCAGATAACAACAGTAACTGTTTTTTCCTAACATCCCTAGTCCCTAACTCAGGCTTGTGGCTGCCCCAGCATACCTGCACAGGAAAGAGTCAATTTCATGGTGGCAGTGTCCAGGATTGGTATGTTCAGGGCAGACTACAGGTCCCAGCAGTTCCTCTAGGCTGTAGCAGGATCCTGAGGGCAGGTGTGCATCAATTGTCACTCTGGACTCGACATATTCAGTAGGCCAACAGGACAGTAACCTTCTTGCATGCTCCCCCAAATCAGACCCCTGTCACATTTTTCTGTTCAAATTCTTTTATTGGTAACAATCAATAAACTACAACTGATAATCTCAGTTAGACATTAGTAAACATAACTTACACAAAGTCTCATGGTAAAGCAATACAGAGAAAAATACGTATTGGATGAGATGATACAGGATATAATTGGGTTAACTAAATGTATACGTACAACGGAAGCTCAAAGAGTGCTGAAACTTAAAGAGGAGTTCCACCCGGGGGGGTGTCAAAAAAAAAAAAATTAAAAGTCAGCAGCTACAAATACTGCAGCTGCTGACTTGTAATTGGACACTTACCTGTCCCTGGGTCCAGCGATGCGGGGGATCGAAGCCCCTCTCGTCCCCCCCCTCCGCTCGTCGGCGCCGGCATTTCAACTGTGGGCGCCGGGCTGTGGCTTCACAGCCTGGCACCCACTGCGCATTCGCGAGCGGCGCCGGGCGCCGTGATTGGCCGCTCAATCACCTGGGACCTGTAATGGGTCCCAGATGATTGACAGGAGGGAGGGAGCAGAGCGGAGCCCTTCCTGTGCCGAGGGGGAAGTGATGTCACCAGCCCAGGCAAAGGAACAGGCAGACTACGAGGGACCACCTAGCAACAGGCATTTAGAGGTAAGTGAAAAAAAAAATATCCAAATGTTTTTTTGTTTTTTCTTTTTAGAATTTTTCCAGGTATTTTTGTTTTTTAGGTGGAACTCCACTTTAAGAGGTATAGACCTATTACTATAGTATGAATAGAATAGGAGAGTTCCTCTGTAAGTTGAGAGCTAGGAATCAGTGGGGTAAGTTATGTCAGTATGTAGCATTACCAGTGGTGAGTTATAAGTAAGGAGGTTAGTTGGAATGAGGGGAAAGTATCAGGTAAAGGAAAGCTAAGAGAGAAAAGAAGTAAGAGTAGGTAGGAAGGGGGTGGTCGGGGGGATCACACAGGCCTCTGATACATTGTAGTGCAAGCCCAGGATGTCAAAGGGGGACTAAGGCTCTAATAAACGGTTGCCAAAGGCTGGAGGTAGAAAATGTTCCACCCAGGGAAACCAGGTTATGAGGTGTTGGGGAATTCTGTCTAAAATTGTAGCTTTGATTTTGCTATGTATCATAGCTTGGGTGGTTCCATTTTTTACTTCAGTTATGTTTAATTTTGGGGTTTTCCAGGCTCTAGCTACCCTGTCACATTTTTATACAGCACAGGACCAGTGGGTCAGTTTCAAGAGAGCCTGCCTGGGAAACATAATTAACACTAAGCCTCCTGACTGGGGCAGCAATAACTCTACCTGCCTTTGTGTCAGATAAAAAATTGAATGTCAATCAACTGTTATTATGTTTAATCCTATTTATGTCCATTATAACGTGCAATATACAGAGTTATGCCCCGTACACACGGTCAAATTTTCCGATGGAAAATGTCCGATCGGAGCGTGTTGTCGGAAATTCCGACCGTGTGTGGGCTCCATCGGACATTTTCCATCGGATTTTCCGACACACAAAGTTGGAGAGCAGGAGATAAAATTTTCCGACAACAAAATCTGATCGCGTCAATTCCGACCGTGTGTGGCCTGTTCCGACGCACAAAGTGCCACGCATGCTCAGAAGAAATTCCAAGACGGAACAGCTCGTTCTGGTAAACTTAGCGTTCGCAATGGATACAGCACTTTCGTCACGCTGCAATGTTAAAAATGGTTTAATACAGCGCACTCTCTTCTTCTTTATAATGTGACAAGAATTAAGAAGTTTTGCTGCTCATATTCACACACACTTCTCACAAAGTTTTATTTTTGTTTTTTTATTGGGATTCCCTGAATGTATTGTTATTAGTTGTCACATCTGACAGAATTTTTTTTTTTTTATTTAATTTTTTGGGGGATTTTAAGCCTTTTTTTTATTTAATGTTTGGATTTTTTCAAAGGCTGATCTTTGTTCAATGTTATTTTTATTTTTACTCCAGAATATTTTTGTGTGTGTTTTGTGTGTCAAGTTACCCCAACACCATTGATATCTTTTATTATTTAATCTCAAGGAGATTGTTTGGTGTTGGTGTCCCTTGTTAATTTCACATTGTATATTTGAAATGTACCTGAATCCTCACAAAAAAACTGTCATTTTTGAAGTAAAACACATAGGAGAGTATAGTTCAAAACAAAAATCCTTTATTAAGGGATCAGAACCAAACAAAGAGGAAGGCAACACTGGATCAACAAGAGAAATTAGCGAAGCCTGGGCCCCCGATGGCAGACATCAATTCTTGAACATCAAAATTGGTGGCCTGAGGAGTCCATATGTAAGGGAGGGCAGTCTGGTCCAGAATTCGCAGAGATCCGGATAGCAGCAGATGACATGTGTGTCCCCAGACTGTGGTACCACAAGAGGCTGCATTTTTTGGCCGACCAGACTGGATCCAGGGTCCTCACTTTCTGGTCTTCCTTTCACGTTTCCTTCCCGGCTGTGGCTGTGCTGTTGGAGATGTGGCAGGAGGAGGAGTAGGACCTGGAGGAGGACTGGGAGGACCTGAAGGAGAGGGAGGATGAGGAGGAGGACCTGCAGGAAGAGGAGGAGGACCATCGCAAAGGTGTGTCTGAGCTGTCATTTGGCCCCTCATACCTTTGTTAAGAGCCTCCAATATGAGGGACTCACACATGACTTGTTGGCCCTCCTCCATCCTCTGCATTTTATATGCAATGACGGCAGCAATGTCCTCCTCCACGGTGTGTGGTGCTCCCAGGACCTCTGTAGCCCTCCAAAAGAGTCCTCTGGTAGCCTCCTCTAGGGCACTCCTCCTACTGCCACTTTCTCTTTTCAGGGGGGGTGGAGGGACCTGCAGATCAGCCAGCCGGCTCGGCCCGGCCACCTCCTGGCTGAGACTTCCCTGTGTATGAAAAAGGGACATGGTTTTAGTTTTTGCTTCATCAATCACAATCCTAAATTAGTACTCCCAACTAACATCTAGTTAACCTCCCTGGCGGTATGATTATTTCAGATTTTAGGTGCTGAAAGCGGTACCATTATTTTGCACAGAAATTTGGCGTTTTATATTGTAGGCCTGTAATTCTTAGGAATAGTTCACTTAAATCTGTCCAAACAAGAGTCTAGTAGACATCCCGGGTATGATAAAGTTTGAAAAACGAAATAAAAAATTATAATATAATAAATAACTATAAATAATTAAAACACATAATAATATAATAATAATAAAAATTATATAATAATGTAATCAAATCAAAAACACTGAAATTTGCTCAGTTCCAGAATTTTAGCTTTTATTACTTTTAGTGTTTGATGACGGATCTCCCCACAAATCACTATTGCTCAATTCTGCAAGTGATTATAATTTGTTATCGCTTTTTTCTAGCTGGTCTAAAACCACTTTTGATGTAAAGAGACAGTTTTGGTTGCTATGGACAATCTCCAGTTTCCAGGCAGAAAGAACAGTTTTATATATATAAAACTGCATGCAGGACACTGGGCAGACCACTAGGGACAAAGGGGATGTGTAGTTATTTGATACAGTACTGTAATCTGTAAGATTACAGTATGCTGTATCTATACTGTGTGTTTCACTTTTGAATTTGCCGCCGAACTCCGTCCCCGTGCGTCGCAACGCTCGCAGGGAACGGAGCTCGGCACTGTGAATCGAGCGAGACACAGCGGCTCGCCGATCACAGCGGAGAGACATCGCAGGAACCAGGGGACAAGGTAAGTAACCTCTTCCTGGATCCTGCGATGCAAGCCCGAGTCTGGCTCGGGGATACCGCTTTTGGTATGTAAAATCCACCCCGAGCCAGACTCGGGAATACCGCCAGGGGGGTTAACATCATTGATTGGACAAGCAGAAAAATTTAGAGGAATGCTATACCTGGCTCAATCTAGGCTCCTCCACATGCGGCCTGGAAGGCCCAGGTTGGGTGTCAGAAGCCTCAGCCGGGGGGGGAAGGAAGCGTGGAAGGAAGACTGGAGAGGGATGGCCTGGGTTCAGTCTGGCCTGCCAGAAAATGCAGCCTGTCGTAGTACAATATCCTGGGGACATAGATGTCATCTGCTGCTCTGGATCTCTGTGAATCCAGGACTTTCTTGCGCTCCCTTAGATATGTGCTCCTCAGGCCACCAATTAAGATCTTTAAATAGGTGATGTCTGCCGTGGGGATCACCTGCTTCACAATTTCACACAATTGCACCAGTGCTGCCTTTCTCTTTGCTTGGTTCTTGAAATGGGGGTGGTTAATCTCCCACAGACAGGGCAGTTCCCTTAACATATCTACGAATACTGACATGAAGTCATTGTCTTTCAGTAGCATATCCATGTTCACTGCAAGACACAACACAAGACAAAGCATAATGTCAGACAAAACTCTCCTAATCTTGTTACAATATAGGCCTCAATGTAGAAGCAGTATAGGCACAAGTTTGTCTCTTACCTTCGTTCTTATGATCGGCGCGTCCAATGCTCCTTCCTCCGCTCACAGATCGTACGTAATACGCACGCGTGTTACGCTTCATACACACTGCGCATGCGTGTAACTCCGCCTACCCCTGACGTTCTTTCTAGTCTATTCCCCGCCCCTTTCCCTTCGGCGCAGTGGGGGAAGAGAACATGGCGGAGTCACAGCAGGTGCGTGATAATTGCAGGAACGAGGAGGAGGAGGAGGAAAGCCCGGATCCGGACACGTCCCAATCCAGAAGGAAATGTTTTAAGGCCACAAATATGTCCTTTGGGGAGATGTTGGAGATGGTCGACATCATGAAGAAGTCCGACTATGACGGAAAGTATGGACCTTACCCCAACCCCAATATCAGAAAGGCCAAGATCATGGCGAAAGTGATCAAAAGTCTGCACAAGAATTTCGGGGTACGACGATCGAAAGATCAGCTCAGGAAGCGGTGGTCAGACCTGAAATTGAGAGAGCCAGAGCAGTACCGAAAGATCCGGAGAGTGCTGCAAAAAAGTAAGTAGTTGTGCTGTGTTCCTATTCTTTCTGTCTTTATTCCGTTCGTGCTGCTCCATATGCTTTTATTAATTGTAACGTTTAAAAGGGCAACTTTAATGTTCATGGGCCCATTATTCGTTCGTATCAAACATTTTTCTTTCGGCCTCTAAAACACCATTGTTTAGGCCATATGCATTTTCCCACATTTTTTTGGGCCTACTTGGATGCCAAATATTTGTTTGTGTAGATGGGTTTGTTACTAGAATGAAGTGCAAACTAGATTCTGTGTAAGGAGAGGACACTGAGCAGCTGTTTTCACATTTGGACACTGGAGCACTAGTGTGGGACACAAGAACACCATTTTGATTAGGGGGCCACACAGGTGCTCCAGTGTATACTATAGGGGGGGCTACATCTGTGAAGCTTGTACCAAACAGGTAAAGTATTGCAGCTTGACAAAGGCCAATAAAAAAAATACATCTTGGAACTCTGCCAAAACAGACAATTGTACCCCACTTCCAAGAAATGTTTCCTATTTCTAGTTCTGCCATCAAATATCTGTGTGCTAATTATACCATTTTTGTTTTACATAGGGGAGAAAAGACTCAGAGGACACCCCTCATCCGAGGAGACCACAGACCCCCCACCTCTGGAAGAAGGGGAACTAACACCAACCCAAGAAGAGCAGGAGGAAGAAGAAGATGTGGTGGAGATTGGCACCACAACAGGTGAGTGTCTGCGACCACAGGCTCAGGTAAAAGAGATGGATGGTGGCAGATTTTTGATACCTGTTTTTGTTTTCTTTCTCTCTTTTTAGGTGATCGTGATGTGAGGGATCCAGAAAGTTTCACATCAGAAAGTGCCCAGATCCTGATCGGGGAGATCATGGGGTGTAATGTAGAACTGCCAAACATACAGCAAAAAATCAATGATGTGATTAAAAAAAATAGTAACATCATTGATGTTTTGGGGCGAATTTAAAACCTCACAAAATCACTTTTTGGATTGTGGTCCAATCTTTTAAAACTTTTTGCAATGTTTTGAAAAGCCAAATTTGGAGGATGCACACAGTGTGTCAACATGTGCTATCTGCCATCACGGGAGATCAATGGACGCGTTTTGGGGGTGCAACCCCTTCCTCAATTATAAAGTAGCGTTGAGGAAGGGCTTGCTCCCCCAAAACACGTCCCTTGATCCACCCTGATGGCAGATAGCACATGTTGACATTCGTAAATTGGTGTGCATCTTCCAAATTTGGCTTTACCAGGGGTGATTTCCCCCCATCTGAACGCTATATCAAACCCAGTTCCTAAATACTGATGTCTGATATAGCCTTCAGGTTTTACCTAATGTGAACTTTGTAAGTTCAAGTTTTTTGGCTTTCTTGTTGATTTTACACAGGCCTGTTTTATCTGAAATGGACATTTCGATTTTTGATAATGCTACTGCAAAAATTGTTATACAACAAACATGTTGGTTTGTTTTAAAAACCTTTGGTAAATGCACATGTGATTGTGCAGGTATAAAAAAGTTGGTTACTCAAGAATGTGTGGATTATTGTCTCAACACTACAACACTTTTGGGGTGAAGTAATTGCTGTTTTCAGCAAAAATGGGGGTTATTTCCTAAGGGCAAATCCTCTTTGCACTACAAGTGCAGTTTCAGTGCAGTTGCAAGTGCACTTGTAGTGAAATGTGTTTTTGCATTTAGGAAATAACAGCCAACAGTGCTTTGTATAATAAGGTTACACAATCACGACATTTTCTGGACTCAACACATTTCTGTCAGGGTCAGCTAAAACAAACACAAGCAGTAAATGTCCACAAAGAATTTCTTTTTTTTTTTATTATAAAAAGGCTTCACAGATTGTCTGGCATATTGATAGCCCCCTTACCCGCAAAGATCTCCAGGTAGCGTAACCGGACATCACGGTCACTCAGGGAGGGCAAGCCAGGACGGCCACTTTCAAGCGCCGTCAGTGTGGTTTGATGTATGATTCCGGTCTCAGGCCCAACTCAGCTAGCATAGTTGGCCGAATGTTTCCTTAAAAAGTTATGGAGAACACAGCCCGCCAGTATAATATGGTTCAGTTTATACTCCGCCATATGGATGGGTGTCAGAAATAGTCGGAACCGGCTGGCCAGGATTCCAAATGTGTTCTCCACCACTCTTCGGGCTCTGGCCAGCTGGTAATTAAAAACCCTCTGTTCCGGGGTGAGGGTCCTCATTGGGAATGGCCGCATCAGGTGGTCCCCCAGCACAAACGCTTCATCAGCAACGAACACAAATGGGAGTCCTTCCACATTGTCCTCTGGAGCTGGCAAGTCCAAGCTGCCATTCTGGAGACGCCTGTAGAACTCCTTCTGGGCAATGACTCCACCATCGGACATCTGGCCATTCTTCCCCACGTCCACATACAAGAAGTCGTAATTTGCCGACACCACCGCCAACATCACTATACTATTAAACCCCTTGTAATTATAATAGTACGACCCCGAGTTGGGTGGTGGGACGATGTGGACGTGTTTCCCATCAATTGCCCCTCCGCAGTTAGGAAAGTCCCACCGCTCGGCAAAGTGGGAGGCCACAATCTGCCATTCCTGTGGCGTGGAAGGAAACTGTTGAGGAAAAAACAATAAACATTACTATTTTTACTCTGAAACATGGCAAGCAGATTAGACACAAACATTATGGGGCAACCTCCAGATAGCATTTAGTAAGGGGAATTTAACAAGGCCAAAGTATAAGGTACACCTATCATATTCCCCCTCCCCCCTCTCATGGGCCATTTCTAACATTATAGGGGGTGTGTGGAAATCTTGAACAGGTAACCCTCTTCACTTCATTGAGAGATGAATGCCTAAATAATGGGTATTACTTTGAACAGACCCTCCTTAGTTACACTATTGGCAGCCCACTGGACAGGTAAGAAGTGTCATAATACAAAGATATAAATACACATTGTACACATTTGAGGACATTTGGACATTCTGCTATTACCTATCAAGATAATAATAGGATCCAAAAAATTTAAACTGTACCATTTGAAAGTATACAGGCAGGTCCTTGCACTACATGCTTTGGGGAATTCATCCATAAATCTGAGCAATAAAGAGGTGGGTATAGTGTGTATGGGTTTGGCAAAGTCAGCAGATAGATGATTGAGGATAGAGAATTGGGATCAGCTGACTTAGCAGTTGGGGGAGGGAGGGTTACTAAAAATTATTTGGAGACACCACAAAAAAAAGCCTCTGGCACTCTGCCTGAATTTAAATCAAAAATAACATTTCCAAACATTTTAGGGGGTGTTTGGGGTAAAGCACTACTATGGAGCAGATAAAATACATTGTTAAGTGACTACATGAGGTGAATATAGGGCAGAAGACACCATGCTGGGGAGGTTAGTGAAGGGCAAATATGTATGAAGGACCTAAAATAATAATTACATAAAAATCCAGCATGCATAAGGACAAAGGGGACATTCACAGCATATTACAATCATGATAATTAGGGAATGAGGAAAGAAATACAATATATTAGCAAACATTCAATACAATAAAATGTGATATAAAAGGATAAAAATCTTACCTTCATATACTCCTTCTGCAGGACCTGGATGATGGCAGAACAGGTCTCTGGGATAATGATACCCAGAGCCTGGGGGGAGATGCCTGTCGAGAACTTCAAGTCCTGTAGGCTTCTCCCTGTCGCCAAATACCGCAGGTTAGCGACCAACCTCTGCTCCGGAGTGATGGCTTGCCTCATGCAGGTATCCTGCCTGCTGATATAGGGGGTCAGCGAAGCCAACAGACGGTGAAACACAGGGTCCGTCATCCTGAGAAAGTTCCTGAAATCATCAGGATTATTCTCACGGATCTCACGGAGCAAAGGCATATGAGAGAACTGGTCACGCTGAAGCAACCAATTCTTGGTCCATGAACTCCTCCCCACCCTGTTCATGGACTGGACTTGTGTCAAGGTCAGGACCCCAACACCAAGCCCCCGCACAGCACGAACTCTACGAGGAGTACGCATACGAAACATGGCTAGAAAATGGTCGGCTGCTCAGAACGAAGTAACAGAACGCACTGAAGAACAGCAAGGCCTGTGAAGAGCGAACTGAAAAACAGTAACGAACGAACAAGAATACAATGACTACTTAAAGTCACGCGGAACTTGCTGCACGCACTGAAGAGCAGATACAAACCCACAAGCACAAACTGAATGGCAGAAAACGACCTGAAAGCCACGAGTCTGAAAAAGCGCGAATCGTCTCTCACCAAACTTTTACTAACACGAGATTAGCAAAAGGAGCCCAAAGGGTGCCGCGCTTGGTTCTGAACCGGCCTTTTCTAGTCTCGTCGTACGTGGTGTACGTGACCGCGTGGTTGGCGTTCGGAAATTCCGACAACTTTGTGCGACCGTGTGTAGACAAAAAAGTTTGAGCCAACATCCGTTGGAAAAAATCATAGGATTTTGTTGTCGGAATGTCCGAACAAAGTCCGACCGTGTGTACGCCCTATTACCCTTTTTATTCTCTGACTTGGTGTTCGTTTTCTGAGAAAACATTGTTGCTAGGTGTCAGGCACCAGTTCAGGGGGATTTATGGTGCTATGTGCATATATATATCTATGTATGCCTTTATCCTCCAGGTGAGTCAGAGAGGTTGAGATCCTTGGAAAGTCCAAGGCAGAGAATAAGAGGACCCATCCTTTGCAATTGGCTCCTGAGAAGCGTTACACATTACTGAAACTACTGCTCCCATGCAACCAAAATTTAAATCATTTTTTTTGCGTTGGTACATGTTCCTCAGGGCGTGATTAATCCCCATGTCATTTGACAACCCCTTTCCTATTAGCCTGTAAAATTAACAGAACTGTTCTGTAACATTTGGCTCAAATTGATTTAAATGGGGTTCAGATTCCGCACCTGAACTTTACTAATATTTGCTGGGCCCTGCTTGAATGGAACTCAGGTGTGTTAGACTCATCCCTAATCCTCATCTGCCCAGGGCTACACAATAGACATGTGCAATTTGTTTCTTTCTGAATTATTTTTTTACCGAATTTCGACAAATTCGTTAATTTGGAAACATCCTCTGGTACCCTGTAGGCAGACAAGCTCCTTGGACTGTGGAGGTGGATGTCTGTGAAGGTTCTCATTCATTCAGGTCAATCAATAAATCAAGGTAACTGGACTTGCTGTATTTTTCTTGAAGACGTTTTGATGGTCAGCCGACGAGCTTTCTCAATTCAGAATGACTTGTACAAAAATTCTTTGGGAATGGAAGATGGATGCAAGAGGTTTATCTGCTTTGTATTAAATGGATTATGTGCTTGAAATCTTATAAAAAAATTAAATATTTTATTTGAATCTTTTGGTTTTTATTTTTATTTTTTTATTTTAAAAGAGTAAAACAAACCATATTAAAATGGGAGTGGGTCTCTTATAAATGTATTCAGAATATTATCTATGTTATAGTTTTTTTTTCCAAGTCAATATTACAAAAATAACAGAAAAAATATATGTTGAAATGTCTTTATTAGACGTTAAACATTTTCAGAAAAACATATTTAAAAAATATATTTTCTAATATATATCTTTGGAAAATACATTTAAATTATATTTTTGGAATGTATTTACAAGTATATCTAAAAATATATGTTTAAATGCATTTTTTTTTTAGATGTTCAAAAATATCTGGAAAATATATTTAAAAAAATATATTTTCAAATATATGCCTTTGGAAAATATATTTTAATTTACATTTTTGGACTACATGTAAAAATATATTAGCGTAGGCCAATATATTGTAAATATATTTCAAATATATAATTTTTTTAATTAATATATTGGAAATATATCTTTCTTCCATATGGGTTGTCTCCCTCCAACTCGCAGTGGCGAACCACCAGCCCCCATTACGAACCGCACACTTCGCCACAACAATATTAACTTTTATTCTGGCTTTATTTACGCGCTCCACAGACCAGGCTCACCGCCAGGCCACCCTCCCAATGATGTCTGACCACACTATCACTGTTTCAGGGAAGGCCGAGCGAAGTCGGAGAAAATTCGTCAGATGGGCAAGGATTTGTTGGGCCTTTGCTCGATTTTGCACTATCTGTTCTCCCGGCGATCCTGTCACGGAGCCGCAGAACGGGGAAGTGCCTATGTAAACAAGGCATTTCCCCGTTTCTGCCTTGTGGCATGACAGAGATCACTGCTCCCTGTCATCGGGAGCAGTGATTGCTGTCATGTGAGTTGAAGCCCATCCCCCCCACAGTTAGAACCACTCCCTAGGACACACTTAACCCCTTCATCGCCCCCCTAGTGGTTAACCCTTTCACTGCCAGTGTCATTTACATAGTAATCAGTGCATTTTTATAGCACTGATCGCTGTATAAATGACAATGGTCCCAAAATAGTGTCAAAAGTGTCCATGTGTCCGCCATAATGTCGCAGTCATGATGAAAATCGCAGATCGCCGCCATTACTAATAATTTTTACTAATTTTTTTTTTTTTACCAAAAATATGTAGAAGAATACATATCAGCCTAAACTGAGGGAAAAAAAAAAATATTTTTTTATATATTTTTGGGGGATATTTATTATAGCAAAAAGTAAAAAATGTTGCTTTTTTCAAAATTGTCGCTCTTTTTTTGTTTATAGCGCAAAAAATAAAAACCGCAGAGGTGATCAAATACCAACAAAAGAAAGCTCTATTTGTGGGAAAAAAAGGATGTCAATTTTGTTTGGGTGCAACATCACATGACTGCGCAATTGTCAGTTAAATCGACGCAGTGCTGAAATGCAAAAAGTGCTCTAGTCAGGAAGGGGGCTGAAGTGGTTACAGTGACACCTCAAGTTCTGGGACTGTGTTAAAGTACCGTTGTTGCCAAAACTGTACTAAAGTACTAAAGTTGCTGTGAACTGTTGTACCTGAACAGCCTGTGTTATCAAGACTCTGATGCCATATCGTTTTGGAACTGTTAAGTAAGCACCTTGCCACTGCCCTCCTCATGTTATTTTCTACTTCTAATTACCAAAATAATACCGGTGCCACTTTACTTAGTCTCTGTGTGCCTTTACTCCGACTCGGGTACCAATCCTATTTAAT